>NC_090442.1:981171094-981538594 GCF_031143425.1 Pleurodeles waltl
AAGTTGAAGTATACAATACATTAACTAAAATGTAGAAATGTATGACAGAATAGCCATATCTGTGTCTGTTGCAGGAGCTAGGGGCATCCGTATGAAGGCTGTGCCTCAGACTTGCACCATGCATCATGCTACATGTGTAATGCAAATCCCAAACACTGATACGCCAAGGCATGCAAAGCACCTTTGGGTGGTTTTGAATGTCAAAACATTTAGGTCTAATGCAACTCTGTGCAAAATGCTGTGTTGAATCACTGTGTGCAAAGGCGATGTCCCACGTGTGTTTTGTGGGTGTTTTATTTAAACTGTCATAGTTGATGACATATGTGATTTATACCAAACAAGGGAAACCTGGGAATGTATCTAGAAAATAGTGCCCTTCCAGCTAATGTGTAAGAAGGATAAATAACTGTATTACCTAAAGTCATTTCTACTTGCTATCTGTGCTGCATTCTGTGGCACACGTACATAGTTGGCTATGCCTCTAAGGTTCATATATGTGCAGGAATGTGTCATTTCCTGCGCAAACAGTAATCTGCATGCAACACAGGCACCTTTGCACAATAGTGCAAGGGAGTCTATACCTGTGCTAGGCAGCCCATTGTGTGCTATTGCAGGGTGAAAGGATAGAAAAGGGCTCTTTGGCCAAAATTCGGTGCAACACTGCCCTTTGCTAGTGACACAGTGCAGTGTAGATAGGTGATTTGATGCTCTGCTCTGTGCCACCTTCCTACATTTCTGGCCTCTAGTGTCATGTGCGTACAGTGGGAAAAACGTAAAGCAACATATAGCAAATGATTTTACATACTTGCATTCCTACTCTAATCTGCCAATGTCAGTAGCTACAGAACATCTGTGAGCAGTAATGTGTCATTCCACTCTGAGTGAATGAACCTAACCACATCATCTATGCACATGAACTGAACGAATCACGTCGAAAAACATATGCTTGCAGGCAAGTCCATGTGAGTACAAAGGCTACACAATATATAAGTGTGAGATGAATGCCTCATCAATAGTGTATCTATTCTTGGTATCAGACAAAGATCCATATTTTGAATGGTATGATAACAAATAGTTTGGAAATGAATAAGTGTGTCACACACGCAAGTATACTTGTATGTTGTCCAGAGTTACCGGACTAATACTGGAAGAAGCATATGCAAAGTCCATGTGTCGCATGCAATGTAAGTGTGGGCCTCAGAAATGTTTAAATATAAATATTGTGTAACTTTGTGACACCGACAATACAAAACAGACATATGTCACCCATACTGACAGTGTAGGTATGCACGTATACATAGAGATTAGGCCACATTGACATGTGTAAGCAATGTGATAGTTCACTAGTTGTGGTGTAGGTCACCTGAATTAAATGTATATCAGTCCAGAAATGTGAAACTCACAAAGTCTAACACAATGCTGTCAAGAATGTCATATATCAGTCATGAACATAGATTAAAATGGTACCTGTAAAAGGCATTACAGTGTACTCAGGATACCCCTATCAGCACACAGTAATCACAGCAATGTTGAAAGAGTTAAGGCATAGAAGCACATATTCCCCTACAAGTTAGAGTCATACACATACATGTTAAACACCAAAGTATTTTGTCTAGGTTTGTAGTAAGCAGCTACTTGTTACAACATCAGTGTGTCCCACATAAAGATGGCCCACATTTCAATACATATGTGTCAATTAAAGTGCACTATGACCACATTTCAGTCAAAAATAATAATAGCTGACAATAAATTGGATAACAAAACATGTTACATGTTTGACCCGCAATGCATCTATGCACCAAAATCACATGTTAGAGTAAGTGAACTATTAGGTGCCTGTGTCAGTCATTTAGCCCACCAACAATATCAGTGGTTTTACATGGACATGTTTGTGTGAGTGTCTAGCATTTTGGCAATGCCACTACCTACCTTGGGAGGACCAATTGTCCAAAAATTCTGATCAATAATCTCACTTAACACATGTGGTAGTAGGTACGCATCACATAGAGTGATTAAGACCATTTCTAAATACCCATCACAGTAACACCTATCCCAAAGGTCTGGTGACACACTCACCTCTGACCTACATCATGTTTTCTTAAATATGTGTGCAAGACATACACAAGATACAGTTTGCAATGTGGAACAGTGTGCCCATGCTGCAAGTTTGTGTGCTGCTATGTGGGGTTCAGCCTCAGACCTTCTAGCACAACCCAAAGGGAGTTTTGTTCCAAACAGTGTGCAAAGACTGAGTGTGTGTGCTGCATGTCATGATGTTTGTTTCCGTCTTGCAGTGGATCATAGTATTATCTCCATAATGTCCTGTGACTGTAAACATGAGGGGCATAAAATGCACACAGTGCAGCACAGGGCATCTCTGTATGCCACAGCTACGTTTGCGAATTGCAAGAAATGTATTGTATAACAAAACACTTTAAAACCTTACCATTTCCTCTGTACTGGTGGTGGATTGACTACCTAGGCCCAATCCAGGCACACGTGCACCATGAAGCAAGGTTGCAACTTTTACATGCAGAAATGTATGTGACTGTGAAGGTGCGTCTTACTGCTAACCAATATATGCTGTGAGCCATGGTGCTCCATCTATGTGTGCTGCTGTACACACAGCACAAAGAAAATTGAAGTAAAAAGGCGATGTTAAGGTCTAACTCCATGCAATGTCACACTTGGGAAGGTCCTATTCACTGACGCTTTTGCAGGTTTGTGCGGTGTCATCTGTAAATGCATATATTACCTTCTGATATGGCTACCCACATGCAAAGGAACCTCTCTTTGGTACAGAATAATGTAATGCAGTGACTTGCTATGTATTGTGGCATTTGTGATTAATCAAACTTGTCTGGGCTACTCAAGATGGACTTGTTATGCTAAACAAAAATAGGCAAACAGATTTGCTAAATACATTTACAGTGGTGCATTGTGAATATGCCACACATTGTTTCAGACATAAAGCCCAGACTGTGGATGTGTCTGTACCACAACATCAGATGTTGGAAGTTATCTAGTTTAGTGTGCAAATATATGGCTGCTGGACAATCACAGGTGCCATATTGATCTTAAACCATATCTATCATATTAAGCCAGTTATTCTGTAAAATAGCTGCCATATACACTGTAGACTGGCCCGTCTCTGTGCTTCTCTTAGTGTGTGTTGCATCCGTAACATGTTATGGTAGGATACAGATAGATGGTCTGAATGTAGATATTGTGCATAATAGGGACTACAAAAGTGTTGCTCATAGGCATAGTAATGCTACATATGTGGCAGAAATCTGCCTACACAACTTAACTATGATCACCCAAGCATACTACAAACCTCCAAAGGAAGAAAACTTGTAAATATCTCTACACATTACAATATTTACATGTTTTACAAATAAATAACTTGTCACTCAATATGGCACCACTAAGAAATTAAAAATACACGCACACTATGACCACTGAAAATTCACACATCAAAACTATGAAACCTATCAGGTAAGAAAATAGGAGCAAGGAAATTGCACCTAATGTGTTTTTCCTGCATTGCACAATTATCTACAGTGCAAACAGTGTGTTGCAGACAATAGGCCAATTGCGTGGGTCAAAACTCATGCATCAACCCATTCGTGCTTTGCATTGCACGCAATGTGGTGATTGTAAACTGTGCATCAACGCCAATGCTTTGAAAACAATGCATTGGTGCCAATGCACTGTGCGTTAATCACATGTTGGCAATTTCTGTACTGATGCAGCATAAAAAACAAATTTTATTTAAGAACAAAAGGGCGGGATACACCCAGGAAGTGATGCAATGGATATGGCAGGCTGCAAACTAGGAAGTGTGGATTTACTTTCACTTTCTCTTACTCAGTGTTAGTCTATTCTTGATGTTGGAGGTATCTTGAGAGTATCTGAGAGATTATCTAGGGTTTTAGTCTTGTCAGTGTGTGTTCTGTCCATATTTTGCCTCTGCACCATACATATTTAGTCCTGTGTCGTTGCTTTGTATAAATATATGGCATTGTATTGTCAGGATTAACTCATTTTGGCGTTTGTTTGTTTGGATAGTTAGAGTTTGTAGGGGGTTTATTATTGGGTTTAGTGTTTTGGGAGGGTTAGTAAAATGTCTGGGAGGGGTAGGAATTTTTCTGAGTCAATGTTGGGAAGGCTGATAGTATAATATCTGCCAAGGATGCTGGCGGCTGGTGGCAGGGTTACCCTGCAAAAGAGAAAAAGATGGGAGCATTTGTGCTGGCACCGTCAACAGACCTTTTAAATTGTATAGAACCACTATACAGATGAAGCACAGATGGGCAGACCTAATAGCACAGGAGGCTGATGTCATCAACCTCGCTGGACTTGAGATTGGTGAACCCGGTATATGTGTATGTTCCATCTGCATTTTGTGATGTACCGTTATCAGGAATGATAAACATAATCATGGACTGTACTTCATATGTGTGTTTTTCCATATTGCAACGGGCAAGATGTATATCAGGATAAATTTATTTAAGCAAGTGATGTAAAGGAAGGGAACTTAGTGAACCTCAGAGAGCCTACATCAATCAAACTTAAAGCATGCACAGGTTAAAATTACTGATTACAATACCCCCTCCAGGACGTGCTATAGTCTCTGGTATAGGATCAATTTTGGAACCACTTTCCAAATGTTGTGACTATTTTTTAAGACCGAGAGTACAAAGAACATCCACATATCTGAAGGATACCAAAGCCGTTTTAACATTGCTCGAGGAAATTGCCTCCCAAGGTCCAACTGATGTCTTGATTAGTATGGATGTGGAAGCCTTCTACACACGTATACCACAAACAGCCACATTATCTGTGGTGGAAGAACTGTTGTTATCTGAAAAATGGGACTCTCCCACACTCATACATTTTGTAATGGAATGCGCTAATATTGCATTGAAAGATAATTTTTTCCATTTTGAGGAACAGCTGTACCGCAAAATCAGAGGAGCATCTGTGGGGAGTACCTTTGCTCCTTCTCTGGCATGTTTGTATATGTTCAATTTTGAAGAGAAACACATTTTGGGTACTAACAATTAGTACTGTACCAACAACATCAAAATATGGCATTGTTATATAGACACCATTTTGATTGTCTGAAGAGGGGTGGATACTATCGTACCTAGCTTTACCAACTAGATCAATTTCTTTGATGAATATTTGAGGTTTACAGTTAGAGCCTCCATGAAAGAAATCTCCTTTTTAGATTGCTGTCTTACCCTAGACATAGGATTGATATACACATCCACCTTCCAAAAACCTACTGATAGGAACAGTTTACTCCTTTTTGATAGTCATTATCCTAGGGCTTTACAGACTAATTTACCCTTTGGACAATTCTTACGGTTGCAACAAAACTGCAACACCATAGATGACTACCACAACCAAGCACAGGGACTCATACAGAAATTGAGGAAACTGCAATATCCTAAAGATGTAATCAATTCAGCTATAAAATGTGCAAGGAATATAGAGACACCCTATTAATTACCTATCAAAAACCTCAACAAACCAGACTGACCTGTGTAACTAGATTCACACCCACGTCCAAAAAGATCAAGAAAATTGTTAACAAGAGGTGGTCCATCTTGAGGAACACGAGAGAAAATATTGACTTATGTGCTTTCAAGAGGACCAGTAATATCAGAGGCATGATTATCCTTACTAGACAACACAAAAGCAACACAACTAGGATTGTGACCCCTTTAGGTTTATGGACATCACTGCCAGTGAAGGGCCATTATCCCTGTGGCCAATGTAATATCTGCCCACTAGCTATTAAGACCAAGGAGGTGCATGGCATTTGAAGAGGCACACAAACTGTAATACAAAGAACTGCATTTATTTAAGTAAATGTCCTTGTGGGCTTATGTACGTTGATGTGACCACACAGGGAGTTAAAATCAGAATTCAAGAACACTGTAGCACCATTTGGTGTCGGCGTACAGCAACATAAATGAGCACTCATTTTGCATAAACTAGACATTCACCACAAGATCTTAGGTGGGTTATCTTAGAGACATTACTAGGCACTCATTATATGACACCAAGATTGTTTGTTAAGGAACAAGGGTGGGTTTTCAAGCTACAGAAGCACAACAGGGGACTAAATGATGATATCCCGTGGTCGTAACTTGCCCCTTGAGATACATTTCTTTCTGTAAAGGCGAGTTACCTAGACTGTTCCATAAGTGCTGTACTGTAGCATTCCTCTAAAGAATTTTTTGTTTGCAAAATATTTTTACAAAAATTCAGTTACAAAATATTTTTACAAATTTAAATTAAGATTTTTACCCCTACATAGGAATTTTTAAAATTATCAAGGAGTTCTGTTTTCACTTGAAAACAATGTTTAATTTGTTGTTATTGAGTGTTCACTATTAATGTGGCTGATGACTGACACCATTACACTATGGCCAGCACTGCTTCTGTATTGATTCTGTAGACCAGTCCTTTGTCTTTACCGATGAACCTATCCAACCCTATGTTGACTTTGCTGAATAAATGCTGACCGTCCGCCACGTGCCTTTAATCCGTATGCATGAATGACTAGTAGGTCAACAGGACTGCTACTGTTGGAGATGCGGTGAGTACCCTCCCACTGGGAATCACACAAACGACTTATACTCCCTCTGAGCACTAGCGATGAGGTCAGTGATCCGCTAAGAAGTGGGGTAATAAACCTATAAGCCAGTACAGACAATGATGGAAGCATTAATCAAATAAATGGGGGGAGCTGTCAAAAACTTGGTTCCTAGATAGCAAAAAAAATGTTGCATATAGATACAAAGCCTGTATTTTATGTGGGTATGATGCTCATTTTAATAAGACAGGAGCTGATACTGCTTTACCAACAATGGACCCCGTAAGGGGCCATGCGTGCCCCCACCCTTTTGGTAACGACACTGCACAGAATATCCTGCACTGTATAAAGTATCCACAGAATATGATGCGGGGAAGCCACTGTCAGGTTTACTCAAGTCTCCCAAATCAAAGGTCCCCGAATTAAGAAATAAGATAATAAAGGTGGGAGCTGTCACTTTACAGGTCTATTTTTAGATCTATTTTTAGACCTATCCTGTGGCAATGAAGGGCTACTGTACACTAACACAGTATGATGTGTGATGTGGACGTGTCTGTAGAGAAATTGCAGTACCTGACATGCTACTAGACACTAGACAAGGACATGATGCTTTCTTGTGTGATAAGATGTACTTACTGTGTAAGGTAGAGCCTTCCAGAAACATGTTAACCACTACTTTTGATTACAAATTATTGTCTCTCCCTATTATGTAAAGAGGTGGAAATAGACATATAGGCAGATTTAAGCTTATATGCAAGCCCAGCAGAGAGGACCATCTGACGTATATAACATGGTAATATCTGTAATCAGGGGCAGAAGACACTTACCTATCAGGTATTATAGGGACACATCGATCTCCTTGTTTCATAATCCTTCAATAGTCTTGATAAATAATTAAACAGGAGTATGTAATAAGATTATGAAAATCCACATTTGGGTAATACACCATGTTATTTTTAGAAATTGTACAGGAAGTTATTGCCATATTTTGATTGTACTGGGACATTAGATCAACAAAGAGAGCTTAAGAATTCACATTTTGTTTTAGCAAATTTGGTGCTGGGGGGTGTAGCATCCACATGCTTCCAAGGGACCCGTGCCTGTATCTAGAAGGGTAAGAGACCTCTCGTCACCTGCCCGAGATGTGTGTTGGCATGTTTCATGTAACACCCTACATATCCCAGGTGCTATCAAAATATTTAGAGTTTGGTTGCACAACTTAAGTCACAATATATGTGTGAGTGATCACTTTATCATCAATGTACATGTGTGTGATCACTTAACCATCAATATAATATGCATGATGATTTATTATGTGTTTTAGGTCATCACAGAGAGCGGGATAGCTTCCCCTATGATAGAAGTTGAGTATTATTTGGTCTCATTAGTAGAGGAGTATAATTGCCCTCTTGGTGAAGACTAGGAACTTTAGGTCCTGATGAATTGCCGCACGATCCATGGGGATGGATTTAGCAGGAAACATGTTGACTATGATTGCTGGAGTGTAGATACGTAGCCACACCCAACACTAGGTGAAAAGTTGAGGATACCTTTATACCTGTTGGGAGTTAGGTCATTACACCTGATATGCCCCTTTCCTTTTTTTAATCATGATGTAGGCTCATACATATACTGTGAGTAAAGAATGCATTTGGAATCCTATGGTCATTTTCAGTTTCACATTATCCAGCCCTCTTTCCGTTTCACATTCCTTCCGGAAACCACGATCAAAAGATCTCCGGAAAAGGGCCCCTTTGTGGGGACTGTCAGGCACTGCAGTGCCGGGCTGATGAGGAGCAAAGCCCAATGATGAAGCATGTCACCCATGGCTGAGTAAGGACATTTGTTCTAATCTATGAATATGTGATGATCTAATAGTTCCACACCTAGTTGTTTGAGTGGAACTATTCTCAGCGGAACAGTGTACCTGTATTTCTAAGTAACCTACAGAAATGACCAAGGGATGTTTACAAATTCCAAGCACACCCAATGTTGAAGGCTGAGCTGGAGATCTATTTCCATATAGCTTGTAAGTGTATTCCTCAATGTGCACTGCAGTGTGCCGCCCATGTACACAGATTGCTATGGCTCATGAATATCTACATGTGCAGAACTGTGTGTTTTTCTGTGCAAACAATCAACATTTTGCCTTCTAATAAGGCATGCATCCTTACACAGAGGTGGAAGGTACAACAAATTAATACTACTCAGCATTCTGTGCAGTGGTGCAATATGGCTTCTATTATGTTACATACTGTGTTTGCTTGTCCTTTTCCATCATAACAACACTTAGTTACTCCTAGGGTCAATGATGTCACACATGTGTCATGGTACACTGGAATCTGACATGAAGCTGCCCAACATTATTAAATAAATCACTCTCTTGAGGCATGCTTCAGGCATGTCATGACGGGTACATCTGAACTTCAGCACCCAGCCAGCTCAAGCATGCAAGCAGACTAGCTGCATGAAATAATCGGGTTGTATTGACATATGTGTGTTTAAGCTGTTTTGTACATCTGAAGTACTGGGTTAGCATAGTTGGTTCTGTAAACATTTAAACATATGTGAAAGCAATATTTACAATGCAATTTCCTTATTCATGTCTTCCAGGTGGACAGCTTCCATTTATAAGGGGAGAGTTGGTCACCTTCCAGGACCCCAATGCTACCAGTAAGTGTTGTAAGTACATGTATGTACCCTTTTGATGTCTGTGTGTGATCGATATGAAATGTTACATTGTGATGTGTGGTGGGAGGTAACACTGAACTATCCTCAATTTGCTGACAGTGTGTGATTAAGAACAGAACGTTCCCACAGATTATAAGAATGATCAAGGAGTACAATTTTTGAGAATGTAGGGTAAGCAGGCCCACAGGAACTAAACTTTTTTACATATTTTTGACAGTGTCACATCTATAGTCATGTTGCTTTGGGCATAGTGAGATTCATCTGGCACAAACTCTGCATGTGTTCCACACAAACACAGTATCTCATACAAAAAATGGCACAAACACCAAAATTCTGGAGTCAACGTATATTGTAGCACAGTGAATTGTACATTGCTAAGCATATCAGGGTAGGGTTCAGCTGTATATATCCAAAATTGTGCATGCGGCAGGGGAGGTTGATGATGTGCAATATTTATACACAGGCACTGTTACTAAGAATGGACAGGATAGGTATCATGGAATCAAATTCACACACTTTGTGATTGTACAACATATGTTCTAAAAAGATGCAGCATAATGGGTTCAGACATACTGCATACTTTAGTGCTCTCCAGATAAGACATTTAAGTTTTACTAAGCATAAGGTTGGGCAAAAATACCTGCTGTGTTATACATAATATGTTTGTAGAAAACACAACTGTCCCTGTACAAGTATGACAAAGCTAAAGCAGAAATGTGTAAACATGTATGACAATGAAGCCAGCAATGTGGGCAGCCTTGTGATACTCCAGATGGGGTATACAAGGCCAAGCCACACTGCCTGGACTGTATCACATTATCCACTTACACTTATGTTGAAGATTATTGATCAGCACATTTGCATGACTCAACTCAAAATACCAAACTAGGTAAAACAGGCCCATGTGCCCACGTTTACATATGAACATCATCATGAGTGGGAATTTGTTTCCTGTATGATACTGTGTTTATCTCATGGTGACTACTGTTACAATTCGTACACCTACACAGATGGCACCTGACAAGTAGGGTACACCCGTGTGATGATATTATATTGTCCATATATCCATCTCTATTGCTGGTACTCATCTTTTCAGGGACATATGATTGTGTTACATTGGACTATTTATCACAGACATCATGTACATGTACTATATGTGCTAACTACTTTTTCCATTATCACCCTCAACAACATGACAGCTGAAGAGGCGAGAAAATTTGAAATGAGCTGAGATCTGTAACACCACATTAAGAATGTCCCTAAGGCCTGGTGGAAGACGCACAAGCTGTATGATCGTGCGAAGGCAGCAGGGTCCTGGAACATCCCTCAATCAACCACACTTGCAGTGACAGCATCTGCCATATGCCAGGGCACAGCAGGACCAAGCCAGCGACAGGCACCCCAAACCACCGGCTACCCTTACAACCATACAGCAAATACCTTCACAGCCAGGAGGCCCAGAAAGAGAAGGCATTCAATCTTCTACTACACAATCATAAAGGAACTGAGGAAGGTGTACACAAAACTTGATTACATTTGTCTTGAGCAGCCCAGCTTATGGCAGAGGATGGGTGAGAAGGAGGAGGCCATGGAGCAGTTCTCTCAACTTTTATAGGCATTTTATTTTACAATGTTTTCTAGGTTTATTCTTATTGTAGTATTTAAATAGCTAAAGTAATAGTTAATAGGATATGCTTAGATAAGTTAGGTTTTAGATGTTTATAGTGTTTTATATGTACATGTATGTGTATCTTTTTCAATATTTATATTTTTAGTGGGTGGGGGGTTTATGTTTAGGCTTTGTTAAAACAATTAAAAATACCAAAAAAAATATATATTTGTTTACGTTTATATGTGTAATTAATGTATAGGTGTAGTTGATATGTGTATTGTCACTCTATGTGTGTTAAAGGGGTAGGAATGATGTTTAACATGTTATGTGTGCTTAGTATTTAAATAACTGTAGGATAAGTAAAGGTAGTGTTAGGCAGTTTTACGGTTAGTTTAGGATAGGTAGATGTAGTTAGTTTAGTGTACGTTTAGATAATATAAGGTAGTATTTAGGTTAAGTACTTTTAAACAAGATAGTGACCAAAGGATGTTCAGACAGAGTCCATTTGGTAGACATGTCATGCAACATACAGAGTTGTTGAGAATTTCAGTGAGAAGATGCAAATTGCCATTACAGAAGGTAGGTCATTTTACAAGTCTACAGGTGCATAAGATTAACAAGTATACAAGCACAAAGTGACAGTTCTGGTTAACAAAAGAGGTAGCATGGTGATAGACACAGGACCACTGGGGAACTGTCCAGTGGGCACAGATAAAAGTTACCTAGATGTTTTCCAATGGAAATTGGAAGAATCCTCATCTTCAGCCTTTGATGTGTATTGTGCCTCACCTGCAGTTTGTGGTGTTTGTGTGAGAGACACCTGAGGCACACACACATCAGAGGCAGAAGATGTGGCTCCCCTGTCCCCACCAGCATTTGTCTGTGCAGTAAGGCATCCAGAAAATCCCTAACAAGGGTCTGGTGGCTTGTCAACAAAGCAACAATGCTGCAATTGAGGTCACTCATTGTTGTTATGTAGGAGTCCAAATTGCACTCCATGGATTCCATGATATAACGGATGCCCCCCAGCTGCGTGACTATTTCACTGGTATCAGAGGAAGAGGTCTGATGTTGTTCTTTCTGTATAATGACACCAGCAATAACAGCTAGGGACTCATCAAATTAATAGAGCCAATTATAGGTGTCTTTAATAGCCTGTGCCATAATTGTATTGTGGATAAGACTCCTACAGACTCCCTCTAGGGAACCCGCTATGTTCGCCTTCCCCACATGCACATCATCAACAATCCTCTGCTGGACCCCACCCACTGCCATTGGAAGACAACCTGGGGGTCCTCTGAGCCCACAGCTGGGCTTGGAATGCCAGATGGGGCATCTTCTGTGGGTGATGGATTATCTGGAGACCCTAGCATCCCTTTCCAGGTGTCTTCCACTTTGGAAGATGTCATCATCCCTGGGAGGTAGGAGCTTATCACCAGCAGGTGGGTCAGGCTGCTGTACAGGAGGTGTTGATTGTCCACCTGCAAATATGATATTTATTTTTATGATGATCTATAATAGATGTTGCCAATAGTATTTTAGATGACAGACTTTATTAACATGAACTTTATGTTACACATAGATGTGTTGAACATGTGTTACTAAGAGTGATTGAAGCCAAGTTTCACTAGTTTAGCTCTCAACATGGATATATCTGTAAATTGTTCACACAACCACTATTTGACAAGGAGGTCATTTGCATGTCATTGCACTCATTGCAAGGCAGCTTGCTGGCCTGTCCTGGCTGAAAGGGTGAGTGCAAGTAATGACACCATTTAGCATGTAGCAGGATTTTGTTCATGTCATAGCTATATTGATGTGATGTTCACTTATTGACACTACTACTGAGAAGATTGCACCCTGTCACCAGGGTGCCTATATTCCATGTAGCCATTGCTTAACCCACTGCTACTGACAATATGCTATTTGCCCAGCTATTAATGTTTGTGCATCACTATGCCTTTCACATCGTGCAGCACTCTGATCTGCCTCATAGTGCTCTATTGCATGCAAATTATACATTCATGTGGCCAAGGCCTCATACTTGACACACATCCACACAATTCTACACAACAAACAGCCTTGCAACACTGCAAAAATGGATAGGAGCATATAAGTACCATGGTTTTTTGGTGTATACTCCTGTGATTCCCTAGCACAAGGAAACATCTCCAGAGTCCAGACCAATTGGCACTGTGAACTATAGCTGAACGGGATATGCACCATCACACTTGAAAAAATACAAACATTTAAGTTCTCCGCATTTTATAATTTACCCAAGCTGGCCATCTGCAAAGTATCACAGGTAAGTGAACTCAGCCCTGATCATCTCTACATGGACATGACTACTCAGTCAAACATCATTTAGGCCCAGGGCCAGGGCTTACTCTGAGACACTGATGACACCCAGATCATACATTGGTGCTCTGTAGACACCAACACCACCAACATTAGTAACAAAAAGCATTTGCCCAAAATGCCTAGCCTTGTGTCAGAACCATTGCTCACGCCTAACCTCACCGGAGAGGAGTGATGATAGTCTGAACCATTTACCTAGCCTGGTTGTCAACACAAATAGGCCCAGACACCACACCCTTCAACCATCCCAAAAACCTGCCCATCATCCTGGTCAACTGTCACTTCACAATTCCCTTTTCAACATCCTCCTTCTTTGACATTTTTAACACTGTCAGAGTTTTGTGGTGACGGCACACCTACAACATCTTCTGCCAGGCCCACATCACATGTCAAGTGTAGTGCACTAATGGGCTCTTCTACACCATACCGTCACACAAGTGCAACACTATCAAAGAGAATCAGTGCATGACTACCACCCAGGCTACCTTGCATAACATACATCACCCCTCTCATCCTTGAGATCCCATGGCTCCCCATTCCGCCCCACTGCCAGATCAATGTGCTCAGCCAAAGCTACATGGCACTACAGTACCAGGGACACACCCAGCATCTATCCTTCAGACAAACACTGATGGACCTCTGGTGTAGATCATTTGCATTGACCCCCACCCCCAATAACCCTATGAACAAGACAGTAGGTAGTGGCAGTCAACAGCTGTGAGATCTGACCCAGCACATCAGGACAGCTGCATGCATTGTGCTTTAATGATAGCAACCGTACACATGGCTCTTCACATGGTCCTACTTGAAGATACTCCCAGTACTGAAGCCCTGGATCCCCTCTCATGTGAAAAGGTGATCCTCCAACAACACCATTCCATTTCATTTGTTGACATTACAATTTTGGCAGTGTAGGCCTAAAACAAACACATTTTCCTCTTAATGCAAGGGGGCTGTATTGTGACAGGTTTCTAAGGTCCATACAGGAAGTGCTGCTCCATTCTAGGTTTTGTGCTTTGTATTGTGGGACTTGTAGCACTCATCACTCATGCTAAACATAAACCCACATGTTGCAATAGTCAAAGAATGACCTGGACTGGGGTAGTACATCATGCATGGACATGAGAATCATGGGTGAGATGGACTGTACAAATTCTCACTTGGCAAAATAAGTGACATGTTTGTGATGTATGGGTTGACATATTAGACATTCCTGCCTCTCCCTTGCACACAGCGAAGTGCAGCACAGCAAAGTGTGTTGTTGCACTGCACAACATGACATGTTTAACTATATTGTTCCTTGATGACACTTACCCTGTAGATCACCCTGGTACTCAACTGCTGCACTGTCCTTTCTGGCAATTCCTGCCAACAACTCTGTTGGGATGAGTGACGCCACCTGCTCTTTCAAGGGGTCTAACTCTTCCTGTTCCTCTGGTCCTCCTCCAGTCCGCATGGCTGCCCTTAGGTTCCTTGCCAGTTTTACCTTGGTTCTGTGCTTATAATCATGCCACCTTTTTTTAGCTCAAGCACTGTACTTTTGGCTTGCCTAGCACTGTTGGTCTTATCCTCTGTGGACTGCCAAATTACTTCCTTGTTCCCTAAAAGCAATTTTGAGGTGACAAAGAGCATGTGTTTATTATTTTCCACCTCATCTATTAATATTTGTTTTTCTTCCTCATTGCAATTTCTCTTCCTGTTCCTCCTCTACTGGCTTGCTGTCTGGTCATCTTGGCTGGGGTTGGGATTGTTGCTCTCCTGACTTGGGGATGCTGTTGATTCCAATTTCTTCTGTTGTTGTGGGTTGCTGCTCAGATTTTGGAAATTAGTCATTATTTTTTTAGCATCCTGCGATGGAGAGTACTGATACTTGTTGCAATGCTGATTGCAGCACTTCCAAGTGCTATACAACACCCAAATCAGCTTTGCGTCACAGAAGGTCCATTTGCCTTCCAACACATTGCATCATTTTTTTTAATGCATCAGAATTTTAGATGTAGTTTAGAGCCTTACGATATGGTGCGATGTCCATCGTATGGAAATGGAGCACCAAAACTCAGGTTTTTTGACGCAACGTAGCACTGCATCACTCTCGTAAATTTGGCCCTAAGTTTGCATAATTCTGAGGTACTGCAGGCATACTTCTTGGTCAGATGGCTTGACTGAAGAGCACGGCCTGTAGACAGTTGTGACAGATGATGACCTTAGGCAATGGCTTGTGATTTCTGTGAGCATGTCAAAAAAACATTCAACAACTAACATACCAGCTTACACAGATACACAGATATTATGGATAACACAGTCCATAAAATCACATTTACTAAAAGAATATTATGGATATGATCTACAATCGCCAATGAAATGTACAAAATCTGTGGTTGGAGTGCAACAGTGCAAACATAACTTACCCAATGCACTCCACATGACATCACAGATGACACCACAAATGTAATTAATTGCAAACCATGCCACATACTCATAATGGCCCTGGACATAACGTTCCGAGTGCAAGGTTGAAGTACTTCAAAATCCCAAGCATTTTTCTCTTCTTTTTAAAGGCTGATGTCATAAATCGTACAATGCCTCCTAGTGAGACACTTACATTAAGTGTAATGTGTAATGCTGTGCTGCAGGGCTCCTTTTCAGGGTCTTAAAGGAAGGAGGTTCTTCTAAAGGCATACGTACAGACACAGACTAAAGTAAAATCTGAAGACGAATCATAAAGCAAAAGTGGGATGACCATAACAAAAGCCATACATATTTGTGAATACTCGTGCACATGTAGGTTTGTTTTTTACTGCCTGCAGGAGAAAACAGGCCTTAATGGTCACACTTTTGTAACGCACATACTATTTAGGACTTGAAGTTATAAAGGGCAGTGTGAATGAAATAGGGTTCGTAAACCTAAAGGCAAGAAAAAAATCTTTTTTTTGGTGAAACACCTTTTGCATAAGTGCTGGTTAATGTGTATAGATTTCTTTATGAAGAAACCTTTATATGTTGCATAATGTTTGAGATCCCTTCTGGATCGACGCGTTAAAATGTAAAATAGGAAGAGCATCCTGCCCGACTCAGAATGTTTCACATCGAGTCACAATTCTGATGCCCCAGCAGCACAAACCTCTCCACCATATTGATGAGGCCACAAAAAGCCACTTTATGTGGCTTTGAATAGCCTCATAGATATGGAGTAAGACAAATCAGCACACGTCGCTGGCTTGCTTTACTCTGTGCCAGCGAGGTATCCCATAGATGTTGCTATTGGTTTTCCCATGCAAACCCATGGATTTTGATGCTACTCCCGATTTATTTAATCATGTAAACCTGGCGAAGCACCAAAACCTTACACCTCTCCAGGGGAGGCGTAACAAGGAGAAATATTTGTATTTCTCCTCGTTTTTTCTCCGTCCATGTGTGCTGCATTCAGCAGCACACATTGATAGAGGAAAAGGCTTCTCTGGATTGTTTTTGTGCAGGAAGGTGTCCCTTCCTGCACTAAACCAATCCTGCATGCAACACAGACACCTTGCACCATGGTGCAAGGGTGCCTGGATTGACTCTAGGCAGCCAATGGTGTACCAGCACAGGGGAAAAGGACAAAATTGCACCGTATTGTATAAATACAATGCATTCATGCCCTTTGACATTGACGTAGGGAAGTGCAGCAAGAAGACTTGCGGTGCTGCCCTACGCCAACTCCCCAAAAACAAGCCCCTAATTGGTCACTTTTGCAACTGCCTTTACAACTATGAATTTCTGAGCATTTTGTACCCAAAACAGAATCTACGTACAAATTTACTGTCAAATGCATGTATGAAACAACAAAGATCAAAACTAGAAGAATTATATATGCCACCAAAAACAGATCAAAACACAGATCAAAAAATCAAATATTAATTTTAGAGGGTGAACGATGAATGTAGTGTGCAGTCAGTAAACCCTACAATTAATGACAGACAAGTGCCACAACCCCATTGTAAGCAGCCATTAGCACTTATTTTATATCATATTTTATTTCAAATATTTCTGTCTCCGATATTTACAACAAACATTTTTTGCCAAACACCCATTCCCACTCCCTTAAAGCAGTTCAGCTTGGTTCATGTTTAAATTTTACTTCACCTACACCTTAAAAGCCTTTGCCTCTACAATTTAACACCTAACCATGTTGTTCTTTTTCTTCACCTGACAACTGTTTTTCAGTTGTGACTTCACAACTTTTCACCAGAAATGTTCCAAGTAGTGCTTGAAGAGAACACCTGTGCCCCTGTATAATGATTCAACCAGAGAACTTCAGTTACTGTCATTCACTAAGGGCCTGATTACGAACTTGGCGCATGGGTTACTCTGTCACAAACAAGAGGGATATCATGTCCGCCCTATTAAGATTCCATTACATCCTAGGGAAATCGTGATACCGCAGATTAAATATCTGTCACGTTTGTGACAGAGTATTCCATCCACAAAGATAGTAATCAGACCCTAAATTCAGTTCTGTTGGAGTAGGTTCTGAGTAGTCACTTTACTTTGAAGTCAGACCTTGATGGGCACTGCCTTATGCATGGCTCAGGTGACTGGGATGATCCACTAGTATTGCATGCTGAGACGGTTCCTGGTGCTTCACTATTAATTATTGTACTTTCACTTCTTCTCTTGGTAGCTCACAGACAATCACAGAAAACTAGGGTGAACCCTGATAGGTACAGTGTCATTCCCTGCTCACCGTGAAGAGGTAAAATCCAAACTGGGTTTATGCCTTGATATTGAAGTTTACAAGTAACCCTGAGGACACAGTGCTAAAGTTTAGAGTTCATTAAGCCCTTTATACTTTAAAAATTGATATATTGAGTACTAATAGGCAATAATAAAATTATTTATTGTTAAGAGATAATTCATTCTGCAATGCAGATAAACAATATAATTGCAGTTCCCGATAGTCATTCACAATACCTTGCCCTGTAATCAGGTATTGGTGTATTACTGCCATATCATTCCAGTGAAACAGACTGTTACTCCTTACTGTGGTAGACAGGAACATTGTGGCACAGACATATAAAATTGAAGTTACCCCATATCACAGTTTGTCATTTAGGGAAGCCTGGATTAGAGCTCACGTATTCTGGTTCTTCGGTGTGATTTACAGCCTTTGGACCACAATTTCATGCAAAGGCCACTTAGGCACTGCATATTTGAGTCATATTCTGGAGGCTTATTCATTCTCTTTCTACTGTTGTATCTTCACTAGTGGCATAATGTTGGTCATTGTATATTAAAGCAGCCTGTGGTTGTGAACTGTCAGTCACTGTATTCTGGGATCAGTGTGAGGTGGTGCACTAACAGTCATTTTGCTCTCTTCTGTTACCCTGTGAGATGTGAAACACACAAAAGATGAGGGGAGGCTGCTTGCGAAAAATCTAACCACTGGAAACAGCTCGGGGTAGCACTCGAACCCATCATTCTTTTGCTCACTATGCCACCTAGCCATATGCAAACCATTCTTAGCCCTGCTCCGTATTGGAAACGTTTGAACTGAAAGACCAGGTCCTCCCTAAACTGGAATACAAGCAACCCAGGACCTGTTTTGCCCTTATTAGGACTCATCAGCCGGGTGTAGCTCAGTTCCCTGTGACACAATGAGCACGGGAACCACATCAGGGCATATGCATTACACTTAGGGTAGTACATGAAGCACACAAAAAGGTGTTGGAAGGATGCTTGTAATAAGTCTAGCCACTGCAATAGCTCAGGTAGCAGTCCAACGCCTCATTCTTTTGCTCACCATGACACCCTGTGAGATGTGTCATAGTGTAGAAGATTAAAGTGCCCTTAGATTTTTATAGTGACGAGACTCTTTTACGACAGTCTTCCCTTTTTGCATTGCCAAAGGAATTTAGCAAGCACTTTCATTATTTCCATTAAAACAATTGAGGGAAAATTATGAGATTAGGAATTAGAAACACGCTAAGTAATTCATGACTGCTGAACATACGTTTGTGGGATGTCAAGGGTTGTTGAAACACCTTTACCTTTAATACCTTTGAGAGTGGAGCTAGGTATGGATGTGGTTAAGAAGCATATCTACCCAGGTGCACTATTACTTTGTGATAGTTTTAGGCATCTCTGCCAGTTAAACAACAGGTACATTAGTTTTTGTGACACTGTGGATAAAACCATAAGGCTCCCTATTAGCAGTTAACTGTGGAGTCCCCAACAATAAGGAAATTTTGTGGAAATGTAATTGTAATTATTGCTGAACAAAAATGTGAGCATAAAACTCAAACCTCAATCTCCATCACTGCACTGTTCTCCACGTGTAGAATCCTCAATTGATAGGGTATAGAGATAAAACACCATCTCAGTTGTTTTTAAACTCTCAAATTAAACAATAATACACTATTAGTGCTTAAATGGAAGGCCTCTTTCTAGGCCCAAGTGAAACAGACTGTTATAACATCTTGGGCACATAACAATATAACTTAATGGATAACGCTACTGGTGCAATCTAAATATTATCTTCTACACTATATCTTATGAACCCTTGATCAAATTCATTAATTGGGTGCTCAAACACAATGCCTATTCTTTCACTGTAACTAGGTCCATGCAGCATTATTATTACTCCTGCAAAAATTTTACATTTTTACAATTGTACAATTGTACAAATGTGTAAAATTCAGCAAATTTTACAGCATTGTAATTTCTCAGACGTTTTGGGTACAGGTGACTGGTTAGAAATGAAAAAGTCTTACAAAAGGCTAGTTTGAGCTGTTCATCTCTTGCAGGAACCAGTCCCTTTGCTAATATTTCCTAGGACTTTGAATGTGAGGTACGTCCTCACATTGAATGTTCTTGCAAAATACCACAAAGAAATTTTGAAGGTTCAGACAAAAAAATCACAATTTCACACACCTTTCATTGTAACACCTTTGCTGGTTCCTTATAGTATATGATCCTGTATTGTCAGCAACTATACAAATTCTAGTAAGACATCTGGTGGACAACACACCAAATCCTAAACAAACAAAAATGCAATTCTTTCAAATCACAATTCTGAAATTGCTTTGGATATGAACTTGACAAATAGGGGAGACTATTCTCTTCTCAAGATAAATGCATTTTTTGCATATGTATTAAAAACATTACATCAAATTTAAAAAAAAAATCTTTCATTGTATACATCAGTCTGTTATCATCCCAAATGCCAACAGACTCCTACAGATAAGACATGAATAACGTTCCAGAATTAGATTCAATGCACATCTAAAGGAGTCTATAAATTACCTCTGATCCCATGGTTGCTACCCGAATATTACAATCCTTGATCTTACATCTCTTATATATTCTTCGCTCTTTACAACCCCAAGAGTGTCATTCCATCAGCTAGTTTCCCAAAAATATATATGGAGCCCTTCCTGGGACTACGTGTTAATTTATTATACTTTTTCATATGTTTATTTAGGATCATTAGTCCCACTCTGTTAGAAACTGAGTTTCTGGTTGGCAAAGGTATTCACCCTGTCCAAGCAGAAACCACAATCCTAGTCAGAGTAAGTCAGATACTCACCATAAATTAAACTGTGCTAACCCTCTGGTAGCCTGGCACAGAACAGGCAGGTTAAACTTAGGAGGCAATGTGTAAAGTATTTTCCCAATACTTAAAACACCACACAACAAATATATCACACCCGGCTTGAAAAATAAAGGTTCATTTAATGAACAAAACAAGACCAAAACGACAAAATTCTATAAGTAGAAGTCATGATATGAATTTTTAGATAATATTTGCAAATACAGTGCTTAGAAACATAAAGCACCAAATGAGGCTATTTGGTCAGACCTGACCACGTTAAAGAGTTCAGGCTGACCGTGATGGATGCAGGTCAGATACAGGGACCACCCTTCTCCCGCTGCAAAAGTACCTTTGGATGGAGGCTGCGTTGGCATTAAAGACCTAATGCGAGGAGCAGAGGAGGCAATGTGTGGACATTGATCCCTTTGGATGCCGGCGATGCGTAGGTTCTAATTTGCGCAGTTGGAGCCGCGTCATTGGAAAACCCTTTGCGATGAAGGTGATGCATCACCTTTGAGCCCTACAGCCTGCGATGTGAAGTCTTCGAGCTGTGGTGCATCGGAGGGAAAGCATCAGTTTCAACATGGCTCTGCCCTTATGCTGCTAGCATTATCAGCAGCATGTGAGCAGCGTCTAGATTGGTGTGCAGCATTCAATTGCTGCACTCAGAGCACCGAGGGATGAGGACCGGAGGAGGCGAGTCTAGGGCGTGAGTACATTTTTATTTTTTATTTTTCACATACGGCTGGTACCCTAAACATTTGGTTGGTTGCCCCACCAAATGTTTAGGGTACCAGCTGCTACTGGGAACACCCCAAAGCTGAAAGGTCTAACACACTCCCATACATTTTCCCCAGGTGATACCTTTCATTTAAAAACTCGGGTTACTTTATAGCGGATCTATGAATGCGTGCTTTGTTCATAGTTGATATAAATCGTGTACGTCAAATAGTAACAATCAAGTGAATAAATAATTTTAAAAAACAAGTAAAGTTGGTGAATCTCTGAAGCATGGTATCTCTGTGATGAGGCAACCTTGTACCTAACACCCAGATAACATAATAAAATTGAAAGATTATGCTTTTCCCTTCCTATATGTATGAGCCCCGTTCATGGTTTCTGATTTATTTTGTTGTTTTCACGTTGCTTACCTGAACATTTATTTTTATTTTCTGCACTTAGTTGGCCTTGTTTACAGAACCGTTAGGGGGCTCATAGCTTTGCCAGCATAGCTTACGTAGAATTCAAAGATCAGCACATCCTTTCAGGCATTCTAGCCTCAAGCTTGCAGGTCAGGTCACTAAATATCCAGGCAGTGACTGCCGCAGTCACGTTTATGTATTGCTGAATAATTCAATTTTGACATGGCATAAAACGTACACCAATGCATCTCTGTTTCTACAACTTTCAAGAACAATACTTTTGACGTCGTTAACCAGACATTTGTTGTTAAATTTATAAGGGCATAAAATCATAGACGCCCCACCACAAAACTCTTGTAAACTGTGCCCTTGCTTGATTCATAAGAATGTCTGACCTAATTGACCCCTAAAGCCCATTTTATTAACTAGTATTGCTGATGAGCACGTTTTCCTAACTCCACATGTATACACAGCAAGCACTGAATACAGTACTGAATGCATATGCTTGGATATTTTTGTATTTTTTTGTTAAATATTAGGTCTTTGGCAAAATCTATCCTCCTTGAAATCTATTCTCTATTTACACTAACTTTGTGAAAAGCCTGCACCATTGAGGTATAATTCACTTGTGCAGATAAGACTGGAAAATGGTTTACATTTTTTTAGTTAATACTCCCAAAGTATTGACCGTGTGATTGCGCACCTCATTTCAGTCTCCATTTCCTGGGTGACACTCAGTAGTGTCAGCAAAGTACAAAACTCCATAAGCATGAGAAGGGCATTTGCCTGAGTGCTCACAATAGAGCCTGCGGTGTATGGGACGGGTGAGCGGGAACGTGCGCATTTTTAGACCTGGGATAGCCAAAATCTTTTGATTTTAATAAAACAATATTTATATTTATTATACTTTCAGCCAGTCTTCTCAAATTCATTGTTTTTTTGCAGTGGCATTCATATGCTCCTCTACTCAATACAGCATGAGGCAATGGGTCAACCCACTCAAGAAATTAGCTAACCTCACCTTGAGTTATGGCATTATTCTTTTTCAGAAGCAGCACATGCACACACAAGATAGTTACCTTTGGTGCCAGGGACTACTGTAGTAATGTCTTTGCTTTTAGCCAATGTTTTTAATATTGTAAAGGTTCCAGCAGCTCCCTCAACAATAAAGCTTACCAAAAACCATGACAAAACAAAACAAGAATTGACAGAGCCAAAAGGCTGGCAACAAATGTCAACCTACAAGCATTATCAATGTTTGTTCCATAGTATTGTCTGTACCGTTAGGAAGGACTCACACTTCAATACCACTCCTTGGCTACAAGCTTGCTGCTTGTTATAAATGTAAAAATGTAAATGGATGTGCAATGGCTTACACTACACGCTGGTAACAGGCATATTTGTAATACAGGCTCACATTTACATGCGATTCATACTTTGTGGAAATCCAATACAGCAACGGTTCGTACGGAACTTATTCTAGGGCTAGGTATGACTGAGTACCACAGATATATCGCCAATCAGCCCCATGCCACATTAGGCACTGGTATTCATCTTACAGTGTAATACAATCAAAATTACATCTACCATACGGTCCCTGTTTAGCTAGGGGTTATTATTTTTGTGAAAGGTCCTTGATTGTCTCAGCTACCATAACATTATAACAGATCAGTTATTTACAGCGGGAATCCATTCAGGCACCACCAGGTGCACTCTATTTGCTATTTTTTGACAAATTACTTTATTCCTGCAATTTGATCAAACCTGGCATAGAACTGAAAGCAGACATCAGCTGCAGTGTTTTAAACTGAGGATTTCTGGTGCGTATCAAAGGATGCAGAGGGGTTAATGGTGCGTTATGGGTGGTCAGGAATATTATGTGAGTATTTTGTGGAAAGGGTTATAAGTTGGTAGTTTCCACCTTCTGTGCTGTATCCATTGAAAGTAAAACCAGTAAAAATATTGAAAATTAAATTGAGTATTGTAAGCAATAGGATTATAGATCTACAGCTTGCATTTTACTACTGTTAAACAAAAATGGCAGAAGAGGGTCTCTTCTAGTGAGGTCAGTGCAAACAGACTGCAGTGTAGTAGACAGGTACAGCTTTAACAAAAAAAAGGGCCCCTGCTAGAATCCAAAGAGCAGCTCCCAGGGGAATGTCACATATAAGAACACAAAACAACTGCTGCTCCGACAACCTGTAAAAATAGGAATACCTCCTATGGATACACCTTCAAAAAAGGAAGGGAGCCATATATGAAATCAACACTGTTCACCAAATGTATTGCATAACCACACTGCTCTATGGTTGAAATAACATAGAGCCATATAAATTCTAAGTAGTATATATGCATACTGTCCAGAAATACTCCCTAGAAAAATATAATATACTACAATGCAAAAACTAAATATAAGACTACATACGTGTTGGGTCTCCTACATACACACTTTCATCCACCAGATAACACAATCATTCACCAACATGCACCTCACATCACCACATCATAAAAACCACAACTAATCAAAATCTTAATCCTAACGCTGGAATAGTATATTTATCTCCAATCCACCTATGAATCATACGATAGCACAGATGTATTTGCATAACCCAACTATTTCACTGGTTGTTTGCTCACAGCATTAATTCCACTTGGATATATTGATGCAAGGAGTGGTAGAAAGTTTAAACATAAACTATGCTGGCATTTAGTAGCCAATAGGGATCTTCTTATAAACCTTCTAACACTTTGGGGCTTGGTGGGTGGTCAGACATGGTATTAAGAACAGGATCAATGTGGTAGGTTAAGCATGTGTTACCCTTCCATGGTGTAGCCATGTGTAAGGAAATGGCTCCCTGTTGCAATTACCCCCCACTTTTTGCCTGATCCTGATGCTGACTTGACTGAGAAGTGTGCTGGGACCCTGCTAACCTGGCCCCAGCACCAGTGTTCTTTCACCTAAAATGTACCATTGTTTCCACATTTGGCGCACCCCTAGCACACAGATAAGTCCCTTGTAAAAGGTACCAGTGGTACCAAGGGCCCTGTGACCAGGGAAGGTCTCTAAGGGCTGCAGCATGTGTTGTGCCACCCTTAAGGACCCCTTAAGGACCCCTCACCTAAACCATACACACTGCCATTGCAGATTGTGTGTGTTGGTGGGGAGAAGAAGGCAAAGTCGACATGGCATCCCCCTCAGGATGCCATGCACACAAAATGCTGCCTGTGGCATAGCTAAGTCACCCCTCTAGCAGGCCTTACAGCTCTAAGGCAGGGTGCACTATACCATGGGTGAGGGCATAGCTGCATGAGCAATATACCCCTACAGTGTCTAAGTCTATTCTTAGACATTGTAAGTACTGTGTGGCCATATTAATTATTTGGTCTGGGAGTTTGTCAAAAACAAACTCCACAGCTCCATAATGGCTCCACTGAATACTGGGAAGTTTGGTATCAAACTTCTCAGAATAATAAACCCACACTGATGCCAGTGTTGCATTTGTTAAAAAATGCACACAGAGGGCATCTTAGAGATGCCCCCTGTATTTTACCCAATTGTTCAGTGCAGGACTGACTGGCCTCTGCCAGCCTGCTGCTGAGAGACGAGTTTCTGACCCCATGTGGTGAGGGCCTTTGTGCTCTCTGAGGACAGAAACAAAAGCCTGCTCTGGGTGGAGGTGCTTCACACCTCCCCCCTGCCTGCAAGAACTGTAACACCTAGCAGTGAGCCTCAAAGGCTCAGGCTTCGTGTTACAATGCCCCAGGGCACTCCAGCTAGTGGAGATGCCCACCCCTTGGACACAGCCCCCACTTTTGGTGGCAAGTCCAGGGGAGATAATGAGAAAAACAAGGAGGAGTCACCCACCAGTCAGGACAGCCCCTAAGGTGCCCTGAGCTGAGGTGACCCCTGCCTTTAGAAATCCTCCATCTTGGTTTTGGAGGATTCCCCCAATAGGAATAGTGATGTGTCCCCCTCCCATCAGGGAGGAGGCACAAGGAGGGTGCAGCCACCCTCAAGGACAGTAGCCATTGGCTACTGCCCTCCCAGACCTAAACACACCCCTAAATTCAGTATTTAGGGGCTCCCTAGAACCTAGGAAACTAGATTCCTGCAACCTGAAGATGAAGAAGGACTGCTGACCTTAAGCCCTGGAGAGAAGACGGAGACACCAACTGCTTTGGCCCCAGCCCTACCGGCCTGTCTCCCCACTTCAAGAAAAACTGCAACAGCGACGCGTCCCCCAGGGTCCAGCAACCTCTGAAGCCTCAGAGGACTACCTGCATCTAAAAGGACCAAGAACTCCCGAGGACAGCGGCCCTGTTCCAAAGAAACTGCAACTTTGCAACAAAGAATCAACTTTTAAAGACCACACGTTTCCCGCCGGAAGCGTGAGACTTTCCACTCTGCACCCGACGCCCCCGGCTCGACCTGCGGAAAACTAACACTACAGGGAGGACTCCCCAGCGACTGCGAGCCCGTGAGTAGCAGGAGTTGACCCCCCTGAACCCCCACAGCGACGCCTGCAGAGGGAATCCAGAGGCTCCCCCTGACCGCGACTGCATACTTTAAGGAACCCGACGCCTGGTAAACACACTGCACCCGCAGCCCCCAGGACCTGAAGTATCCGACCTCCAGTGCAGGAGCGACCCCCAGGTGGCCCTCTCCCTAGCCTAGGTGGTGGCTACCCCGAGGAGCCGCTCCCCCTTGCCTACCTGCATCGCTGAAGAGACCCCTGGGTCTCCCATTGAAACCTATTGCAAACCCGACGCCTGTTTGCACTCTGCACCCGGCCGCCCCTGTGCCGCTGAGGGTGTACTTTCTGTGCTGACTTGTGTCCCCCCCCGGTGCCCTACAAAACCCCCCTGATCTGCCCTCCGAAGTCGCAGTTACTTACCTGCTGGCAGACTGGAACCGGGGCACCCCCATTTCCATTGAAGCCTATGAGTTTTGGGCACCACTTTGACCTCTGCACCTGACCGGCCCTGAGCTGCTGGTGTGGTAACTTTGGGGTTGCCCTGAACCCCCAATGGTGGGCTACCTTGGACCCAACTTTGAACCCTGTAAGTGCTTTACTTACCTGTGAAACTAACAAATACTTACCTCCCCCAGGAACTGTTGAATTTTGCAGTGTCCAATTTTAAAATAGCTTATTGCCATTTTTGCCAAAACTGTACATGCTATTGTGATGGTTCAAAGTTCCTAAGATACCTGAGTGAAATACCTTTCATTTAAAGTATTGTTTGTAAATCTTGAACCTGTGGTTCTTAAAATAAACTAAGAAAAGATATTTTTCTATCTAAAAACCTATTGGCCTGGAATAGTCTTTGAGTGTGTGTTCCTCATTTATTGCTTGTGTGTGTACAACAAATGCTTAACACTACCCTCTGATAAGCCTACTGCTCGACCACACTACCACAAAATAGAGCATTCGAATTATCTCTTTTTGCCACTATCTTACCTCTAAGGGGAACCCTTGGACTCTGTGCATGCTATTTCTTACTTTGAAATAGTACATACAGAGCCAACTTCCTACATTGGTGGATCAGCGGTGGGGTACAAGACTTTGCATTTGCTGGACTACTCAGCCAATACCTGATCACATGACTAAATTCTAAAAATTGTCATTAGAAACAGAATTTTTGAAATTTGAGCTATTTTTCTAAATTTTCAAAAGTCCTACTAGGGCCTTGTGTTAGTCCCTGTTAGCATATTTTTTTAGAGTTTTAAAGTGTTGTAAATGTTTGGATTAAGTTCTAGAGATAGTTTTAGATTCTTAAAACATATTTCAACTTTTAGAGAAATAATGTCTACTGCAGAAGAGATGGTGGTGGAGTTCAACCTCACCCCTTACCTGCATCTTAGGATGTCAGAGATAAGGACTCTCTGCAAAATCAAAAAGATAAAAACTGGTCCAAACCCTACCAAAGTACAGCTCCAGGAGCTCTTGGCAGAGTTTGCTAGGGACAACCCCTCTGAGTATAATCCTTCAGATGGGGAAATTAGTGAATAGGAGGATGACTTCCCCCCTCCTGTCCTAAATAGGGAGAACAGGGTCCCTCAAACCCTGACTCCTCAAATCATAGTCAGAGAGACTGGTTCTTCCACAGGGGAGACCAGTACCTCTGAAAGCATTGAGGGCAGCCTCAATGAAGAGGACCTCCTGTTAGCCAGGATGGCCAAAAGATTGGCTTTGGAGAAGCAGCTCCTAGCCATAGAAAGGGAAAGAAAAGAGATGGGTTTAGCTCACATCACTGGTGGTAGCAACTTAAATAGGGTCAGAGAAACTACTGACATGCTAAAAATCCCCAAAGGGATTGTAACAAAATATGAAGATGGTGATGACATCACCAAATGGTGCACAGCTTTTGAGAGGGATTGTGCAAACAGAAAAGTAAACAGATCTCACTGGGGAGCTCTCCTTTGGGAAATGTTCAGTGGAAAGTGTAGGGATAGACTCCTCACACTCACTGGTAAAGATGCAGAATCCTATGACCTCATGAACGCTACCCTGATTGAGGGCTTTGGATTCTCAACTGAGGAGTACAGGATTAGGTTCAGGGGGGCTCAAAAATCCTCGAGCCAGACCTGGGTAGATTTTGTGGACTACTCAGTGAAAACACTGGATGGTTGGGTAACTGGAAATGAAGTGCATGACTATGTTGGGCTTTATAATTTGTTTTATGAAAGAACACATTTTAAGTAACTGCTTCAATGAAAAGTTGCATCAGTATCTGGTAGACCTAGGTCCAATTTATCCCCAGAATTGGGAAAGAAGGCAGACCACTGGTTCAAGACTAGGGTAACCAAAACTTCCACTGGGGGTGACCAAAAGAAAGGGGTTACAAAGCCTCCCCAGGAGAAAGTGGGTGACACTAGAAACAAAGAGAAAGTGTCTTCTGTAGGCCCCCAAAAACCAGACCAGGTGGGTGGGCCCCAAGACACAACCCAAAACAAAGGTGGGTACCAGGGTAAGAACTGGGATGCCACTAAGGCATGGTGCCAAATCTGTTGACAGACAGGGCACCACACAAAGGACACTTCTTGTCCCAAAAACAAACCCCATGGCAAAATCCCAGGGGTGACCAGTGTAGCCATTGGGGATGACTCCTCAGATGAGGAGGTCTTCATAGCCTTCAACTGGAAAAAGGGCCCAACAGGTGAGTTGGAGATTCCAGACGGAAGTAGACACTTCCACCACCTACTGGTGAATGGAATCCCAGCCACTGCCCTGAGAGACACTTGTGCCAGCCACACTATTGTGCATGACAGGCTGGTGTTCTCAAACCAGTACATCCCAGGTGAGACTGCCAGAATAAAAGTTAGCCCAGACAGGGTCACTGATAGGCCTGTGGCTTTTGTGCCCATAGAAGTGGGTGGGACTTTTAGCTGGAGAAAGGTGGTAATCAGGACAGACCTCCCCCTTGATTGTCACCTTGGAAATGACTACCCAGAGGTTAGTCAGAGCCCAAGAGAGGAACTGGTCCAGTGCCAGTCCTCTCCCAAGGATTCTGGAGGTGCTACCCCTGCAGTTACTGCAAGTAGGCCCCAAAAGAAAAAGAAAGGAAAACAGAGTAGGAAAGATGGGCAACCTTTAGCCAAGGTTCCAGCAAGCCAAGGGGATTCTGCTCCAGTAGGGGGGAACTCCAAAAGTGGCACTGGTAAAGTCCAACCTGACCCACAAGAAGTCCTGGCTAGTCAGGCAACTGTTAAACCTGAGTGGGTGGCTCCTCAGTTAACAGAAGAAAGAGTGGAAGAAGGGTGTTTACTACAAGATGTAGTAACCCCCCACTCTAACACAGCAGACAGGCACCCTGAAGCCTGTAACTTAGCTCCTTCCCTAGCAGGTGAAGAGCTAAAGGTGCGGTTCTGGGCACTGACAGCTGTCAGTGGCCTCTGCTGGGTGTTAGCCTTTATGGCTGCACTATCCTTGGCCCCCTGGTCTGCACTCCGAAGTCACGGGTACTTATCTGCTAGCAGACTGGAACCGGGGCACCCCTATTTCCATTGAAGCCTATGCGTTTTGGGCACCACTTTGACCTCTGCACCTGACCGGCCCTGAGCTGCTGGTGTGGTAACTTTGGGGTTGCCCTGAACCCCTAACGGTGGGCTACCTTGGACCCAACTTTGAACCCTGTAAGTGCTTTACTTAGCTGTGAAACTAACAAATACTTACCTCCCCCAGGAACTGTTGAATTTTGCAGTGTCCAATTTTAAAATAGCTTAATGCCATTTTTGCCAAAACTGTACATGCTATTGTGATGATTCAAAGCTCCTAAGATACCTGAGTGAAATACCTTTCATTTAAAGTATTGTTTGTAAATCTTGAACCTGTGGTTCTTAAAATAAACTAAGAAAATATATTTTTCTATATAAAAACCTATTGGCCTGGAATTGTCTTTGAGTGTGTGTTCCTCATTTATTGCTTGTGTGTGTACAACAAATGCTTAACACTACCCTCTGATAAGCCTACTGCTCGACCACACTACCACAAAATAGAGCATTCGAATTATCTCTTTTTGCCACTATCTTACCTCTAAGGGGAACCCTTGGACTCTGTGCATGCTATTTCTTACTTTGAAATAGTACATACAGAGCCAACTTCCTACACCATGTGCACAGAAAGTTTATCATTCTTTTCGACTGGGACTCTTTTGTTATCAACAGTAGTGAAGAGGAAGAAATATGACCCAATTAGTTTTTTATTGCTCTTTGTTTTGTGTTCTCTAAACAAAAAATCTTTGTTAAATTTATAATAATCCATTAGACACCTGGAGCTGGAATGACTTTGAATATTGGAATAGGTCAACCTAGTTTCTGTAAGAGAATGTCACAAATGCACAAAGCAACAGGGCTAGCACCTGGAGCTATAGCAAGAGGGCATCTGGGTGGCTTGCCACAGCATTACACAACTTCGCTTCTACCCTTTCGTGGAATAATTTATTAAAGTATGGAGGCTATCTTGATCTAGTTGCTATAATTAGTGAAACACACACCGATTGTTTGATAGAGGTGATAAGCAAGAGGAAGTCCACAGCGCGCCGGAGGCTAGTGTTCCGTAGGGATGCGCTCAAACTTAGTAACAATAACAGACAGCGGTGTGCTTCAGTGTTCGAATCTTCACGTTGTTTAATTTAGAAACTTTAAGGAATTAATCGATTGGCGTGATTTGGTAACATGTGCAAATGTTATTGGATAAGGCCTTAAAAAATGGCTAATAAGGGAAAAATGTCACAGTTTAATCATCCAGGGCTACACTGGGGTTCTTACGCATGACCATGCTGATTCCGAATATGAAATCAATTTCCATAGAAGTAGGCAGTTAGGAGGCATGGCTTCATGCTGGGTCAAGTGTTTACGTTTAAACTTGTGTTGGTATTTCAATCAAAATCCGACCAGAGAATATATCTCATTGTTTTAGTCCACGAAGAACTAAAAAAAAGCAAACGACTGAGCAAAGGGAGACGATTATAACATTGTTAAAAATGGTTAGATTGGAGCTGAGAAGCAAGATTTGTGATCCACAGGCATTTTCCTTTAGTTTTAAAAGAACAGTAAACATTAAAGTAACTAAGATTTAAAATGTCACATTCGAGATTGTTAGCTAGTAAGTCTTTCTTCTCATGATATAAACTGCAAGCCTTTTTTCATTGCTGTTATAATGCTCATGCTCCAGTTTATCCCACTTCTACTTATGTCTGACTTTGGAACCACAAAAATTTAAAGGATTTTGTTTTCTTTGATTTGTCTGTGTTCCAAAAGGGGTAGGGTGGATCCATCCAAAATTAAAAGACTATTTCCACTTTAGCAGAACTGACAACAAAACAACTAAGTACGCCATGCTCACATGTGGAGGACCTTTTTGTTTGCAACAGACTTGGGTTTGGTGAAGTTTGTTGCCTGTTATGATGTATTGAATCTGAGAAATTCCATAAATAACAAGAAGTATCATGTCATTTTTGATCAAATTATGTATCAGACGTTTACATTATGGGGTTAGAGTTTGTTTTGCCTTTATTGGCTGCTATTCTATGTTTTTGTGATAACTTAAAAATAAACGAATTACACAATCCTTTCCTAAAATATAAATTGTCCAATAAAATGCATCATATTATTATTAACAGTAATAAGTGACGCACTGATTTTACTCAGGTGGAATTTTCGGGAAACTGGCATGATCTGGTGTAATTTCTAGCATTTCACACCATACTTGTTACGTGAAATTCTAAAAATTGCACCATCATGCTACTTTGTGTAATTTCAATTTGGCTCGGTAAAAATTGGTAAAAATCCAATTAGAGGTGCATGGGAACTGCACGAACAAACAGAACGCCAAAGCTGTTATTCACAGCACTTGTGGTTTTTGCACTATTTTGTCAGAACGAAATGCATCCTCATGTCCCAAAAAATACATGAATGAATTACACACTAAAATATAGTTCTAAACGCTTGGTGTGCATTCTGTGTAATTTTTGCGAATAATGCGAATTTGACATACCCCTAGCAGTGACATCCCAGAATAAGGGGGATGGGCTGAAGCCAAAAGTAACAACATTAAAGACGCCATCAGCTGATTGCACTCAAGGGGACATCAGCCTTACAGGCAGCATCTGTCAAAGTAGGCTACCTAGATAGATTTGAAATAAAACGTGTCTTTTTTAGACTTGTTTTTGGGATAGAATATGTGCAGAAGGATGCATCAAATATCCAAACCATAGCAGGAAATAGGATGCGGCAGCAGCCAGGATCAATCCATACAGCGGTGCTCTCTGGCATCTCTCGGGGACAAGCAGAGGAAACTGACGTCAGTACTTTAACAAAATGAAAATTTAGAGAACTCGTTTAGGTTTATATTTGAAGAGATCATGTTTTAGAGCTGCTGAGGAATTACATTTAAAAATCTGTGGAGCATAAACTGAAAGTTCTGAATGATTTTTAACACCAAAATATGAGTCCTGAGTTAAATTGTAATTATGCTGGCGTAATTTGCGTAATTTTGGCTAGTTCGCAATACGCTTTTCACACAAAATTACGGAAATGACAACGTTATGCCACCTTGCTTAATTATGCTACAGTTTGTGGCAAAATCATAGTGCGGGACCTTAAGAACAGCACAAACAACCAGAACGCGAGCCGCTGTTAGTAGTGTCGAAATTTGACACAATTGATCCATTTAGCACGAAACTATCGAGCTAAATGACGGATTTGCATTTCTAGTGATTACGTATAATTTTCCAAAAATGTAATGTAATTACGCAAAAGCAAATTATGCGAATTTTGCACACCCCTACAAAATATTCATCCAGGTGGGGACAGCTAAGAATTTGGAAGTTTTCATAACATGGCGAATCACTGCTCCCTCATCAGGCATGATTTTTGACGTCTACATCGCACGTCAGAATTGTGCATGTCCCTTGATGTTTTCCAGTATTTACCTCAATTATTTACCAATACAGTGAGGAGAGGTTGCCATCTCATCTTCAGAAGACAGCAGGCTTTATGAGAGAGTAGGCACGTAATAAATGGAATTTTATTGCTAACACCTGTTCTAGTTTAGGGACAATATGGTGATATGGATTTTCTTAATGGTGTGAAATTAGAAATAATAGCTACTTTCCAAATTTGGCAATCACTGCAAAGTTGCTCAGTGTAGCCTTTCACCACAAGTAAAGACCCTTTTAATATGGCAGTCAAACATTCACATCTCATTTAATGAAAGGTCAAGCACAGTACCATTGAAATACTTGCACCAATGTACGTTTTTTCTATTGAGTTTTATTTGTAATTCCAACAATAATTCTCCAAATTGTAGGATACAAGTAACCGATCTTCCACATATAACTCATATATCAGCAGCTAGTACAATAATTACAATGCATTATGGCAATCTTATCCAGAGCGTCTCTGTAATTCACAGGCGGAAAATCATACATACTATTTTATTACCAATCCACAATTTAGCAAGGAACCTTATTCATTTACCTTTTATCATCCTTAGTCGCCCTCCACCTCCTCGCAGGCCCCTCTCGGATCCCCGTAGGTGTGACAATGATGATTCTAATAATTGCGCATGGTGGTTACAAAGAATTGCCACCCTCTGCCTCCTCTGTCTCTTTACCAATCAAATACACCCGATAAGGACCACAGTAGTTCTTGGGACGGAGCTCTGTCAGGGACAGTTTATTGCACGTATCAGTTTGAGTGTTGCAATAGGACATATCTCGATGCTATTCACTCAATGTAGGCACTGGTCCTCGATCCCATTGCATCGCTACACAGCACTTTGCCAACAGTAATCCTATAGAAACCAGCCCCCTGATCTTTTCTTTCACACATCCCTATCGTATCCTAGTAATGCTAACAGTGTTGTAGACCTGAGCTTTAGATCCGTTATCTGCTCCAACTCAGCGAATATCTTTGACCAGAACTCTTGGCTACCTGGGCAGGCCCATGCCATATGCAGGAAGTCTGCCTCCTCCGCCCCACATCTTGGGCACTCAGCCAAATCCCAGAGTCCATATTTCTGTAACCTGACAGGGGTGTGATAAACACTATTAAGATATTTAAAATGGATCAATCTGTGCCTCCTGCTTAAGGAGATAGTTTGTGTCTTCGATCAGCAGTAGCACTATTGCTCATCGGATAATGTGTTGCCAATGTCTCTCTGCCAATCTACTCTGGCCTTTAGTGCCCCAGGTGTCCACTCCTCTTGTGCAAAAGCATATTGTCTAGTCACAAATTTTGTTGTCGATGTCCCCTGTATCACCCAAGTGAGAGCCGGCAGGTCGGAGTGCTCAGTAAAATCGTCTCCAACAATCTCAAGAAAAGCATGACGAGCTCTTTAATATTGATATTCCATGAGTGAGTTCTTCACCTCTGTGTCTGCTACACTCTCTTCCCAAGCAAGCATTCTACCATCTCGAAAAAACTCCCCCACCTTGTTGAGTCCCAGCTTCCTGAATGCCTCTATAGCACCTTTATCTTGACTCACAGGGAACCAAATGCACCACTCTATCTTCGCCTGAGGGAAGTACAACAGAGGAAGTGCCTGCCTGGTCATTAGTTTATGCCAATCATGTACCGTGGCATTCACTAAGTCTATAACACCATGCCTTCTCTTGGGAGGAATAAACTATTTCTGTGGTAGCCGGTGTGGTTTTGAAATGTCACGCTCAATGTAAGCATACAGGGAATTGTGTGGGCCATGTATCCAACTGTGCGCCATCATGCTCCTCGCAACTTAATAATAGGTCTCCATATCTGGAGCGCATTCTCCCCCCAACTCATATGGCAACATACCATCTGACTCTGGGTTGTTTTCCAGCCCATACCAACATAACCAGCAGTGATCTCAGCATCGCAAACATTGTTCTGGGGAGCAGAATAGGAATATTTTGGAAAACGAAAAAAAATCTCGGCAGGACTACCATTTTCATCAGGGCTATACGCCCAATTAGGGAAAGGGGGAGTCTGATCCACCTGTCTACTGCCTCTGACAACTTTTTTATCGCTCTGCCATAAATATGCAATACAACCACCAATAGGTCTGTATGCAGCTGAATCCCCAGTGGAAAATCCATCTGCACCGGGGTTGTGGTGGGAGTAAGAGGGAATATTAGTGATTTGCTCCAGTTTACTTTCAACGCAGAATAGTCTCCTATCTCCTGGAGTAAGGGAGAGAGGTTGCACTCAGGGTCTCGAACATACAACAGAGTGTCATTGGCATAAGTAGGAATCAACAGAGTGTATTCAGGGAAAGCGGATACCCCTCTCTTTGTGGTATTCGTGTATGGAGCATGCCAGTGGTGCTGCCTCTAGGGCGTATAGCAGAGAGGGCAAGGGGCATCCCTGCCGTGTTCCCCTTGTAATTTCTATAGAGTCGATGGCAGTGAAGTTAACCCTCACCCAGGCCATGGGCTCAGTATAAAGGGTCTTTACCATTTGTAGAAACTCATCTCCCACTCTGATGTGTTGGAGTACCGCAAACATGAAAAGTATTCTACAGAATCAAAAGCTTTTTCTGCGTCTAGGAACACCACAGCTGCCCAGTCCGCCGGGTCTAATTGCTGCAATGTACCAAAAGTTGTCATGAGATTCATTGTGAGGGAGCGACCTGAGACAAAACCCAATTTCTCTTGTCCGACCAGTCGGTGAAGAAGAGGGGCCAACCTATTTGCTAGGAGTTTAGCATATATTTCAATGTTATATTTGAGCCATAAGGAGTGCATTGTGGCCTTTGGTTGCATGTGGCAGGGGTTGGCCGTGCATCCAACATCCACCTGGCCCTGCCTACAACCCACCATCTTGCAGACAGCCGAACTCCCTCCAGGCATGGCCTTTGGTGGTAGCATGCGGTTTGCCACAGAAAGTCACCACAAACACTCAGGCCCGGCTCTCCTTTTTTAATATATTTTTTCACTCCTGTGAGTATCCTGCTGGAGATACTGAGGGCCCCTTACTGGCACCCGTGGGATACCAATGGGATTGTGAGATGCAAAAACATTTTTTTTTAGAATTTGGGCCTAGGGGATCCCTTCTGCTCCATTTTTTAATTGTAAGAACATAGCATAAGGACCGAAAATGAATTATAAATATAGATACATCCACACTCATGTGTAGGTGTGTGTGGGTGTGCGTGTGTGGGTGTGTTTGTGTATATATATTTATTTATTTTTCAGTAGAAATTCAACAGTTATAGTTATTGTTAGCACGAGTTAAAGTTACTTGAGCTAACCATAACTATAACTGCTGAATTTCTTGGGTTTTGTGTGAGTAAATTCAGATCCCAACTATAGCATCCCTGTAACCTTTGCTTTTTTAAGTGTATTTCTATTTTTTTTCTAAATTCTGTTTCCTAACTATAAAGTACCTGTAACCTTTGTTTTTTTTCAATTAATTTCTATGTGTTTTTAATGTAAAGTAATTTTAATTACTGTACGTTAATCCAACCGCCAAAGGCCTTTCATGGGAGGGGATGGCCGCAGGGCCTGACCTATGGCCAGGCCTTGCATCCATCCTGCTATAACTACCTAACCCTGCACTACGGCCTTTATCTGTGCAACAGAGTGGTTGGTTGCAGGGCCTGGACTGCGGCCAGGCCCTGCGCCTAACCCCCTACAACCACCCAACCCTGCATGCATAAGTCTCTGAGTGGGTCTGTGAGTGTGTGCGTGAGTACTTCAGTGGATTTGTCACTGGGTGCATGGGTCTCTGAGTGGTTCTGTGAGTCAGTGCATGTGTCTCTGGGTGGATGTGTGAGTGGGTGCATGAGTCTGAGTAGTTCTCTGAGTGGATGCATGACTGTATGAGTGGGTCTCTGTGTAGGAACGTGATTGTTTGAGTGTGTTTATGATAGCCTGCATGAGTATCTGAATGGGTCTGTGAATGTGTGCATGAGGAACTGAGTGGGTCTGTGAGTGGGCGTGTAAATGTCTGAGTGGGACTGTGAGCGGGTGTGTGAAGGTCTGAGTGGGTCTGTGAGTTGGAGTCTGAATACATCTGAAAGTGGGTACATGAGTCACTGTGTACATCTGTGGGTGAGTGCATGAGTTTCTGAGTGGGTCTGAGAGGGAGTGAATAAGTCTCTGAGTGGGTCTGTGAGTGGGTGCATGAAAGTCTGAGAGAGTCTGTGAGTGGGTGCATGAATGTCTGAGTGTGGGTGCATTCGTGTCTAAGTGGGTCTGTGAGTGGGTGCATGAGTGTCTGACTGGTTTTGTGAGTGGGTGCATGAGTGTCTGAGTGTGTCTGTGAGTGAGTGTGAGAGTGTCTGTGTCGGCGTGTCAGTAGCTGTGTAAGTGACTCGGCCACAAAAGAACCTGACCTGCCCTTTTATCCAACAAGAGTCCACAGCATTGCACAAAACATCTACCCAAGTGGAGTTCTTTCTGCCTCTTTGGGTAAATCTTCAGTATGTATTCTACACTACAGCTGTGAAATGTCGCCAGTGACTGTGTGCGTTTTGGCAACATGATTGTTCCTGGTGCGGTTTCTCCAGAATTCTGTGATAACATGAAACCTCCTACAGAGAGGCCAATGAGGCTAGAAAGACATAAATCTCCACCAAACCAAGGCCCTTCCTCTTATCTGTATGATGTAAGTGCTTCTCTGTTTTGTAGAAAGGTCCTCATATTCCTCAGCATCAAGAACGTGTCAACAAAATTGGCAAAAAATGCACAGGGGGGCCCTTTGGTAAGTTTTCCATCATTTTCGTAAAAGGGTGGGAAGATATATGCATACTACCACGGTGAACAGTGTGGGGCCAAGTGAGTGCAGCTTCCAGGTGATTTGCACATTTGCATACTTGTAGCAATTTAAAAGGAGAACCATGGACTCTGCTCGCACCAGGAGAGGACAAGAAAGAACTCACTAGTCACAGTCACATACAGATTATAAACAGACTTAATAGAGGAGGAGGGCCCTCCCTGGAGCAATGTCAGCCCCACGGACCCCATCCCCTGGGGTCTGGCCTTAATTGAATAGGGGAGGGCGGCCACGTGGTCCACCTCCCCGGTGCAATTTCGGCTCCAGGGACCCCATCCCCTGGAGCCTGGCCATTAACAAATGAAAGAGGGGGTGATGTGGCCCCCTCCCTGGGCCGATTTCAGCACCGGGGACTCAATCCCCCAGGGCACGGCCAGAAACATAAAGAGGAGGTGGCCACATGGCCCACCTCCCCAGGCTGATTTTGGCCCCAGGGACCCGGTCCCCCGGCAATGTCTCCTGGGTACCTCCCAGGGCACCCAGTGTGCAATGGGACCGTGGGAGGAGCCTCAAAGCCCTGGTGATACAAGCCGGCTGTCCGCCTCATGTGGGAGTCAGTATTGCTATTGCACACAGGGAGCTGGTAAATATGCAGCTCCCTGCATTTAAGAGCAATCCTTTCATATCTTTCAAAGAGATGAAACCTCCGCTTCCAGCAGGTGAGAGAGCATTGACAGCTCTAACCTGCTGGAACCGGAGTATTTGCTCTGAACAAGTCAGAGCAAACAGCTATATCCCTGGGGTGGGCACCCTAGGACATAGCAAGAGCCAGCCAGGGGGGTAGGGGGTCACCAGGGTCGTTATTGGATCCCTGAGGGGCGCTGTGCCCCCTTCCAAGAAAATAGCCCTGGGAAGGTGGTGCATTATTTCTATTTGGGGAGGCAATGGTTCCCAGGGTCGGGGGTCCCTTATGGACCACCTACCTTATTTTATTTCAACCCCAGGGAGATGGCAGTCCCTGGGGCTGGAGTGAGGGGCTGCCCAGCACTCCCCTTCATTTTGAATGAATTACTCTGGGGAGATGGCGGTCCCTGGGTTATATGGGACTTGGCAGAAACCGAGTCTCAAAATGGCTATCAACACTTCTTTGCTGAAGTGTTCACAGCCAATCAGCCCGGGGACAGTTGGATCTGCGGAGGATCCGCGTCCCGAGCTATCTATATTTTTTAAACTCTAATACTTCAAAAACTACTGAACCCATGTACACCAAATTACAAAGAGCACGCTTTCTGGACCAAGGGCTAGCTTTGTGCTACATTTGGTGCAATTACGTACAGGGGTTCGGGCTGGAGTCATGTTCAAAATCCCTATGGGAAAATGCATGTGGAAAACGCATTTTGGGATCCCCTTTTTTCTCAACCCCCACTTGACGGATCACCCTGAAACTTACTTTCAAGACAGCAGCAGAACTGACAGTCATATTACTTTTGAAATTTTTTGTAAAGATTCAATATATATATATATATATATATATATATATATATATTTATTTATTTATTTTTATTGTCTTTTTCATTTTTATTATCTTTTTCTCCCCTCAAGGAGTCTTTCTTTTTTCCAAACTTAGTTGAAGGTCCCAAACAAAAAAAGAGAGAAATAAGGTGGCACCACCAGATCTGGAGTTCAAAATATTATTTCTTTGTTTATTTGCTTACAAATTGCTCAGTGCTTGTAAAAATGGCAACGCATTTCGGCCTTAGCCTTCAACAGGCCATAAAGTTCACTGTGATAGAGTGCCCTTTTATGTCCCAAGAAACCACTCCTTTTCACACATACTTTGCACAACCAATAGGGCATTTTCCATCCAGTCCTGGTTTTCCAATTTTTTGTTACTTGTTTTTAATTTAGTTTACCTTTATGGGAGTCATAATTGAGTCTATGTAAGATAATATATAACGCATAATACAATTTCCTATAATATAATAAGGAGTTTTTATAATAATAATAAACCTGGTAAAGTACCTATTTAAAGATGATTATATTCCCTTTTCATCCCTTACTAAATGCTGCATACAAATCATGTCCACTTACTCATTTCTTTTTAATAATTCATTCTCTCATCTTTATATCACTCCCATAATTTCTCCAACATATCTAAGATTAGGGTCCCCTCTTGGTTATTGTTATCCCGCTAATCAATTAATTCGATTTACTTAATTTCCATCAAAGGAATATTCAGGGTAAAAGACATTGTTTTTCTCTATATTATTTATTTTCCAAAAGTTAAAGTACAAATACATAATTAAACTACCAAACCTGTTTATTATCACTTTACACTGATTTCATCAATATATTATTTGCTACTGATCCATAGTAAACAGTCTGTCCATTTAATTTGTCCAGAATTACACTATATAAATTGTTGAAATTCTGGATATCCTTCAGTTGGAAAATGATCAGATACATACAGGAACCAGCAGTTAAACACAGTATCTGTAAAATGATGCACACTATGGGTTATCTTTTCAATAAAGTAAAGTACCTCATGGAAGTGCAAGTGCATAATTATATAAAAGATGTTTAAAATTACTTATATGAAATATAGCACTCCAATAACTCACAGTAAGTGCAAGCTGCTTAAACCCACTGATTTCCAATAAGAATATTAAATAATTTATTCACTTCGATTTTTTTAAATATTATTTTAAAGATTATTTTAAAATGACTGAGAGAGTTTTTTAGGTGAAGTATCATATAAAGTGCATGTGCCTAACCCTAAAAAGGTTTATTTAGGTGAAATACCATATAAAGTGCAGATGTCTTACACTGAAAGTCTTATTATTTTTGCTAATTTTATATATATATATATATATATCATCCTCATTGTGCACACTGTTGTCATCAATGTTGTCATTTCAGATGTTGTAGTGATGTTATCAATGATGTCATTGAACCAGTAATGAGTGATGTAATATGGGAGGTAATTAGCAGTGCATGGCAAGGGTGCGAGTTAGAATTACTTTAGGGCAGGAGTTACTTGAGACAACTATAACTGGTGATTTCCAGTGTGTTTGTTTACTTGAACGGTATTGTTTAACTGAGATTTTCTCCTAGTTAAAATGTCCATTTAATCTTTGGTTTCTCAGTGAATTTCTATGTTTAAAAAAAAAAGCAAAGTGAGATGTAATTACAGTTCCTAACTATAATGACAATCTACCCTGTGTATTTTTTCACTGAGTTTCTATGGGTTTTCCCCTTAAAGTAAGACATCCATTGCTTTGTGCTGTATTGGGTTGGTCACAGGGATTGGTCTGCAGCTATGTCCTTTTCCCAATTCCGTTCGGCTAACTATGTCATGTTACAATATAAAGGTTGCTAATTTAGGTAAGGCAGACTTACTGACTTTCTCAAAGGATCAGAACACCAAACCATAAAAAGGATGTCTACTGGCTTTATCATTTATCATCTATGATCAAATTAATATTTAATTAATTCACACATTACAATGTTTAATACAAGTGACTGTCATAAAAATGTATAATAAATTCTTCTTAAAAAAGCTCAACATATCTTTAATCCTTGTTTTCATCATTTTAAGGCCATAATGGGCCCTTTCCTCCAGATAAATCTCCAGCTTGGAGTGTATTGAAAAATATGAAAGGCTCTCCTCATGGATTTAATGACCAAGGAGGCTTACTTTTTATTTTATTTTAATGTTGGTGGGGGGCTAGTGCACTCCACCAAAAATAAATGGTGGTGCTGCTGATCCTTTTAGGGATTCACCAGGCTCCAAAAGATATTTTTAAAAAGTCTTCACAGGCCGATATGGGGAACTCCATGCAGGAGCAGTGAACAATATATGAGAGGCTTCTGCCTCTCATTTATTATTCTTTAATTTTTTTAGGTTTTGGGGGCCCTGGGTCCCATCAGGGATACCCACATCTATAATGTGTTGGGGGCCATTGAAGGAGTCCCAGGGCCCTCACAGCCCATGCTGGCTCGACTGACAGGAGACAGAAAATTTTGGTGGGTGCCCCGTTGCCCACACAGGGTGACAATAAGCCAGCTTTTCTTTAGGCCCAAGGGTCAGTCCTAGGTCCCTGATCCATTTGATTCTGCCCATGCTGGCTACCCTGGTGGGAGCTTTTCACTTTTTTAAATTGGTGGTGGTGTCCCAGTGCCAACCTGGGGCACACACAAGTCGCTAACAGGTTGGGGCCACAGAAGTCCCAGAGCTCCCCAGCCCCCTCCAAAGCCAGCACTTTACTGTGTACTGATGGAGCCAACCTTGATACTTTGCTCCTGCGGGTGAGATCAGCATTTTTCCTGCTCTCGCCCGAGGATATGCAAAGATGTGTGCCCTGCTCGGAAAAGTGTGGTCAGGGTAAATGGGGTCCTCGGTGCTGGTACATGGATCAGGAGTGGAGGGCACATGCCATCGTCAAAATATACGTTTTGGCCCCAGGGTATGGGGTATCTGGGTCCCTCATTGAGACTAGCGGAGGGAGGCTGCATGCCCCACCTCCTAATTATCAGCATGACCCCTGGGGATGGGGTCCCCCAAAAAACTTGTCTGGAATATACTAGACACAAGTCATCAACTGTCATCTGTACACAGAGTTACTCTTCAATATACAAATGTATAACATGTTTAAAACCTGTACATACCTATGATGCATTAGAAGCACATGTGTTTTGTACAGACCTACAACCATTATCTGGATACAGGCTGCACAAAATTAGGTAGAAAAGTAATACGGTAGCTACTCGTCAATATGTAAACTATAAAACAAACTAGCACACTCATTGGATGATGTCATCAGTGAGGTCATCAATGATGTCATTGAGATAGCATCAGCGATGTCATAAATGATGTCTTAGAACATCATGCATGAAGTGATATGTGAGGCCATACCAAGTGTGCTCCTATGTAGTCAGCTATACCATAAATCTAACAATCCTTGAAACCTACTAATTTGCATGCATGTGCGTATTAGAACTATATCCAGGGTCCCCCTTCCACAAAAAACAATCAAAAGGGATTCGAGATGGGCCCTTCATGTATGTATTTGTTTATATTTTTCTGATTTTGGTGAAACTCCACAAAGGTATTATGCATTCATCAGGACAAAAGAGGTGCAGATGACAACATTCCCCTGTGATCAAGGAGAAAGTTTCAAAAACAAGGAATTATTTATGTTCCTGGTACCATTGAATGGGTAGTTTCAGAAATTATACATACATTCTCCTGTGATTCTGTACCCCTGCTGAGTGGCTAAGGCTTCTCCAGGGTTATTCTGTGAGTTCCCTGCAGTGATACAGAGAGTTGCCATGGCACCATGGATGACACTGCTGGGAGCTTTAGAAGGGCCATGGAAAATCATTAACCCACTCAGGCGTACCTCTGGAGGGAAGCAGTATTTCCCCAGCCCCTCTTCTTCAGGCATACCAAAGAGAGTGGTTCCCTGAATGTGTATTATCAGACTGGTATTTGCCTAAGAGGGTGGCAATGCAAAAACACTACAGCTGATATTGTGTGAAAGTTATTGTAGCTGGCTAGTTTATGGTGAGACCAGTGTGTGATTGATTGGTTGGTTGGTAAGATGCTGGTGGGGAGGATTGTGGTGTTTATGTTAACAATAAGTCACCCTATCTCTGCCCCTTCCCGAGGTTGGCAAGTATGTGTACGAGTTGTGAAGTTTGCATGGTCTGATGCATTGCTGTTTTGAGTGTATACATTATGTACAATGATTAGACATGGGAAATATGTCTAGCCACTGTTTGGCTTAAATTGTCTATTTATCATTATTTTTACACTTGTTTGCCTTAACCCTTTTCTGTGTAAATGTTGTTATGGGGCTGGCTCGGTGTGTATACATATGTACCACTAACATTGAATTTTACAGTTCTCCTTTGCCCTTTTAGGGTTAATCCTAGTATCATTGTATTGCCACTCTAGTGAGTGACCATTGTGTGGAGTGTGACTTACTTCAAGGCTGGGTGGGTTTGACTTTGAAATTGGGTAGTTTGGAGTACAACCTGAGTAGTACTGAGTGTACTCTATGTTCATTGAGCCTACCTACACCTTGCTATTTTTCTTCTTAGGACCCCTTGGGGCAGATTTAAGAGCCCTTTGAGGCATAATATTGCCACATTAGCATAATTTTTTTACGCTAATGTGGAAATATTATGGGTAAAAGGCTGTGCCGGATTTACAAAGTGGTGCAATGCAAGCGCTGCGACACTTTGTAACCTCTTGCGCCACATTAGGCCTGTGCCAGGTGTAATGTATGTAAGGGGGGTGTTCCCCTGTTACGGGGGTTGAAAAAATGGTGCAAAGAAATCTAAAAGTTTTCTTTTCTTCTCATAATTTTTTTCGGCATTCCTATTCAGAGCAGGTATTAAAAGGGGGCACACCATTGTTTACAAAGGGACCCTATGTACTATTCAGGGTTAGCGTCTAAATTTTGCCTGAACAGTGCATCAATAGCATCAGAACTTGAGCACCATGGTGCGCTGTATTTTACATAAGAGGCACACATGGTGGTGGTAGTCGGGTGCTAATGGGCGCAGGAAGTGGTTCTGCACTGGGTGCAGCGCCACTTTCCTTAAATCTGCCACTTGTTTTTCCTCGTGCCACTACATTTTGGAGAATATATTGCCCACTATCTGCAACTCTTTTCTGCCTGAAAATACGCACAGCTTACTTTAATTTCCATTGAGGATGTGGGGGTGTACAACGTTGATAGGCGGGAAAGGGACATGTTAACAAAGAAACAAATAAAATCTACAACCACAGACTGTTTCATGGATAATGTCAGCATTCCTCAAGCTTGATTGAGACCGCACATATGAGTATGCATATCCAGACGTTAGATTAACGTGAAAATGTCACAAGATCTCTAGATGTTGAAAATAACCTATGATAGCGCTATGTCGACAGGGGTAATTGTTAATTCCTCGTCACTTTGGCTGTCAGGGACTTGTCTGTATTTTGACAAGAGGTCAAGAGAGAAATGCCTGGCTGAATCATATGTGATGCTCCTGTTTAAGATGAGTGGCAGGGGAAATATTACAAGTCACAGCCCCTGAGTTCTATCCGTTCCTATTGACGGATGTTGCTTTTACTGACACTGTACGCTAGACTGGAACATTTGCATAAAAATAGTTTTCTTTGAACACCCAGTTCAGCATATGAATGCTCACATGATTAAATAATCAATTCCAGATTAACCGATCAGAGCAAAACACAATCCCATTCCAATGGATCAGGTAAAAATTGCGACTTGTCACTGAAGTAAATGCAGGGGCGGCTCCTCCACTAGGGTGGAGGAGCGTCACCCCCCACAGGAGCGGCAGCTGCAAAACCTTTACAAGAAAACGATAATAAACTTTGTTTATTATCCTTTTCTTTTAAATTGGCGGGGCCACGGGGGTGAAGAGCAGTGATGGGGAGTGGTCAGCACTCCCCCTCAGAGCGCATGTATGTTTGCCAGCCGTCTCAGGCCGGTCAAACTTACATGCGCAGTAGGCTCTCTCAAGCCTGGCAACAGAGTTTAGCAGCGTCAGGATTGGCCTCAGGAAAGGCTGGGAGCCTGCGCCTGCCTGCCTGGGTTGAAGCGACGCTGGACAGAGGAGTGGCGCGCGGCAAAGAAGGTAATTGGTTTTATTTTTATTATTTTAAATTACATTTTTATGTACACCCCTTCTGCGTGTGTGTGCTGCCCCGCCCCTTGATGTTATTGGGAGCCCAGACTGAGAAAATGCACAACACTCACACAAATAAAGGCATTTCACATTTTTCCATGAATTGCACTTCATCAACAAAAAGCCAGTAGTGGGCAAAAAATATAGTTTCACCCTTATTGCAGTCTCATCTTCATGACTTCAAGAATCTGGCCCTATATTCACAGGCAGCAATAGATAGAAACACCATTAAAGTAATCCATGTCATGAATGTAGTCCCTGTTTACAATTCACGTTTTATTTACTTCATGTGGCATTCCCTTAGATGGCTAGCTTTTTTCAGATGCTGCGTTTCTGAAATGTTTTAATAAAACATCTGACTATTGTGTAGTGCATATTATGATGTGAGTTTGCCTTCAGGTACCTGGGTGAATAAAGGTTGTGGATGTTTATGGTGGGGTGTTAGACCCTGTCAGCCTTAGGGTGATCTTCCCCCAAACTTTTTGCCTTCTTCCCTTATTTTTGCTGATCTTGTTTTTGTTGGCCTTAAACCTCTGTGCACTTTACCACTCCTAACCAGTGCCAAAGTGCACGTGCTCACTCCTTAAAACTTGGTAACATTGGCTTATATCCTATAGGTGTATTTAATTTACTTATAAGTCTCTATTAAAGTGGTGCTATGTGTACCCAGGGCCTCTAAATTAAATTCTTACAGGTGGTCCTGTGGAACTGATTGTGACACCCACTTACGCAGCCCTTTAAACATGTCTCAGGCCTGCTATTGCAGCCTGTGTGTTCAGTTTTAAACTGCCATTTCGACCTGGCATAAGAAACCTTTTTAATACAAATCTCACCCCTAGGGTAGACCCTGGACAGCCCAAAGGGCAGGTTGCATTTCATTTCAAATGCTGAACATGTACTTTTAAGTTTTACATTTCTTGGCAGTGAAAAGCTTTTAAATTTGTTTTTCACTACTGCAAGGCCTACTGCTTCTCTAGGATAACATTAGAGCTACCCTATTGCATTTATTAAGCTGCAACTTCCAAATGGGAGAGGGTAAACAGCTCATGTTTTATGTCTTTTGTATTGTAATGAAAAATTCTCTCTTATGGTGAAGTCAGACTTTTTGTTACAATTTTGAAAATGCCACTTTTAGAAAGTTGGCATTTACCTTCCTTAGCAATTTAGTGCCTGTAGCCTGTCTCTGGGACACATGACTAGTTGTATTTGAAAATTAGCCTTTGTGTAATCCTCCTCGACAGCCACACCCAATAGAGAGGTTGGGTGCCTGAGTAGGCCATCACTGGCAGGATGGGAGGACAGACCTGGGCATATACTTACACTTGAATAGGTTGTTTTCTGTCACCACACAAAGGGCTGCCTACTCCTGTAGTTAGTCTGCAGCCAGGGCAGGGGAGGCAGGAAAACTCTTCACTTAAAAGAGAAACCTCTAGAAGCTTCTCTCTTTACATAAAGGAGTGTTGGAACATATGAGGACAATTACCAATCATGATCGTAACTATACTATGGCTAGACATTTTGAGCAATGCACCTTCAATGATCAGACCCTTTTAAAATTCTTTGGCAAACTGAGGGCTGAGAATGATCCCTGAGATGGTGACAGAGTCCTCAAATTGAGAGCGAAAGAATCTTGGATGATTATAAATCTTAATACTAAAATTCATTTTGGGCTGAATTCTAATGAGAAACTTTCGATTCATCTGGGCTGACTGCTGCTATTTCCAATACATTAACAGTATTTGATTATTACCACACAGATTGTAACTGTACATATGCTAACATTATAAATACGGCATTGCATGTTCACCATAAGAAACTGTTATTGCAAGAGTGTTGGAGCCTTCTTGACTTTCAGTGTCAATTTTATTTGTTTTAAATTTTCTCATAAGTTTTAAAGTTACTTTTTCTTTCCTTTTTCTTCATAGTGTGGAGAGGCAGGGACTCTCTAGACAAGGCGTGGGTTGTGATAGGTGGTCTGTGATGTGGACCCCTACCCTACTCTTCCGCCTCATACACTTTGGGGACACATATTGTCATATCTATTTTTTCTTTGTTTCTTAGGACAATTTGTGAGATAGGACTCTTATGTTTCTCCATGACCACTCGGGACTGATGTTACATATCAGTACTTATGTGTACATAGTAATAACTCTAGCATATGTCTTGAGGTTGGTACAATACTCACTTGGACTTATATAATATTGACTAACCCTCTACAATATGCTGTCAGTATATCAGTACTTCATATGTGTGTTTTTGCATAGGTTCTGCGATAACTGGCATTTGCTTTATTTATGTTTCATTCCACACCAGTATGGTGTCTATTTGTTCATTACATTAAGTCCTTACTCTATTTTGCTGTTACCTGCACATATATCATGGTGGTTTACATTTGAACCAGTGTGCGTGTCTACGACCAGATGGTCGAAATGTTTTGCTGAGTTGGAATGTTTTTGGAAATAAAGAAGATGGGTATCACTCTCCTGAGTGTGTGTTATTTTCAGATTTTTACAAATGTGGACTTTTTTTGGATGAATTTGTTGGCAAATACCACAACCTGTAAAACGTGACAAACCCGCTGGGCAGGAAAGATTAAGCAGAGTTGAATATATATATATGCTCCACAAGAAATTCAAACTCTGGCACTCCATGCAAATTGCTGGCCTTTATTTATTCCAAAGATTCCATAGAACAAACCATAGGGCGACGCGTTTCAACCATCACGGTCTTCTTCCTTGGCCCTTCTTACAAACAGACCGTATGGAATTTTTTGAATAAATAAAGGCCAGTAATTTGCATGGAGTGCCAGAGTTTTAATTTCTTGTGGAGCAGATATGAAATGGGTCCTGTGCCCATTTACTGAGCACCAACCTCGACAGGCAAGCGCTGGAAGAATCAAAGGACTGTTCTTTTGTGGCATATATATATATATATATATATATATATAACACCAGTAGGTAGTAACCTTGGCCATTTTTGCAAATTTATAGTGTCATTGGTGTAGTTATGTGCTCTATAATGGAGCTGCTTGCCACCCAAACTTGGGACCTACCCAGAGTTCTCTTCTCTTTTGCATAATTTATGCATCACTCTATGCTTTGACTTATACTGGGTGCTCCCTTGTGTCTGGACAAAGCTGAACCTCTCTGAAGAGCTATAATAGCGAAATGTGTCAGGGGTTGCTTCTGCTCATTCCAGCTTGGCTTGGATGGTGTTTTACAAATTCAAAGCTGTAATACTGTGCCAAGGAGTGGTGAAAGGCTTTTGTCATTTACAGCTCGCCATGGATGGCACTGTGCTAGTCCTATGCTCAAAGACTTTGCTGTATAAATGGCAGAAGACTTTGGGCATATTTTCAAGTCCCTTGTGCTGCCAGTGCATCACTTTTTATGACGCTCTGGCAACACAGAGTGCAGACCCATATCTACAAGGCCATGCAAACACACTTTGTGTGGCTTTTCATGGCCTCAAAGATATGTTGTAAGGTAACACAACACAAGCCGCTGCATTGCCATAAACTTAAAACTGTGTCAGGGAGGCATTTCATGGATGTTACAGTGGTTGTCCCCACGCCACCCCCATGGGTTTTGACACATTCCCAGATTTACAAGGATCTCTAAACATGGGAATGCGTCAAATCTGTACACCCCCCAGGGCAGGCGCCCTGCATAGGACTAGCACAGTGCCATCCTGTTTCCTCTTTCTGCAGCGCATATAGCAAGAGGTAAAGGCCTCTCTGGATTGGTTTTGTGAAGGAAAGGCCCCCTTCTTGCACAAAAACAATTCTGCCAACAACACAGACACCCCTGCACCATTGTGCAAGGGTGCCTGCATTGGCATTAGACAGAACATTGTGCACCAGCGAAGAGGAAAAGCACAGAAATGCACTGCATCCCTTAAATACAGTGCATTTCTGCCCTCTCAAATTGGCGTAGGGCAGTGTCGCAGAAAGACTTGCAGCACTGCCCTATGTCAATTCCTTGCAAATATGCCCCTTTGTCCCTTTCTAGCTCAGCATGGATGGCACTGTGCTAATCCTATGCTCAAAAACTTTGCTAGAAAAGCAGGCATTTGAGGTGAGCAAATTAGGTGTTGGTGGTGTCGTAGGGTGCTCTATACATCTATACTGGAGCTGCTTCTCACCTAAACTTGGAAACTGTTCCCTTTTCTCTTTGTATATATGTGTATATATATATATATATATATATATATATATACATAAATATAATTTTCCTAACATTGTATATTAAGAATTGATAAGGATATATGAATTAGCTCTAGCCATGTGTACTCTAAGTTTACAATGTAATTAGCCAAGGTCTCTTTTGTGAATCACAAAACACAAAACATAATATTGAAATCATAGTGCAATGAATCGTTAGGGAACACATTCACTGTTTATCCAATTTGTTTTCATTTCTGTTCTTGTAAATAGAGACTGCATGGTCCAGAATGCCTCATAATGGGCATTATGGACTTTTACTATTTAAGGGAAATAGTAACAGGACTAACTAACCGTGAGCAAGACTTGTGATAAGTTGAAACTCGTTGGTAGTTGCTGTAATAACAATAAAGAATTTTCGCGATATATATATATACATATATAAATATATATGTTGGCTGTCACCAGTAGGTAGTTACAGAGCATTTTTTGTTTTGTCAATAACTTTGGCGCCGCTTGACAAATCTTCACAAAGTTTTCAAAACGTATATACTTGGTCCGTTCAGCTGCTGTGTTGAATGTTTTGGGGTGATCTGCCAATCGGGCCAAGAAAAAGAGGGTCCCAAAACACTTTTTCCCCATTCTATGTCAATGGGATTTTTCACATTGTTTAACTCGACTACAGCCGAACAGCTGAACGGAATTTCACCAAATTTGGCAGAAAGCTAACTCTTGGTCCAGAAAGTGTGCTTTGTGTGATTTGGTGTAAATCTCTTCAGAAATTAGAGTAAAAAAATATATAGATATCTAGAAATGCAGATCCTCCATGGATCCAACTGCCCCGTGCTGATTGGCTGCCAACTCTTCAACCAGGAAGTTCAGCTGAGTCCCAGAAAAAAGTTTAAAAAAAAGAAAGGGGACCAGGGTAGGTACACCCTGACCCCTTAGCTTTTGTGCTGGGTCCAGAGGGACCCCACCACGGCTATAAGGCATTTTTTTAAAAACATTTGTTTTGAAGCGCGGATCCTGATCTGCAGATTTTTCCAACTTTTTTTTTAAAAAGGGAGGTTTCCTGCCCTTTTCTTTTAATTTGCCCCTGGGTGGGTCTTGGGTCTCAGGGGCATTGGAGGCTTTAATACAGGAGGAGGCACAGTGGGCCCCCTCATAGGGCTTTTATTAGCTCCAGAGATCACTACCTTCCTGTGGTATTCAGAAAGAAAAATGCAGGGGGAGTAGTGCATGATTACCACCTCCCTGTGGCAAAAGAATACTTTGATATGGGGGAAGCCATATGGCCTCCCCCAGAGTCCCAAGGACCGCCACCTCCCCAGGGCTAAATTAAATATGCATGTGGGGGGCCATGTGGACCTCCTGCAGCCCCAGGGAACACCACCACCCCAGGGAAAAATAATGTTTTAATATGGAAGAGGACCAATGGCTTTGCCAGAGTCCTGGGGACCACCACCTCCCCTGGGCTAAATTAGAAGTTGGTGCGGGGGCCACATGGCACCCTACAGCCCCAGGGACCACCACCTCCCCAGGGCAGTTAACTTAAATTAAGGGGGGCATGCACCCTTCCCACAGCCCCATAGACTGCCACCTTCCCAAGGCTGCAATAAAAAAAAAGGGGGTCTGCCGCAGACCTCCGGTGACCACCACTCCCCAGAGCAAATTGAACATTGTAATGGGGGTGCGCGGCCCCCCTCTTGGAGCCACGGATAGCCCCGGGGATAGCCACGCCCCAGGGCTGTCACCTGCTATGTCCCGGGGTGCCCACGGACAGGGCAACAGAGGAAACAACTGCTCTCACAGAGAGGGAGCTGCATGTTTAGTGGCTCCTTCTCTGTGATAGCAATGCCGGCTTCTGCAGAAGGCAGTGAGCCAGCTCAAACTGTGGGAACCTTCAGGCTCCCCCCGGTCCCCAACGCACACTTAGGGCCAGATGTAGCAAAATTTTGCGAGTCGCAAATGGCACAAATCGCAATTTGCGACCCCGCAAAATCGGAGATGGGATGCAAAAAACGCATTTCCGAATCGCAAATTGCGCCGCAAGCCATTACCGACTCGCAAAAATTGCGACCCCATTGTGCGACCCGCAAATAGGAAGTCGCAATTTGCGAGTCGCAAACCATATGAAATAGCCACTCGCAAATTGCGACTAGTCGCAAAAAGCCCATTTTGCACTTCCAATTTACCACTAACTCAGAGCAGGTGGTAACCAGAACCAAAGTATAAAAGGAGACCCAGAAGGCACCTGGGTTACTCAAGATGGCAGAGATATATGTGATAGCAAGGAGGAGGAGAGCCCATGCCGCACAGCAGATAAGGAGGAGGAGCCAGAGACAGGAGAAGATATACAGAACCAGACAGACACTTTTCCAACAAACTGAGGAGGAGATATATGATAAATACAGACTCAGCAGTGCAGCAATATTAGAATTAATAGATCTACTCAATCCGCAGCTTCAAAGCCAGACTGTGCGCGGCAGCGTCATCCCCTCACATGTGCAAGTGCTATGCTCACTGCACCTCTTAGCCTCGGGTAGCTATCAGGGGGTCATTGCAGTGGCAGGTGGGGTATCTCAAAGTGCACTCTCACGGTTCTTCAGAGCATTCCTAGATGCCATACTCACACACATGTCCAGATACATATACCTACCCAGGAATGAGGCAGAAATCAACAGCACCAAGTTGGAATTCTACAGGATTGCCAACTTCCCGCATGTAATAGGGTGTGTAGACGGGACGCATATACAAGGATGCCCTCCTGCAAATCTGGAATATCTGTTCCGCAACCGGAAGTGTACCCACTCACTGAACATCCAGGTGGTATGTGATGCCCATTATGTTATAACTGACATGGTAGCCAAATTTCCAGGGAGTACACATGACTCCTACATTTTCAGGCACAGTGGGATACACCAACGCCTAGAACGTGGGGAGTTTGAAGATGGATATCTCCTAGGTATAGCTGAATACACCTTGCAGACATACACACAGGTCAATGTGGAACCCATCCATGCCCAGCTAACATTGTTCATTTTTGCCAAACAGATGACAGTGCATATGCACCTCGACCATGGATACTTACCCCGTACTTAACACCCAGCAATGAGACAGAGAGGCGATACAACAGTGCATATAGGAGGACCCGAAATGTTATAGAGAGGACCTTTGGACTGTTGAAGGCAAGATTCAGATGCCTCAACAGAAGTGGAGGTGCACTCCAGTATGCCCCATTAACAGCATTCAAGATCGTTGGCGCATGCGCTATACTGCACAACATTGCCACCAGACGAGGGCTACATCTCACCCCAGAAAACCCAGATTCGGAGGATGACGAGCAAGAGCTACCACATCGCCATCAGGGGGATAGAAGCATTGCAAATCAAGGCAGACAGAGACGGGACCACATTGCAAACCAATACTTTGGAAGGTACGTGGTAACTGTCACCACACACACGAATGTCACACACAATGAGCCCAGGTGTGAAGTGGAACAAACAAGAACTTTAATGAAGTGAACCAAAAAACTATTGAAATGAACTATTGATCAGGGGCTGTAAAAGACCACCTGCTATGAGGACACATTAAACTCATGTGCCTCCATTGTTTGTCAGTGCGTAGCTCACATCCTACGTCAGGGACGCCCAGCATGGCTGGTGCCTGGAGCGTCTGCAGATCCCTGTCGTGCACTTCCACTACGCAAGACCCTGGTGTCTGTGGCAGATGCACTACTTATAGTAGAGCCCTCCTCACTGTCTTGCGGCGTGTCAGCCGCGCCCCTAGCCACCTGTTGTGCCTCCATCATGTCCACAGCGTGGCTTATGCGTCCCAGGCCGCCAGCCACATCGCTGGCAAAGTGGCACATGTCGACCTGTAGGCTGACTGTGCGGCGTGACAGCCCTGTGGTATTTACAGCCAGGCAGACGATGGAGGCAGCCATGCGGTCTAGTCAGTGGATTAGTTGGCGGTCATGGCACCTTGCACCCTCTTTCTCCGTGACAAGTTCAGCCACTAGTTGCCTGATGGAGAGCGCAAGGTCACCTACATTACTGTTCAGGTGTTGTAGCTCTGTGTGGACCTGTGCCAGCCCTGTTGTCTGATTCCTCTCCATTCGCAGCATGGCCCCTGAAATCAGTCTCATTTGTCTTGTCTGCAGGCGCTGACCTTCGATGAGTGCAGCCTCGGCGGCGGACATGGAGGAGTCCCCTACATCTCCCTGTGACACTGCAGGGACAAGGACACGTCGCCTGCGACGCAGTGGTGCATCTATGTCCTGTTGGCTGGCACTGTGGCTGGGACCGGGTGCTGGGTCTATCTCCACTATGGCCACTGGTGCATCTGGAGGGGACTGTGGTCGGGTGGTGCAGGTCCCTGTGGTGGCTGCTCCTGGGTCCTGTGAGGCCTGGTGGCTGACCTCTGACCCCTCGACGGTGTGGCTGGTGGTGGTGTCTTGTGGGAGACCTGTGGGACATGGGGAGCACACTGTCAGTATCTACCATCTGTTGTATGTTTCCTAATAAACTGTTGCCTATCAGCTGCCTACTGGACTACATTGCCCATAATGCACCATTCTGGTGGTTGCTACTCTGTAATGGAGCTATTTTGGTTGTGCATGCTGCTGTGTACTAGGTGGGTGGGGCTATGGCAGATATGGGTGTACATGCATGTTTCATGGTACTCACTGGTTGATGGTCCTGGTGCTGACATGTCCAGCTCTCCTATTCCAGACACTGCCTCTGGCTCCAGGGTCTCTTGCACTCTTTCCTCCATGGGTGTGGGTGGTGGGACGGTAGATGGGCCTCCTCCAGAGCCCCTCATCTCCCGGAGGCGCTCGGCCACCCTCTCCTTGGTCCTGGAGCGCAGGTCATACCATCTTTTCTTAAGTTCATCAATGCTCCTGTGGCTCACCCCCATTGAATTCACCTTCTCCTGGATTTCCATCCAAATCCCACTTTTCTCCAGCTCAGGCACACTGAGGGCTTATCTTCCAAAGAGTTGATCATGGTGCTGGCAGCATTCATCCGTCAGCACCTCCAGTTTCTTTTCAGAAAATTGAATTTTCCTCTTTCTGGCTGATTCCTCCATTGTTGCTGCTGTTCCTCCTGTTGGCTGTTCAGCAGTTGGAAATGGGTGTGGTCTTCCCTCCTCCCATGTGTATTAGTAAACTTCCTGGCTGTGATGTCATCATCAAGAGCCAGGAAGTGTTTTCCAGGGTGTTCTGCTGCACCTGCATGCAATTTGCGGCACAGTCGCAATTTGCGACACCCACTCGCTATTTGCGTGTTCGTTTTTAGCGAGGTCGCAAAAAGCGACATCGCAAACAGCGGACACGCAATCTGCGGTGCGACTTCATTTGCGAGTCGCAAAATGAAGTCGCTTCTTCTTGCTGGATACCTGTTTGCGAGTCGGAAATTGCGAGTCGCAAAGACTCGCAATTTCCGACTCGCAATTTTTTTCCTACCTACAACTGGCCCTTAGTTTCTTGCAGGGCACCAAGGATTGATGGCTAGGCCCCAGGGGATGGGCTGAAATTGGCTGGGGAGGGGGACATGTGCCCCCCTCCCCAAAAAATTTAAGTATCTGGTGAGGTTACTCTCCTCCCCTAAATAAAAAAGAGGTTACTCTCCTCCCCTAAATAAAAAAGTAACTAGTGTGGCTGGGCCACGGGAAATAGGCTCACCAGGGGCGAAATAAAATAAAAAAATCCCCCCCCAAAAAAAACATATAAGAAGGTTGGGCCATTCTGGCCATGCTGCTCATTTCACAGAAATCGAACCTCAACACGAAGCACTTACAAATATAAATGCAGCAGGTGCCCCAGGCGACCTTTTGAAGCTCTACTTCTGGAAAGGACAAACAATTCTAACTCCTGGGCTTGGAAAAGTGAAGCAAGTAGTTTTTTTCCCCAATCCATATTGAAAAATGATCTGAAATCCTTTACACCTTCTCTCACACCAAGGGAGACAGGCCCTGCGGCCAACTCCGTGGGGTTGGGTGGTTAGGGGAGCCGGCTGCAGGGACTGGCCACAGGGACTGACCGCAGGCCAGGACCTGGTGCCAACCCACACCGTGCATGGCCTTCAGCTGTGTGCCACGGTGGTTGCATTAACGTGTAGTAATGAAAATTACTTTACATTAAAAAAAGCAATAGAAATTCACTGAAAAAAACAAAGGCTACAGGGACGTTCTAGTTAGTAAGCAGAATTTTTTAAAAACATACAAATTCACTTAATGAACCAAAGGTTACAGGGACGTTATAGTTAGGTTCTGAATTTACTCACACAAAACCAGAACAATTCAGTAGATATAGTTAGTTATTTCAAGTAACTATAACTCGCAGCCTAAAGTAACTATAACTCGCACCCTCAACTCGCACCCTCATCATGCACTGCTAATTGTCCCAGAAATTACAGCACTCATGACAACTTTTATAACATCAATAAAAATATCAATGAAACATTAGAAGTCAAATTATTGAAGAAATAACTGTCCGGAGAATCAGGCCGCTTGTGACCACAAAAAAAGCCTTTTTGTATGTATAAACCCTATTTTGCAATTAGGTAACCTATTACCAAATTGCAAAATGGGTTTGTGATCTGGAATTAGGAAGAGGCGTGTTAAGGCTGTCCATTCCTAATAGTGACTCGCTGGGGGATGTAAGAATGTTTTGCAACCAAAATGTGGTCACGAAACATTTGCAGTTTACCATCAGCTTTAAGTTGGTAGTAACCCTTTCGAAATTGGGAACGTGACCCCAGGAGACTCCTTCCCCAGGGAACTCCTTTCCTTTGTGAATGTGGGTGCAAAGATTTTTTTAAGAGCAGGAAGTGGCTATTCTTGAAAAAATGCGGCTGCTCAAAAAATGAACAGAAAACCTTCAATTTTTCTTTTTTAAATGCATCCCTTTTTCCTTTAAGGAAAATGGGCTACATTTTTTAAAAATTTTGCTTTATTTAAAAGCAAACACAGACATGGTGGTCTGCTGTCCCAGGCAGGCCACCATCCCTTTGTTTTTAGCGATCCCCAGAGGGTTGCAAATTGCGACCTACCTCATGAATATTAATGGGGTAGGTCAATGGTGACCCACTGGAACTCACAAACAGTGTAAAACACACTGTTATATGTAGCTGTTTGTGATTTCCTAATAGGAAATCGCAAAAAAAATGAGGAAATCACAAACCCAAAGCTACGTACATCTGTCTCTCAGTAATTTTACAGTGTGAACCCTACCTTGGTTTAAGGAATTCAATAGGTTATTGAAAATACAATATGGGACATTTTTCAGTTCTTTCCCAATTTGTTGTGAAATTTGCTTAATATGCAAGTAGGCAATCAAAAAGCAGCCCAGTTCTACATGTTTTACCCATTGTGCCGCTTCCAACAAAAAACAGCCAATCAGCCTTGTTCAGGCTCCAATAGAACATGTTTGGACCTGTCAGGATGGTGCAGCTTGAATTCATGTCTTCTTTTTATGTGTACAGAAGGCGATCTTTTGTTAATCAATGAATAAGGCACCTGCAAAGACATCCTTTATAGTCCTAAATTTGGTGTATTCATAATTGCTTTGTCATTTAAAACAATCTGGTAACAAAGTAACAAAAACATACATCCGTACATGTACGAAGCGCAAACAGTTGTAACATGCCCGTGCTACAGCAGAAACAGAATATATTAGCAGTAGAAAGGCAAAAGCAAACAACCAGAATTTCAGCTACTTATGAAAGATAGAGAATTAGGGTGCTGATAGATAATAGGGCTTTCAGGTTTTAGAATAACCATAGAAAAAAGGTCGACCACCTAACTGACCGACAAATAGTCAGCACCTTCATAAGATTGGCTGGTATGTACTTTTGCAGTAAGAACGTACGTAGATCGGAAAAAAACTGAACAAGTACATGGCTGTGGCAGTGGGGTAGCGATAGGGATTAATGAGACAACTCAGGTTGGTGATTGAATATAAGTGGTTTTATTTTTTTAGTGTACAGGTGCCTTCTTAACAGTCTCTGTCTTTTATCCTTATGTGTTGGTGACCTCTTCTTTCTTTTCCTTCCCAAGGCTCCCGGTGGTTGGGAATTATTCTCCTGGCGGTGGTGTTGTCAGGTCGACCGGAAAAGGAAAGAAAGGTAGGTAAGTCGCAAGTCTAGGTGAGTTTTGGATGATTTTAGCGAGGGGAGAGGGTGTAGAGAGGGTGTAGAGAGAGAGAGAGAGAGACAGAGATAGTGTGAGTGGTGATGGTCTGGTGGAGGGCTCCCGCCCGAGAGTAAAAGGAATAGGTACAGTATGATAGGGTCCCATCCCGTTTGCACCTCGGGGAAACCGAAACTTCTTTCTTTCAATGATAGAGCTACCACCACTCCGTGTTAGGCGTAATAGGGAAACAGGGGAAAACCCCGAGGTGTCCTTGGATCTGTACCTTTTTTCTGCCATCTGGGCTCTCTAGGTGGCCAGTGTTAAGTGATTAGTGCTCCCCCTTTTTCAGGCGTTCCTTTTCCCAGGTATCCATTCCCTACTTTCCTCTGCTCGCACTCTCCACCCTCCTCCCTTCCCACTAAAGCACTTATTCTATTTTTCAGGCAGGACCGTACCTGCTGGAGCCACACCTCTCTAGGGACGTGGCAGAGCTCCTGCCTTTCGGGGCCTCCTTGCCCCTCCGTAGTATCGCCTCTGGAGTCCAAGTACTCTTCGTTATTGGGATCTCTTTCCCTGACGTCTGAAAGGCCTTTGCCAGCGTCCTCTCCTCCTTCTGTGTCTATGACATCTCCCGACGCGTCTCCTTCCTCCACTCCAGAGTCTTCCTCCTTGTCTTCTTCCTTCTTTGCGTGCTGCGCGCGTTGTCCTTCTTCTCTTTTCTCCTCTTTATCCGGATAGCTAGGTTTTCTACTTCTGTAATTTCCTCCTCCGCTGGACCCCTGGGGCACTGGCCGGGCTGGGGATCGTCATCGCTTGTAGCCAGGGGTTCCGACACCCGGCTACAATGGCCCACATTATTCTTGCCCCACGGGAGATGTACTAGTATTTGGAGAGAGCTGTTTTAGCTACCCAAAGCTTGTGAGGCATAATTAGCTGATTCCAGGCATGATTTCTGCAAGTAACGAACAAACTGCCTGATTTAGATTTTAGCAGTCATTCCTTTAAGCCACGTCAGACGTGGGCCCAAAAAGACCATCAAGTCAGTGGTTTCCACCCAACATATTTAGATGTATTGTCCCTGAGCTGCAGATCTCCACGATGGAGTCCTCTCCCTATCCATCAGGCAAGCAGGTTCCTGGCGGCTGTGTTTAGATTTTACAGTTGGACAGGCTGTGTACTGGCGACGGTTGGCTGACAGAGGGAGGACATCGCTGACCCAATGGTAATGGTAAGTCACACACACACACTCTTTATCCTTCACATATGCGTCCCCCTGTATTAAACATGACACAACACACTAAACACACCATTATCCATTGCCATTATTCCACAACACATCACCGACATTTCGCAAACACACATACATGTACATCCATTATACAACATAAACACACTAGTGACACTGCACCCACACATGACACAACCACAAGAACCACCACGCTCATTTACGCAAACACACACACACAAGCCCAACTAAATGCATCACGACAGCGACTGCCACACAACATGCACCTGAGTTCTGCATGCAGCAACACAACCCAACATACACAACAACATCCGAGCCATATGAAAGTGGCACACACACTGTAGGAAGGTAGCCTCTTTCTAGCCTTGTTACCCCACTTTTGGCCTGTTTGTGAGTATATGTCAGGGTGTTTTTAACTGTCTCACTGGGATCCTGCTAGCCAGGGCCCAGTGCTCATAGTGAAGATCCTATTTTGTCAGTGTGTTTGCTCATGAGTTTGTGGCCTATATATGTTCCCTGTGTGGTGCCTAACTGTATCACTGAGGCTCTGCTAACCAGAACCTCAGTGTTTATTATACTCTCTCTGCTTTTAAAATAGTCACTACAGGCTAGTGACTAATTTTACCAATTCTGATTGGCACACTGGAACACCCTTATAATTCCCTAGTATATGGCACCTAGGTACCTAGGGTATTAGGGTTCCAGGAGATCCCTATGGGCTGCAGCATTTCTTTTGCCACCCATGGGAGCTCAGACAATTCTTACACAGGACTGCCACTGCAGCCTGAGTGAAATAACGTCCACGTTATTTCACAGCCATTTTTCACTGCATTTAGGAACTTATAAGTCACCTATATGTCTAACCTTCACTTAGTGATGGTTAGGTGCAAAGTTACTTAGTGTGAGGGCACCCTGGCACTAGCCAAGGTTCCCCCACGTTGTTCATGGCAATTTCCCCAGACTTTGTGAGTGCGGGGATACCATTACACGTGTGCACTACATATAGGTCAATACCTATATGTAGCGTCACCATAGTAACTCCAAACATGGCCATGTAACATGGCTATGATCATGGAATTGTCACCCCAATACCATTCTGGTATTGGGTTGACATTTCCATGCATCCCCGGGTCTCCAGCAGAGAGCCCGGGTACTCCCAAACTAACTTTCCGGGGTTTTCTCTGCAGCTACCGCTGCTGCCAACCCTCAGACAGGTTTCTGCCCCCCTGGGGCATGGGCAGCCCAGTCCCAGGAAGGCAGAACAAAGGATTTCCTCTGAGAGAGGGTGTTACACCCTCTCCCTTTGGGAATAGGTCTGAAGGGCATGGGAGGAGTAGCCTCTCCTAACCTCTAGAAATGCTTTGCAGGGCACAGATGGTGCCCTCCTTGCATAAGCCAGTTGACACCAGTTCAGGGATCCCCCCAGCCCTGCTCTGGCACGAAACTGGACAAAGGAAAGGGGAGTGACCACTCCCCTGACCAGCACCTCCCAGGGGAGGTGCCCAGAGCTCCTCCAGTGTGGCCCAGACCTCTGTCATCTTGGATGCAGAGGTGTAAGGGCACAATGGACAGCTCTGAGTGGCCAGTGCCAGCAGGTGACATCAGAGACCCCTCCTGATAGGTGCTCACCTTTCTCAGTAGCCATTCCTCCTCTGTGGGCTATTTAGGGCCTCTCCTGTGGGCATCTCACCAGATAACGAATGCAAGAGCTCACCAGAGTTCCTCTGCACTTCCCTCTTTGGCTTCTGCCAAGGATCGACCGCTGACTGCTCCAGGACGCCTGCATAACTGCAACAAAGTAGCAAGAAGAGTACCAGCAACATTGTAGCGCCTCATCCTGTCGCCCATCTCGACTGTTTCCTGGTGGTGCATGCTTTGAGGGCTGTCTGCCTTCACCCTGCACTGGAAGCCAAGAAGAAAAAACCTGTGGGTCAACTGAATTTTCCTCCTGCCAACGCAGGCACCAAACTTATGCATCACCGGTCCTCTGGGTCCCCTCTCATCCTGACGAGCGTGGTCCCTGTAACACAGGAGCTGGATCCAAGTGTCTTTGACAGTCCAGTGGCCCTTCTGTCCAAATTTGGTGGAGGTAAGTCTTTGCCTCCCCAAGCCAGACAGTAATCCAGTGTGCTGCGTGAACTGCAGCTGTTCGGGCTTCTGTGCCCTTTTGCAAGACTTCCTTTGTGCACAGCCTAGCCCAGGTCCCCAGCACTCCGTCCTGCATTGCTCAACTCGCTGAGTTGGACTCCTGCATCATGGGACCCTCTTTTGTGACTCTGAGTTGACCGTTGTCCTCAGATCTTCTAAGTGCCTGTTCAGGTGCTTCTGCGGGTGCTGCCTGCTTCTGCGTGGGCTCTCCGTGTTGCTGAGTGCCCCCTCTGTACCTTCTCCAAGGGGCGACCTCCTGGTCCTTCCTGGGCCCTAGCAGCACCCAAATTCCTTAACTGCAACTCTTGCAGCTAGCAAGGCTTGTTTGCGGGCTTTCTGCGTGGAAATAACTCTGCATCCTCCAGCACGCTTTGGGACATCTTCTGACTAAAGGAGAAGTTCCTGGCACCTTCCGTTGTTGCAGAATCTTCGGCTTCTTCCACCTGGAGGCAGCCCTTTTGCACCTTCATCAGGGGTTTAGTGGGCTCCTGCCCCCCCTGGACACTTGCATGACTCTTGGACTTAGTCCCCTTCCTTTATAGATCCTCAGGTCCAGGAATCCATTTTCAGTGTTTTGGAGACAGTTGTTGTCCTTGCAGAATCCCCTATCTCGACTTTACTGTCTTTCTGGGGAAGTAGGGTAACTTTACTCCTACTTTTCAGGGTCTTGGGGTTGGGTATCTTGGACACCCTTAGTGTTTTCTTACACTCCCAGCGACACTCTAAACACTACACTAGGCCTGGGGTTCATTTGTGGCTCGCATTCCACTTTTGGAGTATATGGTTTGTCTTGCCCCTAGGCCTATTTCTCCCTATTGCATTCTATTGTGATTCTACATTGTTTGCACTACTTTTCTAACTGTTACTTACCTGATTTTGGTTTGTGTGTATATAATTTGTGTATATTACTTACCTCCTAAGGGAGTATATCCTCTGAGATACTTTTGGCATATTGTCACTAAAATAAAGTACCTTTGTTTTTAGTAACTCTGAGTATTGTGTTTTCTTCTGATATAGTGCTATATGATATAAGTGGTATAGTAGTAGCTTTGCATTTCTCCTAGTTCAGCCTAAGCTGCTCTGCTATAGCTACCTCTATCAGCCTAAGCTGCTAGAACACCTCTAATCTACTAATAAGGGATACATGGACCTGGCACAAGGTGTAAGTACCACAAGGTACCCACTACACGCATGCCAGCCTCCTACACACACTGACACAACCACATCACCCACTACACCTCCCGATACCCCACCCAGCCAATCGCATCACACACACATATACACGTACTGACTCACACACACCTCAAGCATAACATGACAGGTACATGTCCCCTTGCAATGTGCACAGATTGGCACTGTTGACAAGTATGAATGTACTGTCATTGTGGTGCCAGCATGCATTTGCAATGAAAACTGATGCCATAATGACAGTTGTGTATGTGTTCGATATGTGTTGGGTATCAGTGTCCCCCCCCCACCTGTGTCCAGCCCACCTGTGTCCTTGAAATATGCATGTCACAGTAATTTAAAAATATTACTGTGACATGTACATGTCTGCAGAGTTTCCATGCCCATGTACAGTGACCCCCCCAATGTACACAGCCAATGGAGGTTGCCTACCTCTGTGTCAAGCAATGGAGGTAGGGTTGTATTTTCTCCGGGGTCCCTTGGCAGCAATGACGGAAGGTCCTGTCATCGTGTCAGGCTCAAAATGGAATTTGAATCAGGAAAGGTGAGTTCTCACCCCCTTTCGCCATTGATCCATCAAGTAAGAAGTGGAAGTCAGATGGTAACTTTTTGCTTGGCAGTATGGCACATCCAAATCTGCTCAGCAGTAAGTGTGGCTGAAGTTCTGCGATCATCCGCTCTTTCCTATGGTGCTGTGGAGGCGAATGGCATTTCTTAGCAGAGTTGGTGGGACTCAGGCAGGTTAGAGTATATGAGACCACCATCATCTAAATACAGCAGGCGGGTGTGTTTTCAGTCAGAAAACTGACGGCGGGTCCATTACTACCAACATCTAAATCAGGCACATAGTGGGCTGAACTACATAATTGTGTACCAACTAAAGCAGTGCAATCAGGTTTTTGAGAATAATTACAATTGACTAGGAGGAGGGCTAACATTTTTCAGAGTTTTCAGGAGAAAAGATTAAGTGAAGAAGAATTTGTTAACGCAAGGCCTACTCGAGAGTACATTGTCACACACAAAACCAAATATCTGATTGCACGGACGCGGGTAACGAAGCAAGTTTTAAGGTCTTCACGGGGCTAGTGACAAGAGGAGAGGCCAATTTCATGGAAAGAGCTTGAGGAAATCTCGAAGCATGGTGCTTGCAACGGTCAGAATCATCTTTCACCTGCAGCCTTGTTGGGGTATTTGAGAGCTACAAGCTGCAAAGAGTACCCAGGCTTTGGCTGTGCACTACAGATCACCCACTCATGCACTTTACAAAGAACTACTGGAAGGCGCAGGTTTCTAAGGTATGGTAAAATGTCACATAGCTGGCAGGTGAGCACACTGTGTACTACTCAGATGTTGCAAACGTAGTCTGCCAACACTGGCTGCCGCCAATGTCTGCTACACCCAGAAGCACCAGAATTCTAATGGTGGTCTCATTCACATGTCAATCTTATCCTCACATGTGCCAGTGCAAAGGCATGTTGTACTGTAATGTGATGTGCTATGCTCTACTAGGGAGTCCTGTGCTGTCCTTTATTGTGCTGTACTATGCTAAGTTGTAACGTTTTGTGCCATGCTGTGCCATTATGTGATGTGCTGTTGATAACTGAAATGTTCTGTACTAGAGTGCCCACACTATATTAAAGTGTGTAAACGTTGCTGGGCTGTATCATATTGTGTACTATTCTGCAAAGTGCTGTCTGCACTGTACAATTGAGTGACATAGTGTGGCCTACTGTGCTTTACTGTTCTGTGCTGTACTAGGCTGCCTCACACCGTGCTGCACTATAACGTCCTCCTTTTATTTTATGCTGTGCTCTATTATGCAACGTCGTTATGTGAGTTTATCTGTACTCTGTCCTACTGTGCTGCCCTGTGATGTGCTGTACTAGGCTGTTGCATACCCTTTAAAATTTGCTAGACTGTGATTGGCCTGTTTTGTATGGCACTGTACCATGATGTAATATAATAGGCTCTAATGTGCTTTACAGTACGGCTTGCTGCGTACTAATCTATACAGTTCTGTACTATACAGCGTTGTAATGTGCTGTGCCGGCCTACATTGTCCTGTGTCATGTTATGATGTGCGCACCAGGCTGTCACACGCTAGGCTAAACTATGTTGTACTATCTTAAACTGCAATATGGTGTCGTGTACTCCCCCAGGAAGTGATGTCATTTATTGTATCTGCTTTACTGTACACGCGATACACCTACTCTACTACGCGTTGCTGAACAGCATTACACGGCAATCACGGAACAGAACAATGTGTTCTCACTTTACGAATTAAACATTTGTTACGAACTCCATTGAAAACATAAAGAAAAGTATTTAGGTTTCATATTCGTAAAGACTCATCTCTTTGCATACAGTGGCAAGTGAATACGAGCCACACCGGTGGAACAGAGCAGTACTGCAATAAAACCTCCTCTGTGCCCTTGATCAAATTGTCGTGAGCTGAGTGACAGCCGCACTGATAGAGGTTGACCCGCAACAGACGGGCCTCTAAAGAAGATGTCAAGAGAAAGTGATCTCGTTGGGCATGTGAGTTCTCGGGAGAACGCCTCCCCGACCCAATCCCCGAGGCCTCTGAGTCAGAATGTGCTGTCAGTCTCTGGCGACACATGCGGATTTTACCCATGAGAGAATAACCGGAACGTGCCATCTGAATGAGCTCCTGAGGAACAGCCAGAAGCATGTGTGAGAGAGGGTCAGTGGACCCCGCCAGGGTTGGTCAGTGCATGACCACCGTGGGCAGTAATTGTGCTCACCGAGTCCAGTAACAGGAGAAAGCACACAGCTGGAAGCACAGCAAACTCTGCCAGGTAACGAAAGAAATACCTCCAAAATACTCAAAACTGTTCACTCACTTTACTCACCCATGGTCCAGTGTTTGGCAAAGCAAAACATCGTCTGCTACACATTATTTACGATCCCAAGTTGTGATGGCGATTGTCTGAGGTGGAAAGGAACACCTTATCTCTCCACCGGAGACAGTCGCCATTGCTACCCCAATTCAGGAAGGACCTCAAGACCTGGCTCTTTCACTGAACCCTGAGGACATACCCCACAGCGCCTTGAGACCCTATGGGTGAGTATCATGCTCTAAAAATATTGGTTGATGGGAGCAGATGCATTTATGTACGTATGCTTCGCGCTACCTGCCATATCGATTAATGTACAGGAAAGGTAGAAAGAACTTTCGCACTAAGAGCAAAAATCATTTTGCCTTAGGAGCACTCCCCTCAATGAATGAAAAATTACCTTTTTCTGGCTTTTTCTGTCTGATTTACTGCCGCGTTGTGGTGGTGCCCTAAACACATACCTGGCCTCATGGAAGTTTCTCCCCTGCTCACGGAGTAGACCCCAATGAACAGACACAGCCTGGAATTGGTGTCTGTGATAATTAGGTTGTTCAGGAAGATCATGCCGTTGGCCAGCTGGGATTAAATTAGCTATAAGTCGTTCTCTCAAGGAGAAGGCTATCGAACTGTAGACCAAAAATGCTGGACCCACACCAGCCTGGAGTTCAATATGTCAAGAGGGGATAAACTGACACACACTGAGCCTAAAAGGCAGTCAATTACATAGCCTGCAACTTCCTGAAATTCTGTTTGGATGCAACCTTCGTGAATTAATGCTGGACATCCCTGATGTATTGCAAATAAGAAGGGTTGGCTCAGTTAAGGGTCTAGAGATTATCAGCTCTTTCGAAGGCGTTTTTTTTCTTTCTTTAGTTTTAGGGGTCTGGGAGTCAGCAGAGCCTTGTCAGAGAATGTAGGATCTGATGGTTTACATGACCTTCTTGAAGGTTAATTCTGTCAAGACTTCAATGGCAGATAAGTTCATTCAAGATTCAAGAGAGCTGCTGTTGTAAAGTCCCCTTTTTGGATGGTCACCATCCTACTTTTTGATGCTTGATGCTGTTGCTTTTGACCTGGAAGTGTATTGAGGCCTGCCACCCAGACCTCAGTACCAGTGCTCTTTCCCTTCAATTGTACTGAGATTCTGCAAACCCAATTGTTAAGGACTTTACGACCCCTGTAAGGCCCTAGTAAATAGTGCTAGTGGTACCCAGGCAGGGATGGTAAAGGGGACACCATGGCAGCAGCACTAGTTCTGCCACCCTGCTTGACACAAGTAAAGATAAAACTACAGAGCAGCTATGTCACCCTGCATAAGCAGCCTGCCTGCTTGAGTTCGACTCTGCCCTCACCAAGTGCAGACAGAGTCCATTCACTGCCACAGCCCTGGTCAGTCACCCCTAAGGCAGGCCTCAATATAGCCCAGGAGGCTGGTGCACTGTTATGAGTGTGGATATATATGCATGAGCCTAAGTGGCACTGTGGCAGCATTCAAAACTCAACCCCAACTCGGACATCACTAACTCCAGAGCAGTTCCCAGCATAGTGACCAAGTGACCAGTGATCCGTCGGATAATATGGGCTAGCACCCGGGCAGACCGCAGATGTCCAGTTCCATGATGGCCCGGTCATTTTCCCAGTGTTGGATGTCAAACACGATTCTCGTGCCCAGGATTAACTAGCATGTACCCTGGTGGCGTCCTTAGAAGATGCCCACCAAGATACCAGCTTTCCCCTGCCTTGGCGGGCTCTCCTGAGCCATATGCCACAAGACCAGAGTCTGCCTCCTACTGGCCATGCTAACACTTCCCCAAGGGTGGAGACAAGATTACTGACAATAAGGAGGTCACACATCTACCCTCCCAGGGTGTCTAGTATTTACAGTGATCAAGGTGGAGAGGCTCAAAGGCTTCACTGCCCTTGATATGTAATTTCTTGTCCCCTTGAGGATAAAGCCCTTCCCATCCTGTCCCGGCTGACAGGTGGAAATAGTAGTTATTCAGGAGGCATACACCTCCAAAAGGCTCGCCATACCTTTAGGGTGGGCTATGAGATCTGTGCAGCTGAGAAAAGGCTCCACCATCTTGGCAAACCTTAAAAATAGTGGGTTGTAGGTACAAAAGTGATGTACTCCCACAAGAGTCATCGCTTCAGGGGCGGACCAGCCACAGGGACCAGTAGTCCATTGGCCACTGTCCCTCACACCCTTAACTTCCCCTAAACCAGGATTTAAGGGGCTCACCTGGCATCAGAACCTCAGTTCTGACTTTGAATCCAAGAAGAGGCACAAAGAAGATGCTGTCACTGACAATAGGACTTTAGACTCTGCTGCAGCACAAAGAGTGGACCCTTAAGTGCCCTGAGGAGACCATATACTGGAACTGTGTGTTTGAAGTGGTCCCATGCTGAAAATACCTTGGTCCCAGCAAGAGGGACTCCATTGGACACCAGAAACCAAAGCAGACTCCCTGACTGGTGGAACCAGTCACCTGCAACCTGCAGAAGAATCGTTGTGCTGCCCCACAAGAAGTGCAACCCATCAGACCCCTCTAGAGTGAACCCAAAGAAAGTCAGTGACCTGCACCACTGGAGTGGTAGTGAGGCTCTCACTAAGTTTCGAGCTGCTACTCCATCCTGGACATCTTCCAGCCAATGAAGTCATGACAGAATACTTTTGCTGTTGCTAAGGCTTGTCAGTCACCAGCCCAGTAACCGACCCCCATTTCGGACATCACCAACTCCAGAGCAATTGCCAGCATAGTGACCAACGTAAGAAACAACCCCACTCCTGAGATCCTGCATCCTGAAGGAGGCAACTTTGAGAGAAGTGTCAAAGTATCTCTGGCACGATCCTCCAGTGATTGACAGCTGATAGGCTACCACTGCACCCGGAGCCCCTTGACATGGTAGTGAAGATCCTGCTGTGAAATCTAGGTCCTGGGACCCCAAATGCCCCTACTCTCTGGGGGTAGAGAGTAGCTCCATCCCCAAGTGTGTGTTTGCCAATTGCTGCAATTTTGATAATGCTTTCGGATCTCATCAGCACCAAGGACAGCCAGAGCAACTCTGCACCCGGACTCGCTGGGCAAGGTAAAGGAAAACTGTCTATTGAGTCTTGGTATGAGGAACCGCAAAACCTTGTCTGCAGGTGGATTTCATGGAACTCACTGCAAAAGTGACCGATTGCACACTCTGCTTCAATGGTATCTGCTTGAGACTTAAAAAAGCATCTTATTTTAAATGTTTTAAAAATCCACAACTCCAGTTGTATGTAAGATACAAAGTTTGTTTTGGTGTCTAAATAAATATAAAAATCTGCCTTATTTTTCTAAAGTGGTGTTGGATTTCATTTGAGTCTTGTTATTTACTTATCGTCCATGTGGGTGTTCTGAAATGCTTTACACATGTTCCTCTCGGGAGCCTGGCTGCTCTTTGCCACTGTACCAGGACTGAGCAACGGTTTACTGGTGTGAGCCCGAGGTCCACTTCCAGGTAATGTGCTAGTATTACATGGCAAATCTCCCCAGTCATACCACATAATACTGATATTTTGCTACATGCGCACTGGTGGATTTGTTGCAAGTTTAAGGCGTTTGTAGTTGGCTTGTTCAATGGAAAAGAGATCACTGCTGAATGCTGCTATCAATGAGTTCAAAGAGATAGATAATGCACAGTGAGTGCACTGACTTGAGGGAATTGTTTGGTAGCATACTAGGTATTCTCACCTTGAGTCACCCCTAAACGAAGTGGGATTAGTTTAGTGAATAATGCTGCTGTGTGAGCACTGAACACTGAAATACTCTATTACAGAGTCAGTTTCCTGACATTGTCCCCCAGGGTCAGGATGGTGCTCAGATGCCAACCCATTCTTTTTTTTTAAATGTATTTTTATTGATTTTCATATTTTAGCTGTAGGAGGCTGGACTTCTATGTAGTGTGCAAAGCTAAGCACACTGCTCAGAGGGTCCAGGCAACCACATGTTGGTTTACAGAGATAAAAACTAGACCACCTCATGCTCTACTTTTTATGGTAGCTTGGTTGAGCAGTTATGCTAATCTTGGAGAAGTGCAAAGCATTTGTTGTACTCACAGTATCAATAAACCAAGACTCACACTTGATATCTCGAGACTCATTTACAAAAATATTTCAGATATCTATAAAAAATTTAAGACCAGGAACATCAAAATCAGGTAAGTACTTTTTAAGTCATGAATTTTTGAAGTTTAATAGAAATAGTCTTTTTGTGTGTAATTACGCACCATAGAAATCAATGGAGGATCACATTTAAAAATGCACATAAAAACAGACGGTAAGTTTACTAAGTTCTTCTTTTACAGCCTGGTCAAGGCCATCAGTGAGCACACTGTGCCAGCTGGAGAAGTTCAGGCGGCTAGCAGTTCCAGCGGGAGCAGTGGGAAAAGTTCTCTGGAGCTGGTGCAGGGCCACTGCAGGGACCACTTGGAAAAGCACTGCACAGGTAAGTTTAAAGGTGAATTCTAGGGGTCCTCTTGAAGTGTCTACGTCACAAGGGGAGGTGGACACTTAGAGCACAGCTGGATCTTCGGTGAAGGGCAAAGGGCGGACAAGGTGCAGAGCGAATCGATGAGCCAGGAGCTGTGTGCAAAGAGTCTCTTAGAAGCAGGCGGTAGATTGGTTTGAGGGTCACTTACAGGACAGCAGGGGCACCCTGGTGGGAGGTCCTGATGATTTCTGAAGCCCCTCGACTGGGGTTTCCTCCTGGTCCTATTACAGGACCCGACGTGACGTGACCACTACCCAGGGCAATGATACACTTTGGCTGCTGGAGGGTGCAGTACCACCAAACCTGGCACACTGGCAAGGTTTATCCTTGTGATCCATGGTGTGAAGTTTAATTTGGCTGTGGTGTCCAATTTGATGGTTAGCAGCTAGTCAGTGAAGTGGACTTCATTGGCTCATTGGTTTCTTGGGATTGCAGAATGACACCTTCACTCTGGAGGGAAATCTTTCATGAGTTTTGAAGAGTGGAGGTCCTCTGAGGGGTTTTAGAGCCGGTGCCAGTGTCCAAGCAACCCCACTAAGTGACCACTTCCCAAGACAGAGATCACTTCCCTACACCTGATTGGCTATTTTCCTCCCATCCAAGGTGGAGGAAAATGAAATGGAGAGTGCAATTGGTGCATGCTTAGGTAGGGCCTCTCCTTCTGTCCTTTGTTTGATTTTCCTGCCATTGCTCCCACCAAAAGTGGGAATTTGCAATGGGAGCAGCCATCTGCTGCTAGCAGCAGGCCTGGAGGTTGAGTTTAAAAGGCAGTAAGCCCTTTGAAGCTCACCAACAGGGCAGTGCACATTCCTGAGGGAGAGGGTGTTAGCACCTCCACCCAGGAAGGGCTTTGTTCTGAATGTCAGAGAGAAGAATCTCTCACCCTAGGGATGCAGATTTGTGTCTGGTGGTGACAAGCTGGATAGGACCAGCAAGCAACCATGCCACGGTAGTCAGCTTTTGCATGGGGTACCACTAAGGTGACCCTTGGGTACATTTGGTAATAAATCCAATACTAGTACCAGTTTGGATTTATCATTCTGATTTGTTTGATACCAAACAACTCAGAGTTCAGAGTAGCCATCACATAGCTGGGATACTCGTACTGACCAGTGTCCAGCACATGCATTTAAAAGGGCTCCTCTGTTCAAAAACGATCACAGGTTTGGCAAGGACAAACTTAGGGCATATTGCTCATGCAGCTATGCCCTAACATACAGTACAGTGCATATAGTGCACCCTGCCTTAGGGCTAGAAGGCCCGCCAGAGGGGTGACTTACCTATATTGCATGCATTTTATAGTGGACAGGGCACACAGGCTGTATGCCATGTCAAGTTAGCATTTTAGGATTGCATCACAACACTCAGCCTGCAATGGCAGTGCAGGATACATCTGGATGCATGGCCCTAGAGGGTCGTACAATATGTGCTGCTGCCCTCAGGGGCCTTCCCTTAGTACCCCATGTCCTGGGTAGTATCATTTACTGGGGACGTATAATGGCAGCTAAAGGTGTTGCCAATTGAATCAATGACTTTGCATTTTTTAGGGAAGGAGCACTGGCACTGGGAACATGGGGCCAGATGTATGATCCCGAGTTTTGCGACTCACAATTTGCGACTCATTTGTGAGTCCCAAATTGTGAGTCGCAAAACCGTATGTACAACAGTGTACTTTACACTGTTTGCGATTCCCAATGGGGTCGCAAATGACCTACCTCATGAATATTCATAAGGTAGATCATAAATTGTGACTCCCATTGGGAATGGCGACACTTACAGGGATACCATGTCTGTGACTGCTTTTAAATAAAGCAGTATTTTTTTTTTTAATGCAGCCCGTTTTCCTTAAAAGAAAACGGAATGCATTTTGAAAACAATACTGAAAAAATGTTTGCGCATGCATTCACAAAGGGGAAGGGGTCACAGGGGGACCCCTTCCCTTTTGCGAATCGGTTAGCACCAATTTAAAACTGGTGCTAAGTGCGATTGTTTTGTGACCGCATTCACGGTCACAAAACAATCATACATCAGACTGCGACTCGCAATTAGGAAGGGAACGCCCCTTCCTAATCGCGACTCCTAAACCCTTTTTGCGAATCGTCAAATAGATTACTGAATTGCAAACATCGGTCTGTACATACCAAGATGCTTTTTTCTCCTTGCAAACAGCCCAATTCTGTGAATCGAGCCATTTGCAACGAGAAAAAATGTACGTACATGTGGCCCTTGGTTAGCAGAATCCCAGTGCACTCCAATCTAAGTTGCATGCAGAAACCAGGTTGGGGATACTGCAACAAGCTGCCAGTTTCCCACATTAACTCAGTTACTTTACAACCAAATAACAATCTTTTTCACAATACTGTAGATATGGTAATATATACAGAAGATATTTGTCCAAATGTTCAGGTTATTTGCAATTTTTCTTTCCCAACCTTTTTATAAATCAGAGTATTTCACATCTTTTCAAGTGGCTGGACCGTATACTTCCCACCCTTTGATCTTAACGTGCCGCATCAGTTTTACTGCTGCATGTTTATTTCAGTATAGTTTTAACCTACATTCTTGATCTCCTTTATCGTATTTTCTTCTGTTTATCTCAGCTTCCCATTTTCTCAGTGCATGTCAACTTGCTCATCCTAATATCCTCCTTTGACTTCCCATAAATTTTTTCATTATCCTCTTTGTGTCTGATTTATATACGGCAGAATTCTGCTGGCTGTGTCTCCGTTTTCTCACCCATCCCTCTCCCCACCATCTTACGCCTTTGCCCATGGAGGTATGGCATATAGGCTATCCATCATTTTTGGAGTAGTTCTTCAGACTCTGCCAGATCTGATGTTAGCTTTTCATCGGTACAAAAGTGGTTTGACTTTTGCATGAATCACTAAGAACATTCTTGTTGTTGTTACCAAAACAACAATTTATAGCCCAGAAGAAGTCCCTTGTGTTAGGGATTAAGGGCCTGATTCTAACTTTGGAGGACGGTGTTAAACCGTCCCAAAAGTGGCGGATATACCACCTACCGTATTACGAGTTCCATAGGATATAATGGACTCGTAATACGGTAGGTGGTATATCCGCCACTTTTGGGACGGTTTAACACCGTCCTCCAAAGTTAGAATCAGGCCCTAAATGTGTTGGCCGATTTGCAACAGTGTCTTCTATGAAAAAGTGAAAACATTTTGGTACAAGCTTTTTGTGTACCATATACTTTAGAACTAAAAAGGTTGAAAGAACCGCATCATAGGTATATTTTACACAAGTCATTGTTGACTAAGTGAGTTTAACCCCTTCTGTGCCGCGGACGTAGTGGTTACGTCCCGCGGCACAGTGCTGCTGTGCCGAGGACGTAACCACTACGTCCTCGGCACACAGCCCAGAGGGAGCGCTCTCGCTCCCTCTGTGTGCTTCCCCCCACCCCCCCAAAGTCAGGGATGGAAGGGGAAGCCCTTCCCCTTCCACCCCCGACCCCCCCACCCCCCCATAATGACGTCAGCGCGCGATCGCGCGCTGACTTCATTATGGGGATTTCGCCGCACAGGAAGCCATTTGCTTCCTGTGCGGCGACGAGGAAAGAGGTGAGTTCCTCTTCCCGGTGGGTGGGGGGTTTGGGCTAAAGAGGCACCGGGGGAAAGGAAAGGCTTTTCCTTTCCCCCGGTGTCTCTTTGAGCATTCCTGCTGCCCGATCGCATTGCGATCGGGCAGCAGGAATGCCCACTAGACACCAGGGATTTTTTTTTCTTTTTGTTCTTTACTGTTTCTTGTTTGCGGGGAGCGGCCCCTTGGGCAAGGGTCGCTCCCCTTGTGGGGGCAATTTGTTACGGCCATTTCTGCCCCCCTTGGGGGCAGATTGGCCTACTTTTTAGGCGGATCTGCCCCCAAGGGGGGCAGAAACCACTGGATCACCAGGGATTTTTATTTTCTGTGCAGGTATGTTGGGAGGGGGTGCCCCCTTGGGCAAGGGGCGCCCCCCCCAAGGGGGCAGAGAACTGTTGGCCATTTCTGCCCCCCTTGGGGGCAGATCGGCCTATTTTTTTTAGGTCCATCTGCCCCCAAGGGGGGCAGAAGCCACTTAGGCACCAGGGATTGTGTGTGTAGTGGATGGGGGGGCGCCCCCTTGGGCAAGGGTCGCTCCCCTTTGGGGGGCATGTCTTTTAGGGCCATTTCTGCCCCCCTTGAGGGCAGATCAGCCTATTATTTTTAGGTTGATCTGCCCCAAGGGGGGCAGAAACCACTAGAACGCCAGGGATGTTTTTTTATGTGTTTATTTTTGTGGGGGGGCGTCCCCTTGGGCACGGGGCGCCCCCCCAAGGGGGGCATTGACCTGTTGGCCATTTCTGCCCCCCCTGGGGGCAGATGGGCCTATTTTTCTAGACCCACCTGCCCCCACGGGGGGCAGAAGCCACGTAGACACCAGGGATAGTGTGTGTGTGTGTTAGTGGATGGGGGGGGGCTTGGGCAAGGGTCGCCCCCCACTTTGGGGGCACATGTACCCAGGCCATTTCTGCACCCCTTGGAGACAGATCAGCCTATTATTTTTAGGCTGATCTGCCCCCAAGGGGGGCAGAAACCACTAGAACGCCAGGGATTTTTTTTTATGTGTTTATTTTTGTGGGGGGGTGTCCCCTTGGGCACGGGGCGCCCCCCCAAGGGGGGCATTGACCTGTTGGCCATTTCTGCCCCCCCTGGGGGCAGATGGGCCTATTTTTCTAGACCCACCTGCCCCCAAGGGGGGCAGAAGCCACGTAGACACCAGGGATAGTGTGTGTGTGTGTGTGTGTGTGTGTGTTAGTGGATGGGGGGGGGGCTTGGGCAAGGGTCGCCCCCCACTTTGGGGGCACATGTACCCAGGCCATTTCTGCACCCCTTGGAGACAGATCAGCCTATTATTTTTAGGCTGATCTGCCCCCAAGGGGGGCAGAAACCACTAGAACGCCAGGGTTTTTTTTTTATGTGTTTATTTTTGTGGGGGGGCGTCCCCTTGGGCACGGGGCGCCCCCCCAAGGGGGGCATTGACCTGTTGGCCATTTCTACACCCCCTGGGGGCAGATGGGCCTATTTTCTTAGGCCCACCTGCCCCCAAGGGGGCAGAAGCCACTTAGGCACCAGGGATAGTGTTGTGTGTGTTTTTTTTGTTTTTTTTTGTTTGAGGGCTGTCCCCTTTGGCAAGGGTCGCTCTCCATGGGGACACAGTACTAAAGGTATTTTCTGGCTTCCTTGGGGCAGACAGGCCTATTTTTTTAGTAGGCCCATCTGCCCCTATGACAGAATCCACTTAGGCACCAATTTCTAAAATGTTTGATGGTGGGGTGTTTGTCAACTGAAGAAGTCTTTGCATTTGTGATAAAAAAAAAAATCCTCCTTTTTGTTCTAGTTCAAAGCTTTTGCTTTATTTGCTGTGGCTCCTTGCGGTTTTGGCGGTGGTTGACCTGCAGTTTGCACAGTTGCATGTTTTAGGTAAGTAAAAACAATTTACTCCAAAGGAGTATTGTTGCCATGCATGAATGACATGTTTGTAGGGGGTGTACTAAATGCAGGATTGTGTGTGAAATTGTCCTTAGGTTTGTGCACAATGATATTTGTTGTGTCTTATTTCTAATTTGCCTTTCTTTCTTTCTTTTTAGTGGGATATCATTGGTGATTGCTGTGTAGTTGCTGGTGAATCAAGCTTTTTCAGGCAAGTGAGCGGTATAGTTTTTGAGTTTGTAACTCTTACTAACAAAGCTACACTTTGTTACTTGTCTTACACAGTGCTGGTTGTTGGTGGTGAATTTGTCCAGTTAATTTTAGCAGGAGAGATCATGGCTAGCCGCAGGATGACCGCTCAGCAGGTGGTTGGTATGCTTTTTGAGTCACAGTCTGATCATGACTATGAGACGGACTCTGCATCTGAGGCAGAGGAGGAAGTCAGAGATTCTGGCAGTGATGTTTCTGTTGGAGGGGAATCTTCTGATGATGAAGCCACACTCAGTGCAGATGAAGGTTCTGTTTTAGAGGAGGACATTGATGTGCCAATAGTGCAGCAACCTGGGGCTGAAAGGTTTCCCGTTAGAAGACCTGATGTCTGGGTTGCCCCAAACATGGAGCAGCCAGAGTTGCCTGCCTTTACTGGTCTCCCGGGGTGTAACGCCAATACAGAGAACTTTATGCCTATCAATTTCTTTGAGTTATTCATGGATGATGTGTTTTTGGAAGAGATTGTTGAGCAGACTAATTTGTATGCGGAGCAGCATTTGAGGGACAACGCTGCTAGACTTAGGCCACACTAGAGCTGCCCAGTGGATTCCCACAAATTTGGAGGAGCTAAAAAAGTTTTTGGGTTTGACTTTTTTGATGGGGTTGATAAGGAAGCCGTCACTGGCTTCTTATTGGTCTACTAGTCCCTTGATGGCAACAGCTATATTTCCAGCTACCATGAGTCGTAATCGGTATTTGCTTCTTCTTAGGATGCTGCATTTTGTTGACAATGCATTAGCCTTGCCACGAGATCACCCAGATTCTGACCGTCTTTTTAAGATTAGGCCTGTCCTTGATCATTTTGTAGATCGGTTTTCGGAGGTCTATGTTCCAGGCAAAGAGATAAGTGTGGACGAGTCTTTGGTCCTCTTCAAGGGTCGTTTGGTTTTTAGGCAGTACATTCCTAGCAAAAGGGCACGATATGGAATTAAATTGTATATGCTGTCTGAAAGTAGGACAGGATATGTGTATAGTTTCCGTGTGTACACTGGTAGGGATTCCAATATTGACCCCCCTGGTTGTCCTCCCACTTTTGGAGTTACTGAGAAAATAGTGTGGGATCTTGGTAGACGACTGTTCAACAAAGGTCACCATTTGTATGTAGATAACTTCTACACTGGTGTGCAGTTGTTCAAGGAATTGTTTAGAGTGGACACAGTTGCTTGTGGCACAATCCGTTCTAACCGGAAAGGCTATCCAAGGGAGCTTGTCTGTAAAAAACTTGAGAGGGGACAGTGCTGTGCCTTGCGGAACGAGGAGCTGCTAGCTTTGAAATTTTCAGACAAGAGGGATGTCTACATGCTAAGTACCATCCATGATGAGAGTACTTCCCCTGTGACTGTTTGGGGCCAGGTTGCTGAAGTGCGCAAACCTGTGTGCATTTTAGATTATAATAAGCACATGGGAGGTGTAGATAGAGTTGACCAGAGGTTGGAACCTTATACTGCTATTCGTAAGTCTTATGTTTGGTATAAGAAGTTAGCACTTCACCTCTTCCACTTAGCAACCTTCAATGCTTTTATTGTGTTTAGGGATAGGTCTCCAGACTCAAAGATGACATTTGTGAAATTTCAGGAGTCAGTGATAGAGAGCCTTATTGTGGTGGAACAGGCCAGAGTTCCTAGAGAAGCAGTGGTGGAGGATGTGGCTAGATTGAAAGATCGCCACTTTGCTGAGCACATTCCTCCCACACCCAAAAAAGACTTTCCAGCTAAGAAATGTAGAGTGTGTTTTCGAAGAGGTATCCGGAGGGAGACTCGAATGTACTGCCCAGATTGTCCTTCAAAGCCTGGGCTGTGTGTCGGTGCTTGTTTTAAGAATTACCACACCCAGAAGAATTTCTGGGAACAACCATGAGTGTAAACTCATGTCTGTTTTGTATTTTCATGTGTTTAGTTTCATGGTTAGCATTTCTGTCATGTTGTTAGTTAGAGCTTTTGTGTTTGTTGTTTTGTAATTCTTTCTACTTAGTTAGGGGTTCCTCTGTTAAAAAAAAAAAAAATATGATGCCATTGTGTGTGGAGTGGGGCTTGGCTGAGACTGTACATATTGACTTGATGTTGGCTACTGCAACACACTGCAAGCCAAACACCAGTCCACACACTCCCATCAGCTGGTGTGATTGTTGTATCAGGCATGTGGGCGTATGTAAGTGATGGGCCCTTGAGTGGCGCTGTCTGTCGATGTGAGTGTTGTAATGTGCTGGGCCCGTGGCTGGCGGTGTGAATGGCCTTGTGTGTGTCATGTATGAAAGTTGTGTGAATGGACTGTAAAGCGGTTGGTGCCTTGTCGCGGCTTTACAGCTCACGAGCTGTGAGTCATTGGTTCAGTTTTTTGCCTTTCAGTTACTAACAGTGCTTTTCATTTTTGTGAAAGCTCTTGTTAGTAAAATTTGATCCACTGAACCATCACTCACCCTCGTGCCAAATCCAACCAGTATGTGTGGTAAAAATGACCAAACCTGCTCCGCTGTAATCAGGCGTCGCAGCACACCTATGACACGCTAGGTGCCTCAGGTGGGACCCCGATGATGAAGCATTCCACCAACTTGGTTGGTGGGTGAGGGGTCTTTTTCACATAACCTAAGTGTGTTTCTTTTCAAAATTTTAGTGTTTGGCACATCACGGACGTATGTGGGCACATCAAAACGATATATTACAAAACTACCTGTGTTTGGGGGGGGAGAGGGCACCTATGTTTTTGGTCCTGTGTGCGGCCTTCATCTAGGGAAACCTACCAAACCCAGACATTTTTTAAAACTAGACACCCCAAGGAGTCTAGGGAGGAGTGGCTTGCGTGGATCCCCCAACATTTTCTTACCCAGACTCCTCTGTAAACCTCAAAATGTGTTTAAAAAAAGCATATTTTCCTGACTTTTCTTCGTACGATCACCACTCCAGCACAAAATTCCTACTCCCCAGTGTTCCCCTCAGTCTCCCAAATAAAATGACACCTCACGTATGTGGGTCCCCAAAGCAGAGTCAGTCTAAAGATGTATAAAAGAATATGTCCTTATAAACTCGCAGTACTATCCCCTGAATCTCTACAAGTTTTGGGCCTTATTCTGTTGGAGGCACCTGGCCCACCCACACAACTGAGGTATCATTTTTATCGGGAGACTTGGGGGAACGCTGGGTGGAAGGAAATTTGTGGCTCCACTCAGATTCCAGAACTTTCTGTCACCGAAATGTGTGAAAAATGCGTTTTTTTAGCCAATATTTGAGGTTTGGAAAGGATTCTGGGTAACAGAACCTGGTCAGAGCCCCTCAAGTCACCCCATCTTGGATTCCCCTAGGTCTCTAGTTTTCAGAAATGCACAGGTTTGGTAGGTTTCCCTAGGTGCTGGCTGAGCTACAGGCCAAAAACTACAGGTAGGCACTGTTTTCAATGAAAAAATGTGATGTGTCCACGCTGCGCTTTGGGGCGTTTCCTGTCGCGGGCGCTAGGCCTACCCACACAAGTGAGGTATCATTTTTATCGGGAGACGTGGGGGAACGCTGGGTGGAAGGAAATTTGTGGCCCCTCTCAGATTCCAGAACTTTCTGCCACAGAAATGTGAGGAACATGTGTTTTTTTAGCCAAATTTTGAGCTTTGCAAAGGATTCTGGGTAACAGAACCTGGTCCGAGCCCCGCCAGTCACCCCTCCTTGGATTCCCCTAGGTCTCTAGTTTTCAGAAATGCACAGGTTTGGTAGGTTTCCCTAGGTGGCGGCTGAGCTACAGGCCAAAATCTACAGGTAGGCACTTTGCTAAAAACAGGTCTGTTTTCTGTGATGTGTCCACGTTGCGCTTTGGGGCGTTTCCTGTCGCGGGCGCTAGGCCTACCCACACAAGTGAGGTATCATTTTTATCGGGAGACGTGGGGGAACGCTGGGTGGAAGGAAATTTGTGGCTCCTCTCAGATTCCAGAACTTTCTGCCACAGAAATGTGAGGAACATGTGTTTTTTTAGCCAATTTTTGAGCTTTGCAAAGGATTCTGGGTAACAGAACCTGGTCCGAGCCCCGCCAGTCACCCCTCCTTGGATTCCCCTAGGTCTCTAGTTTTCAGAAATGCACAGGTTTGGTAGGTTTCCCTAGGTGGCGGCTGAGCTACAGGCCAAAATCTACAGGTAGGCACTTCGCTAAAAACAGGTCTGTTTTCTTCCAAAATTTTGGTGGTGTCCACGTTGCGCTTTGGGGCGTTTCCTGTCGCGGGCGCTAGGCCTACCCACGCAAGTGAGGTATCATTTTTATCGGGAGACTTGGGGGAACGCTGGGTGGAAGGAAATTTGTGGCTCCTCCCAGATTCCAGAACTTTCTGCCACAGAAATGTGAGGAACATGTGTTTTTTTAGCCAATTTTTGAGCTTTGCAAAGGATTCTGGGTAACAGAACCTGGTCCGAGCCCCGCCAGTCACCCCTCCTTGGATTCCCCTAGGTCTCTAGTTTTCAGAAATGCACAGGTTTGGTAGGTTCCCCTAGGTGGCGGCTGAGCTACAGGCCAAAATCTACAGGTAGGCACTTTGCTAAAAACAGGTCTGTTTTCTGTGATGTGTCCACGTTGCGCTTTGGGGCGTTTCCTGTCGCGGGCGCTAGGCCTACCCACACAAGTGAGGTATCATTTTTATCGGGAGACGTGGGGGAACGCTGGGTGGAAGGAAATTTGTGGCTCCTCTCAGATTCCAGAACTTTCTGCCACAGAAATGTGAGGAACATGTGTTTTTTTAGCCAATTTTTGAGCTTTGCAAAGGATTCTGGGTAACAGAACCTGGTCCGAGCCCCGCCAGTCACCCCTCCTTGGATTCCCCTAGGTCTCTAGTTTTCAGAAATGCACAGGTTTGGTAGGTTTCCCTAGGTGGCGGCTGAGCTACAGGCCAAAATCTACAGGTAGGCACTTCGCTAAAAACAGGTCTGTTTTCTTCCAAAATTTTGGTGGTGTCCACGTTGCGCTTTGGGGCGTTTCCTGTCGCGGGCGCTAGGCCTACCCACGCAAGTGAGGTATCATTTTTATCGGGAGACTTGGGGGAACGCTGGGTGGAAGGAAATTTGTGGCTCCTCCCAGATTCCAGAACTTTCTGCCACAGAAATGTGAGGAACATGTGTTTTTTTAGCCAATTTTTGAGCTTTGCAAAGGATTCTGGGTAACAGAACCTGGTCCGAGCCCCGCCAGTCACCCCTCCTTGGATTCCCCTAGGTCTCTAGTTTTCAGAAATGCACAGGTTTGGTAGGTTTCCCTAGGTGGCGGCTGAGCTACAGGCCAAAATCTACAGGTAGGCACTTTGCTAAAAACAGGTCTGTTTTCTGTGATGTGTCCACGTTGCGCTTTGGGGCGTTTCCTGTCGCGGGCGCTAGGCCTACCCACACAAGTGAGGTATCATTTTTATCGGGAGACGTGGGGGAACGCTGGGTGGAAGGAAATTTGTGGCTCCTCTCAGATTCCAGAACTTTCTGCCACAGAAATGTGAGGAACATGTGTTTTTTTAGCCAATTTTTGAGCTTTGCAAAGGATTCTGGGTAACAGAACCTGGTCCGAGCCCCGCCAGTCACCCCTCCTTGGATTCCCCTAGGTCTCTAGTTTTCAGAAATGCACAGGTTTGGTAGGTTTCCCTAGGTGGCGGCTGAGCTACAGGCCAAAATCTACAGGTAGGCACTTCGCTAAAAACAGGTCTGTTTTCTTCCAAAATTTTGGTGGTGTCCACGTTGCGCTTTGGGGCGTTTCCTGTCGCGGGCGCTAGGCCTACCCACGCAAGTGAGGTATCATTTTTATCGGGAGACTTGGGGGAACGCTGGGTGGAAGGAAATTTGTGGCTCCTCCCAGATTCCAGAACTTTCTGCCACAGAAATGTGAGGAACATGTGTTTTTTTAGCCAATTTTTGAGCTTTGCAAAGGATTCTGGGTAACAGAACCTGGTCCGAGCCCCGCCAGTCACCCCTCCTTGGATTCCCCTAGGTCTCTAGTTTTCAGAAATGCACAGGTTTGGTAGGTTTCCCTAGGTGGCGGCTGAGCTAGAGGCCAAAATCTACAGGTAGGCACTTTGCTAAAAACAGGTCTGTTTTCTGTGATGTGTCCACGTTGCGCTTTGGGGCGTTTCCTGTCGCGGGCGCTAGGCCTACCCACACAAGTGAGGTATCATTTTTATCGGGAGACGTGGGGGAACGCTGGGTGGAAGGAAATTTGTGGCTCCTCTCAGATTCCAGAACTTTCTGCCACAGAAATGTGAGGAACATGTGTTTTTTTAGCCAATTTTTGAGCTTTGCTAAGGATTCTGGGTAACAGAACCTGGTCCGAGCCCCGCCAGTCACCCCTCCTTGGATTCCCCTAGGTCTCTAGTTTTCAGAAATGTACAGGTTTGGTAGGTTTCCCTAGGTGCCGGCTGAGCTAGAGGCCAAAATCTGCAGGTAGTCACTTCGCAAAAAACACCTCTGTTTTCTTCCAAAATTTTGGTGGTGTCCACGTTGCGCTTTGGGGCGTTTCCTGTCGCGGGCGCTAGGCCTACCCACGCAAGTGAGGTATCATTTTTATCGGGAGACTTGGGGGAACGCTGGGTGGAAGGAAATTTGTGGCTCCTCTCAGATTCCAGAACTTTCTGTCACTCAAATGTGAGGAAAATGCGTTTTTTTAGCCAAAATATGAGGTTTGCAAAGGATTCTGGGTAACAGAACCTGGTCCGAGCCCCGCCAGTCACCCCTCCTTGGATTCTCCTAGGTCTCTAGTTTTCAGAAATACACAGGTTTGGTAGGTTTCCCTAGGTGGCGGCTGAGCTAGAGGCCAAAATCTACAGGTAGGCACTTTGCTAAAAACAGGTCTGTTTTCTGTGATGTGTCCACGTTGCGCTTTGGGGCGTTTCCTGTCGCGGGCGCTAGGCCTACCCACACAAGTGAGGTATCATTTTTATCGGGAGACGTGGGGGAACGCTGGGTGGAAGGAAATTTGTGGCTCCTCTCAGATTCCAGAACTTTCTGCCACAGAAATGTGAGGAACATGTGTTTTTTTAGCCAATTTTTGAGCTTTGCAAAGGATTCTGGGTAACAGAACCTGGTCCGAGCCACACAAATCACCCCATCTTGGATTCCCCTAGGTCTCTAGTTTTCAGAAATGCACAGGTTTGGTAGGTTTCCCTAGGTGGCGGCTGAGCTAGAGGCCAAAATCTACAGGTAGGCACTTTGCTAAAAACAGGTCTGTTTTCTGTGATGTGTCCACGTTGCGCTTTGGGGCGTTTCCTGTCGCGGGCGCTAGGCCTACCCACACAAGTGAGGTATCATTTTTATCGGGAGACGTGGGGGAACGCTGGGTGGAAGGACATTTGTGGCTCCTCTCAGATTCCAGCACTTTCTGCCACAGAAATGTGAGGAACATGTGTTTTTTTAGCCAAATTTTGAGGTTTGCAAAGGATTCTGGGTAACAGAACCTGGTCCGAGCCACACAAATCACCCCATCTTGGATTCCCCTAGGTCTCTAGTTTTCAGAAATGCACAGGTTTGGTAGGTTTCCCTAGGTGGCGGCTGAGCTAGAGGCCAAAATCTACAGGTAGGCACTTTGCTAAAAACAGGTCTGTTTTCTGTGATGTGTCCACGTTGCGCTTTGGTGCGTTTCCTGTCGCGGGCGCTAGGCCTACCCACACAAGTGAGGTATCATTTTTATCGGGAGACTTGGGGGAACATAGAATAGCAAAACAAGTGTTATTGCCCCTTGTCTTTCTCTACATTTTTCCCTTCCAAATGTAAGACAGTGTGTAAAAAAGACGTCTATTTGAGAAATGCCCGGAAATTCACATGCTAGTATGGGCAGCCCGGAATTCAGAGATGTGCAAATAACCACTGCTTCTCAACACCTTATCTTGTGCCCATTTTGGAAATACAAAGGTTTTCTTGATAGCTATTTTTTACTCTTTATATTTCAGCAAATGAATTGCTGTATACCCGGCATAGAATGAAAACCCACTGCAGGGTGCAGGTCATTTATTGGCTCTGGGTACCTAGAGTTCTTGATGAACCTACAAGCCCTATATATCCCCGCAACCAGAAGAGTCCAGCAGACGTAACGGTATATTGCTTTCGAAAATCTGACATTGCAGGAAAAAGTTACAGAGTAAAACTTAGAGAAAAATTGATGTTTTTTTCACCTCAATTTCAATATTTTTCTTTTTCAGTTGCTATTTTCTGTAGGAAACCCTTGTAGGATCTACACAAATTACCCCTTGCTGAATTCAGAATTTTGTCTACTTTTCAGAAATGTTGCGGTTTATGGGATCCAGCGTTGGTTTCATGCCCATTTCTGTCACTGACTGGAAGGAGGCTGAAAGCACAAAAAATCGTAAAAATGGGGTATGTCCCAGTAAAATGCCAAAATTGGGTTGAAAAATTGGGTTTTCTGATTCAAGTCTGCCTGTTCCTGAAAGCTGGGAAGCTGGTGATTTTATCACCGCAAACCCTTTGTTGATGCCCTTTTCAGGGAAAAAACCACAAGCCTTCTTCTGCAGCCCATTTTTCCAAATTTTTTAAAAAAAATGAAATTTTCACTGTTTTTTGGCTAATTTCTTGGCCTCCTTCTGGGGAACCCACAAAGTCTGGGTACCTCTAGAATCCCTAGGATGTTGGAAAAAAAGGACGCAAATTTGGCATGGGTAGCTTATGTGAACAAAAAGTTATGAGGGCCTAAGCGCGAACTGCTCCAAATAGCCAAAAAAAGGCTCGGCACAGGAGGGGGAAAAGGCCTGGCAGCGAAGGGGTTAATCACGTTGAACTCAAAACATTGTTTTTGTGCAAAATTAGGCAGCATTAAAATAATATAGCGCATTTCCAGCTGTGCTCTCGTGGGTGTGCACCAAGTCAGGTTACTTCAATTAAACAAGCGGGTAATGTGGTAACCACAGCTGTTATTCGTAAATTGATCACACAGTCTGTAGGATCTTCAGGGTCAGTCAATCTGGAATACTGCTCCCAGCCCTCAAGGTAATACAAAATGCAATCCGCATGCAGGTGTGGGCTCTGGGTGAAGATCAGCTGGCAGCTGAGCTCTGAATCTCACTCTTGTCTTGTGATCTCCACGAACTCACCCAGACCTTTGCTTGCTAATGCATGTAACTGAAGGTCTTCTCTTCAGCCTCTTCTTGAATTGGTCTGTCATGTCAGGGGGAGGTGACATCAACTTTAAAATAGAATACTCTGCCTTCCCTTAACCTATTTTTTTATTTGTTTATTTGTTTTGAGAAAGCCTTCTCACGTCTACTTGCATTAATATGGAATAGGTGCTTATTTCACACAGAGTATTTATGTACTTCCTCAAAGAACTAAAGACAAAACATTAATCTTTGATGCAAACTGGACCTAGAAAAAGAGGTACCCATATAGTGGCTGAACTACACGACGTGAAGCCAGGAGCTCGGGGATCAATCCCAGATCCCTAGGCAACTGCCTTATTTCTCTCAGCCTCCTTTTCTTTTCTCACCACGTTTGAGAACACCTTGAAAAACAACCGTTCAAGATGTGTGCTGTACGAAAACCTCTCTTGTTTATGTTTTAATCATCTATAATGTCACTATTTGCCAGATATTGCGTACACATGACAAGGGAGTGTCTGTTGGTCCACTAATAGCCTTATAGCATCCTTGCCAGAACTGTAGGTGGAGGGGCACGAATGTTTCTAAGTTCATGTATAGAAACTATCACTTCTAATAAAGGCCGTTTGTTGCAGAGATACAACCCAATAGATGAGAGTGAAACACTTCCGTATGTTAAAGAAATAAACTTTTTTGAATTCTGAAGTGTGTTAACCATATATATACACGATGTGTATTGCACGACGTACATGGCAAATATGATGACAGGTTGGCTCATATATCCAAGCCACAGCCCTGGCTCGGCTCTAGTTCACCTTATTAATTTAGTGATACATGTACAAAGCATTTTTCTAGTCGCAGATGGGCCAATTCTCAGAATCGGCCCGTTTGTGAGTCGAAAAATGCTTTCTGGGATGTACAAAGCCCAAATTGCAATTCGGTAACCTGTTACCGAACCGCAATTTAGGTTTTGCGATTTGGTATTAGGAAAGGGCGTGTACAGGGCTCCCTTCTTAATACTTAATCTGAATGGTATGTATGATTGTTTTGTAATTGTGAATGTGGTCGCAAAACAATCGCAGTCAGCACCAATTTCAAATTGGTATTAACTCATTTGCAAAGGCGTAGGGGTCCCTAAGGACCACTTCCCTTTTGTAAATACATGCAAAAACGTTTATTAAGAACAGGCGTGGTACCACGGACCACTGTCTACTCTTAAAAAATGAAACTGAAACGTTTCAAATTTTTTTTTGTTAAATGAAGCCAGTTTTCTTTCAAGGAAAACGGGCTACGTTTAAAAAAAAGATTGCTTTATTTAAAATCAGTCAAAGACATGGTGGTCTGCTGTCCCCAGCAGGCCACCATTCCTGTGATTTTTGTGATTCCCAGTGGGTCACAAATATCGACCTACCTCATCAATATTAATGAGGTGGGTCTATTTGCGACCCACTGTGAATCGCAAAAGAATCTCAAAGGAGTTTCTTACATTTGAAATTGCGATTTCCTAATTGCAATTCCCATGGAATCGCAATTCGGAAATAGCAATTCCAAATGTTCGTACATGTGGCCCTTAGTGACTTCCCCACTCTTCAATTACCTGCCTACATTTTCACCTGCATCAGTCCTACTAAGCTTCTCCTTTACATCACCGGTGTCACTGAACTCCTCCCCCCCTTCTCCTGCCCTCCATCATTCACCTCGCTCTTTGCAGTGATCATGTCTATGCATGCGTGTATTCCAAATAACCAATAAATAACATTTCCGAAAAATATGCGAAGTAAGAATCTGGTTGGTATAAATTGTGGTGAAACAAGAAATGTGGATTTTTGTATCTAGTGGCTAAAAGGGCGTTTGCGCGACTGTGCGCCCAACTTTAATATTTTTGAGAGTGAAATGAAGCAGACTGGTTTGCTTCGCTGAGCGGGATAGCTTTGGGCTCGAAGTATGACGGATGTCAATTTGACTCATGAGTCCCTTCAGGTACAACCAGTCTGAGGCGCTGCGGGGTCAGAGGTCTGCATCCTGTTTTCAGTCAGGCAGGAAGGGAGGCTTCAAGTGCCACTCAAACTTAGATGATGCTGACAGGCGCATTAGTTTCCGAGCCGGAATCCCGTGAGGGTGAGAGAGCGTAGTTTAAATATTACATATTAAAATTGTGAAATGCTTATACTTAACAATGCTGCGTACAAAACGACCGCAAAATAGTATTCGCTTGAAAATATTCCTAATGATTTATAAGTATGAAGTTGCTATTGTGCACATATACTAATGTCGACTATAAGAAATAAATTGCTTGCATTATGATTAATTGAATATGTTAACACCTACGAGGATTACCTTTATTAGAATCCATAAGTCTTAAGTTAGCGTGAGTTGAAAACTTAGTCATGTAGCTCTCATATTAAAGCATATTTTTCTGTTTCCTCAGTGTGCTGACTCGCAAAAGGCCATGACCCAGCATTTGTTCTTTTCTCTGCTTTATGTGACAATACTAGTTATATTCCCGTCCGCTTGCTAGATGTTTTAGTATAAGATTTATACGTTTTGCAACAAATATGGAAACTTTCAAGGACATTCAACCCTGGAAAAGGGAACTTTTGACCTGATGAACGTGCCAGAAAATGAAGTAACCCTGGATGTGCCACCTACGAAGACGTCAATTATGAAGACCAATCAAAGTGTTATAAATTATCATGGAATGACAAGTGCATTACTTAATGTATAATTTGATAGGTTGAAGATAGTGGGGTGTAGCGACTATCCAATAGAATTTTGGGGGAATGTATTGTGAAAAAGGGATAAAAACTAATGACACGGAAGACTCAGAGAATTAGGTAGGGAATGATATCAATTGCATCCAGAAACTCTGTCACTCTGTTTGGTGATTTAAGACTTAAACCATCCTTGTCCATAGATAGCCCCATTACACTTTCCTCCTTATGAGGGAAGTGTCCCCTGTCCCTTAGACGAAATAGATTGACGGCGATTAACTGATGTCCTGAAGACGAAGACTGATCCTGTATGCTGACTCACTCTGAGGAGGGTAATTATGACAATTGCTACTGTGATTTGTCTATATGCTTTTTCTTTCTAGGTACCACCGGGTGTATTTTTTTTTTGGTTAGAGATCCTAGTTAGATATTTTCTAAATTGGTGTTCTAAATTGTTTTGCATGAAGTCCAACATGCTAATGCCAATTAGTGGTTAGTGTAGGGGTACACCTTCACTGACGCGACGAACATGACTGACATTATGCTATGCTGAATGAAGACGTATACGGTGTTCTATGTACTCTGATCTGTGTATATCATATATTGGTGTTTTATGTTCATCATCTTCGCATTGTCAAAATCTTATCACAGTTGTCATATTGTGACTATGCTCTTTTGCTTCATGGGTTTGAGATTAATACTCCTGCTATTAGATTGTAATCAATAGGGAATAAAATTCCCAAAACTTCCCAAAAGGTGTGGTTATTCATGACTGTAAGGTCATGGTTGTGCCAACAGTTTAACCAATGTCTAAAGTAAAGTATGTTGTGGTGTTATATGTTGATAATATTATCGATATATTGCTTGACATATTGATCAGTTATCTCGTTCTACGGTGTCTCACCACTGGGTCAAAAGATTCTTCGGCCTAAAACGAGTCCTAATGTGTATAAATCAACATAGAGGGACGCGTTAACAGTTCTGGTAGCAGAGCGGCGGTTTGGCTCTTGGGGGCCCTAGAACGGAGTTTCGTTGTTTAATTTGTTTTTCTGTGATAATGCAATTCGGAGGTATGATGGGTTTCTAAGTTCGCCATGGCTTTCCCGGGATCTCGGAGCCTGCCTAAATGAGTTGGGAATGTTTTCGGCGCCATAGTGTGTGTGGTTAGGGTCTTTGCGCTTGCCTAAGCTTATCCATTTTGCAGGTGATTGTGAAAATCTGTGTGAATTTAGGCCAAATTAAATGTGGTTTAGAAGGAGTAGGCGTACTCCTTAGTATGAGAGTAGGGAAGTCGGCGTACTTCATGTGAATGTGGCGCTTGTTGTTCAAAAATTATCCACGTGGTTGGTTGTTGTGTACGGACCTGTCGAGGTCTAAGACTCCGGAGTATGAAGATAAATGTGGTTTATGTTGTAATCTGTGCAGTTTAATAGGTCAATCGGGCGTGGTTGATAAGCCAAGTTTGAGTTATAATGTGTGTATGAAATCTTCGATGGAGATTTGACAAATTCTAAAGTGCACTAGAAGGAGTCATTGACAAGTCGAGAGTAGAATTTGCGGGTCGAATTCTGCTTGCGTATGCGGGAACTGATAAGGAGAGAGTAGCGGCTGAGGCTTCAAGTGAAATCTCTGTAAAGTTCTGAAGCAAATGTGTTACCCTTCCTGTAGTAAACCGACAGATTTGTGTTGTCATTTTAAGGTGCTGGCAATAATTTGCATTCGTTTGTGTGAGTTGTAGGGGTTCAGTGAGAAGCGGACAAGCCGCAAGACTTTGTCAGCCGCAGTGTGCGTGAGTGTGACGTCAGTGGTGCCGCGCTGAGATAGGTCAGATGTCGAGAGGGGTCGCGCACGGATTGGCTGCCGTCCGTGAGAGGCAATAGGTTGAGAAAGGACGGGTGAAGAGTGTCCTGGGAACTAAGCCATTTCTGATTAAATACGAAGTAAAAGAATCGCAAAAATGAATTTTGTCAAAGCATTTAAGAGCGCTCTAAAGGGAGATGTATATATTGTCGCAACCGATGGGGAACCTACACCACCTGAGGGTACTCCAGCCTATACGGTTATGGAAGAAAAGGGTGTTGCACCTTGTTTATGGATGAAACAGTGGCGCGAATTAACAGAGAAAGGGGGGTGTCTAGCATTCCCAGAACATGGGACATTTAATCCAAAGGTACTAGAAAATCTGAGGTGGATGTTAAGTACGCAGAAATCACATCCGAGACCGGCACAATACGAGGCTTTGGCGATCTGGGACTTGATGGCTGTTAAACATATACAAGAAAGGTTTCAGAGAAGACTGAGTAGGGCAGAGAAATCCTATGCAGAGGCTAGATGGGACAATGAGAGCAAAATGTGGAGACGGGGAATTGTAGACGGGTTGAAGTTGTTCCCAGCAATAACCCAGGGAGAAGAGATGCAGGGAAAGAAAGCCTCTTGTAAAACCGACAAAGACTCAGGCAAATCTAAAGAAAATAAGAGATCTTGGGAAGAGGACGATGATTCAGACGATGAAGAATTCATGGATAGACTGTTACATGATCATCCACCACCGTATGCGGTGAGTGACAGTGCTCCAAGCACTAACATAGATCCTGGGAACCAGACGCAGGAAAAAGGAGTTACTGATACAGTACAGACTAGCGATACAGCTTTGATACAGAATGGTGTCAGTGTACCCACTGCACCAGACTTGCCGATACAGTTGCAGCCTCCACCTCAGATAAAGAGAATCTACCCTGATGTTCCAGTGCTTGAGACTACTACAAACTTGATAGTGCCGCCAGACCCGATATATACAAAGCCAAAACTAATACAGATTGAGTCGACTCCGAAATTAATGTCTCAACCACCACCACAGTTGATACCAGGGTATAACCCTGTAGCGAGACCACCGTTAGTACCTGTTCCGGGTACACTGGAACAGACATATGAAGTTGAGGCTCCAAGAAGTCTGGGTCCAGGACAAACACCTGCCGCTATATCGTTACCCATTACTGTTGGTCCCCCCGTACCATTGTATGTACAAGGTAGAACAGGGGTGTGTGATCAGGGAGTGATGACACAGGAAGCGATAAGAGGAGGGTGTATGGGAACTCCACAGATAATGGCTCCTGGAGAACAAGTAATTGAACAGCCCAGACCCTTGATGGACCTTAGTCCAGTAGGGGCACCTCTCGAAGCGATGCGACAAGCAGGATTCAGAGTTTTAACTCCCCAAACCATGAGTACAAATACCTCACACTCTCCTATGATACATGCAGGGAATATTTCACTGCAGGGTTTTTCAGTACAGCAGTTAAATGAATGGTTAGAGAAAACTTATACTTCACAAAAGACTGCAGTGGCTACAATTGAACCTGAGAAAGAAAAGCAAGATGAATACCTGAACTTTGTACGACTAGGGGCGGAAGCTGCCGAGTTAGTAGAAGGGACAATGGGAGTAAATTGGTACCTTACAAAATTCACGAGGCCCAAAAATAAGACATCAAAACCCGAATTTTCAGAATAATCTGGTACAAATGCAAGGGGTACAGCCCAGGCAGCAGATGCAAATGCCACGTTTTCAGTCAATACAAATGCAACCAGTGCAACAACAGATTCCTATGGTGCCTAGACAGCAAATGCAATTACCAATGGCTCCGATGGGACAGCAGCAGGTGATGCTTCCTCAGCAGGTCACAGGTCAGGTAAGAAAATCAAAACAATACTGTACAACAGTTCTCACTACGAGGTGAAAATGGGATGAATGAGGATTGGTCAGATGATAGTTCAGACAGCGAAGAGTGCAGACTTGCAGCATTCCTAGAGGTGGATCAGAGAGGCCCATAGGTAGAAGGGAAGGTAATGGGCTATAAAGTTTCATTTTTGGTTGACACAAGAGGCACACGCTCCACAGTTCGAAGTGCAGAAGTTCCAAGATTACCTCTCTCAGGGCGTACTATACGAGTGGTTGGAGTAGCAAATCAGTACCTGACTAACCCGATTACAGATCCAGTACAAGTTGAAATTGGCAATTTCCAAGGGCTACATAGATTTGCAGTATGTGATTCAAGTCCAGTATCCCTACTGGGAAGGGACTTACTCTGTAAGACAAAATGTTCGATTACCTGTTCTAATGACGGAATTGAAGTACAGACAAATAGCGACGATGAAGGAGATGAAAGTCAATTTATAGAGGAGGAAGCAGGGACAAATGAAGACTATCCATTAATTACCTTATTCCCAATGCATACTTTAATTGACCTGCCTGTCGAATTGCAAGGAACAGTGACAGAGAAAGTGTGGGATTCTACCGGGAAAGAAGTAGGATTGATAAAAGGGGTAGAACCAGTCAAAGTTCAGATCAAGCCGAATGCAGTGTTCCCACAGGTGCCACAATATCACATGACCCAAGACGTCCTCATTGAGGTGTCACAAATAATTGCAGATTTTCTCAGACAGGGAGTTCTGAAAGAAGTCTTGAGCAGTCTGTGTAACTCTCCCATAATGGGTTTAAAGAAACCCTGTGGAAAAGTTTGAATTGTGCAAGATTTGCGAAAAATAAATGAAATTGTGATAAAATGCTGCCCTGTGGTACCTAACCCAGCAGTAATAATGTTCCAAGTTCCCTGTGATGCTGAATGGTTTACCGTAGTAGACCTATCACAAGCCTTCTTTTCAATACCTCTACATGAGGACAGTCAATTTTTGTTCAGTTTCAAATTCCTGGATAAGGTGTACAGTTGGTGCAGAATTCCTCAAGGGTTTTCTGAGTCACCATCCATCTTCAATCAGATATTGAAAAAGGATTTGGAACCTCTTGTGCTGCCTTTTAATTCAACTCTTGTGCAGTACATCGATGATTTGCTAATTGCATCCAAAACCAGAGACAGTTGTAAATACGATACCATTGCATTACTAAATCATCTGGGGAAAAATGGACACAAAGTATCACCCAGAAAGATACAATATTGTCAGAAAGAAGTGAAATACTTGGGACATTTGATTGAGAAAGGATCCAGAAGAATATCAAAAGAAAGGATAACAGCAGTTTTGCAAATGAATCCCCCAACAACAAAAAGAGATGTCAGGATGTTTTTGGGAATGGTGGGTTACTGTCGCCAGTGGATACCCAACTTCTCAATCATCTCAAAGCCTTTAATAAAACTGACAGGAAAGGAAGTCAAGGATGAGCCATATACTATAACTTTGTCAAAAGAGGAGCTTGAATCATTTGTAGAATTAAAAGAATGCATGTGCAGGGCACCAGTATTGGGAATGCCAGACTACGAGAAACCTTTTCTGTTGTTTTGTCATGAACGTGATGCTTGTTCTTTGTCTGTCTTAACACAGGTCCACGGAGAGGCAAATCGCCCTGTAGCATATTTTTCAGCTACCTTGGACCCTGTCGCAGCAGCCTTACCGGGTTGTTTGCGTGCAGTTGCAGCAGTTGGTCAGAGCCTTTTACAATGTGAAGGCATAGTCATGGGATACCCTTTGACAGTAATGGTTCCACATTCAGTTGAAATTCTGTTGACACGAACTAAGACTCAACACATGACAAATGCACGTCTCACTAGGTATGAGACGATCATACTGGGGTCGCCGAATGTCACTCTTAAAAGATGGACTGTACTGAACCCGGCAACTTTACTTCCTAATGAAAGTGCTGAAGTCAAGGATGGGGAAGAATTTGAACATGATTGTCTTGAGGTGACTGACCTGTGCACCAAACCTCGCCCAGACATACAGGATACCCAGTTAAAAGAAAATGATTGTATTATGTTTGTCGATGGGTCCTGTCTATGAGATTCTGCAGCCAGAACCGTAGCAGATCCCTGGTTACTGGTACCCTTATTTTTTGGCTTCTTCTCCAGCCATGAATGCCATGTTTGGATCGCAAATTACAGCAACTTTTTGTTATCCCAAATGTGTACTTGCCAGCTTCTCCACAGCATAGCTCTTGGTCGCACACCTTGCAGAACACCTTGTCGGCCATCATTTCATTGATGGGTATGTGTGCATGTATTGATATCTAAAGCATTTCAGTTTAGTTTGGTGATTCCAAAACCTTTAATGAAGTGGAGCTTCATAAAGACAGCTTGTATAGAGCCCCAAGAGATCGCTCTAACAACATCGCTATTCAAACATTTACAAACCTGGCTCCATAGTAGAACATCCCAGGAACCAATAGCCTCATAGTAAATTATTACATCATCTACATACTAACACCAACAACATTCTAACCTCAATTGCCTCAGTGCATTTAGGGTTTTTCAATCATGGGGAGGATGAGTAAAATACTCCCACAGACAAGACACCATTGATTCTTATACCTCTTTTCAGAATCACCTGAGCAGAAGCTAGTTGCTGATTCTTTTAGTACAGTGGTTTGGCTGCTCTCTCCAGATGTTTCCTGTTGTGGCATGCCATAGTCTTCATCTGTATCAGTTGTTACAAAAGTAGCTCAGTCTGTAAACATGATGTCCTACGTGGTCTTTTTTTATCACCACTTGGAACTGTTTTGTAAGTGGAAAAAATATTAATATAGTATTAATGGAATCTCTACTTTCCTGCCATTAAGCAACCTCATGAGCCTGAAATGGGACTCTGTAAATCTATGTGATGACATAATGGTCTGCTCCTGAGCCCTTTTGCCATGCCTTGCACCTAACTTGCAACTTACCCTTTGTACATTGCATTCAGGCATGTGAGGTATGGGATAGCCAATACCAACCCTACAAAGGATGCCAACCCACACAGCACATGCACTTTGGACCATACATAGCATGGGTTGACAGTAGAACTGTAGGCTGGCGCACCCCAGATTGAGATACCACCTAAGAATCTAGTTCTCACTGAGAGCCCAGTAGACTTCATTAGATTTGTATTGAGCGATTTCTTATCAGGGAAAAGCCCGGATCCGGTTCTTCAGAGTTCAGGGCAGGATCATTTTCCCATCTTCAAAGCTCGACCAAAGGCAAACTCTATGACTGTGGTCCCTTGTCTTTCAGACCAAAAGCTAACATGTAAAAGGGAAAAACCTAAGAGAGCTAAGAAACCAATCCGAAGGTTCTCCAAAAAAGGTCAGAGAAAGGTGCGATTTTCTGAGGATTATTCCAAGCCACAGGAACCTCTAACCCTGGAGGCTCCAGTTCTACAACATCACACTGCAATTACTGACTTTCGAGCAATGGCTGTGCCTCTACGTTTCACCAGCATGCCAGATCAGGACAACTCAGTTTTCGATCCAAGGTTTGCCTATATCTCAATCAAATAGGCTACGTTTAAATCCCCTAGCACAACCTTTTGGAGTTTCTCCGGGGCTAAAGCTTAAGCCGGTTTGGTCGCAACCCACAAAAAGGGAAAAGACAGGAAATTTTGAGGATACTTTGATTCTAGATTTTATGCTCTTATTTCATATGTCTTTTTTTTAATTAGATCTCAATTGTGAAAGTGTTTTTCAGAGATAGAACTGCTCAGATTAATTGAAAGTAGTGACCTACACTTGGTTACTCTGGAGGATTTGTGTTTTGGTCCCAAGTCCAGAGTGTCCTTTCATTCAAAAATGATTGTTAACAAAATCTTAAATAATTCTGAACACTTGCAATGTAAATGTATTGATGTGGTACCTGTCTTGAGTGATGTGGGAAGCATGTTAGCCGATAGGGCCTCGCAGCATCTCTACGATGGCATGAGGAAACACAGTTCTATATCTATTCCCCTAGATAATTTTGACAACTATCCCTATGATCATCAGGGTTGAAAAATCTTTCTGGGGGAATATGGCAAGGAAGATTCATTTAGGGATCGTCCAATGCGTTCACTCTACAATCTTAGTATCAATTTCTATTCTTGGAACTGGTTAGCGACTCCGCCACAACTCCTTGTCTAACAGCACCATCACAGTAGAAATGAGCTTACCATTGTATCTTGGAATGCGGCAGGTATGAATAGTAAGGGGGAAAAATTTAATTTTTGAACTCTTTAAATGCTAACATAATTTCCCTTTCAAGAAACGTGGTCTACTGTGGAGTTACTGTGTGATAAATTGTACTCACTCTGTTGTAATGCTTCCCCCTCAAAGAGAGGTCACGCTAAGGGTGGGGTAGCATGTTTGCTGTCCAATAGGCTTCACTGGCAGTATGAATGCTAGAGAGACCCCAGTAATCTATTTTTAGCTACAATTCTACACAGCACCGGTAAAGGAGCTGAGGTAATCTCACTTGCGTTGATAAACTCTTATGTCCCCCCTTAGTGTCCCTTTCAAAAGCCTCTTAGCTAAAGTATTTTGTTTCATTAAGGAGTTTTGTTATAGGGAGCCAGCAATGCAAATTATTATGGTTGGTGATCTAAATTGTAAAATTTCTAATTTAGCCCTCTCATCTTTCTGGGACGAGGAAAAAGAGGATGAATTTGGGATACCAACCTGTATTTTTCCTCCATAAAGATCTGATAAGCATGGGAAGCTTTTTCTTGAGCATCTGAAGGTAAAGGAATGCATTGTTGCACATGGTAGACGTGCATCTGATTCTGCAGCCTGCTTTACGCATAAATCTCCTGGGGGTGATGGTATTTTGGATTACGTGGTAATTAGCTATCAGGCATTTTCCTTGGTACAGGACAAAAAAGTGTTAGAGACCGCTCTTAGTGATCATAACATTTTGGTTATTTCTCTTAACTTAAAGGACTCCCTGTCGATCCCTGGAGTTCGGAAGGGCAGAATTCTTAGTTTAATGTCAAAACGGGCAGAATGCATTGGCCTCCTGGTAGGCTTGAGGGGCTGAAACATATCTTAGAGACCATCTTGAATGACCTTGGTAATTGGGTAGGAACGTTTTTGGAGAGATTCACTGTGTTTATGCAGCAGCCAACCTGGACCACTCGCCAGAAGGCCCAGAGCAAGCATATGGTAAAATGTCGCCCTCTATTTTGACTAAACAGAGAAATTAACACTCTCATTCGTAAGCAACATAGGGATTACGCGTTAGAAAGGCAATCCCGGTTAGACTTATTAAAAAGGAGAAGGAGGCCTTTAAGACCTCGTCTAAAAAAGGACGCTATGGATAGATTCTGGTTTGCGGTAAGGGAAGCAGCATCCAACGGCCCTACCAGTGTTTCTGGTCATTGGTTGCAGACAGGTGTGGCACGAGAACCAGATCTCTCCCAATGACCATTAACAAATCCAACTGGTCGGTCTTTATATCTGGCCTTTATGCTTCTAATGGGAATACCATGGAACTCCCCCAAGTTGAGGTAGATTCCTTACATACATACCCCACTTTAAAAGAAATCGAGGGTGTAATTAGGGGAATGCTAAGTTTTGTGGCAATGGGCCCAGATGAAATCCCTATACGTGTAATAAAACATGATATACTTTCCCGGTATAAGATTTTGCTCCTGGTTTTTCATTACTGCTATGAAACCAGGAATATCCCCTTGTATTGGAAGGGCAGTATTATTGTTCTCCTACACAAGAAAGGGGAACGAAACTGCCCCAGGAATTATCGCCAGATCACTCTTCTGGATGAGGTCGGGAAAATTTTTGCCAAATTTCTGCTTTCCTAGATTAATGATTGGACGGATAGGAATAAAATCATCCCCCTGGAGCAATCAGGCTTCAGTAAAAAACATGATACAATCGATAACATCTCAGTCCTGCAAATAATTAACGAGAAGTATGTCTCTCTGAAAGGGGAGGTGGTCTATGCTGCCTTTATTGACTTTTCCACAGAATTTGATAAAGTAGATTGTGTCATGTAGTGGAAAAAGCTCTTAAGACTAGGCATGCCTGGCATTCTTCTTGACCTGCTGGTTGCCCTTCACTCCTACACCTGGTGTAGGTTATTGCTTATGGGAGAAAGAGGCCTGTCACATATAATTGTAACCGAGAATGGCTTAAAACAAGGTTGTGTGTTGGCCCCGTTATTATTCTCCTTGTACATCTCTGATTTACCCACCTATTTAAACCGGTGTGAGGGTTTTGCCCCTAAACTGGGAGGTAGACCGTTGTGTTGTCTGCTCTACGCGGAGGACATAATTATATTGGACTGTACCCCAAAAGGGCTTAATAACCATCTTCAAACCCTTGGGCACTTCACTGAAGCCCATTTTTTTAAAGTAAACTGGTCCAAAAGTAAAATCAGGTGTTTTCATGGGAAAAAAAGGTTTAAATATAGCAGCTTCCGTTGGTCCTTGGGAGCCCAACAAATTGAAAGAGTAAACTCATACACGGGCAAAATTGTTTGTGGGAGCCTTAACAATGGGGAGCATATTGAACATAATCAGCAGAAGGCTCTATCCCAGTCTAACGGCTTGAATGCCCTGTATAGGGCAATGGGTACGAAGCATTTCAAATACCTCCTAGAGTTTTATCGGGCAAAGATACCCCCATCTCTGTTCTATGGCATAGAACATATTGACATTTCCAAATGGGTCTTTCTTGATAAACTCTGACATGTTTTGAGATATCTCACATCAGTAAACTCTTCCTTTTCGGGCACTTTATTAAGGCTTGAGTTGGGCTTGTGCATCGCTTTTATTCAAATACTGGCTGAGATCATTCACTGGGTGGTTAGCTTGATGACATTTGGTGATGACTCTTTGCGGTCATTGTTAAAAAAAGAAATCTTGGCCGGCTGCAGAACGAAATATATTATTAGCAGGAATTTCATATTTGCCCTAGATCTCTTACAATTAGATCCCACAACAATTTTTACGTTCTCTCCTGCGCTACTTAAATTACAATTGGGCAAGCAACTTGGGCAGAGAGTTTCTGCTTGGACAAACAGGCTTGTCCACACAGGCAGAGTTCAGCTTAAACCTGCCTCATGGGGTGAGAAGATTTTGTGTCCTGCTGCATCAGGGGCTGCTTCCTCTTAATATATTACAGGCTAGATGGTATGGCTCCTTAGCTATTTGTAATCTTTGCCAAAATGGTACCCAAGATTTGAATCATGTCTTATTTTTTTGCCCAGCCTTGTTGCAACATCGTTGTAGATGGCTGCGTCCCATTTGTCTCACTCTCTCCTTACGCACTGCTTCAGAGTTATTGCAGGCCTTTTCCATTCCGCCAAATGAAATGTTTTGTATTAGAATTTGTATCTATATTAAGTGTTTCTTATCTTTGTATTAACTTATTTAATTGTTTATGAAGGCTCTGTTTTTACCTTATGTGTGTTTTATGTGGACCTCCTGCGGAGTTCCATATCATAATAAATAAAATATTGATTGTTATTGATTGACAGACCTTGTAGTAAACCCTCCACAGGAGACCTTTCCTCACTGCATACAATCTTTGGCCTTGTAGAATATGGGTTGGCAGCAGGTCTATGGCCAAAAATGCCACAGGAGGCCATTAACTGCTGTGCACCGCTTTTGCCAGTACCAGGTAGCCTCCATTCAATACAGTTCTTGGGTTATTGAACTCAAATTTAGGTTTGTGAACTATATTGAATGTGAACTTTTATGGGAGTGCCCAAAGAGGGTACATCAGTCTGGAAACCCATCTGAAAAGTTAAACAACTTTTCTGTACACATTGTGAGCTTGCTGACCTGGACAGGGGTCCACAAGACTATTGTTAAAATCTGCAGGTTTCAGTTTTTTTAATTAAAGTTGAAAGAGGACCTTGGGGGTCAGCGTCTGCTAACTCCTCCCCTTATGTGGACTTTTCTTTTCTTTTTCAAGATTCAGGGACTTTAGCCCCCATCTTGTAGTGATGCCACAAGTGAATTCTTCCGTTGTGGCCAGCCACTTAGAACAGTTGGTTTTTTGCACACAGGTCCAACTCAGCAAACATAAAAAGAGCACAGGAGAATAAGCTCCCTCCGAAAATAATGCCAAAAAACTCTCTATAATTTAGCCGTATGAAGCATGTCCAACACGTTTTTAGAAACACTAATTTTTCAAAAGCTACTTGGTACTTATACATAAAAACCAATCAAACGGACTGGTATGAGTAAAGTTCTAGTTTCATGCCAAGTTTAGTGTACCTTCATTCCACAGTTTTCGCTATATCAGAGAACAAATTACCCTACGGAAGAAAAAATTGAAATTACTAAATTTTCAATCTGTTCCATAGTTCTGTATCCCCTCACCACCACCAGCTGGCCTGGCACAAAACAAGGCATGACAAAATGTATCCAGTTTCACTTCTGTGCAGATTCATCAAAGTCTGCAAAAGTTGTCGCGTGGGCTCTCATTATCCTAAATGAGACTACTGGATTTCAAGGTAGCAGGATCGTTCACGGTGTGGGGGACTGAGTCTGACCCACTTGGAAGGACCTCTGTCACCCTAAATCCAGTTTCGCTCCGGCTAACTAGCAGTGCCTCATCACTCCCAAGGGGAAGGGATGATTTGGCAGCCGAGCGCATGACATCTTAGAACTTCTCAGGGAAGTCGTGGTCACTCAGATCCAAAACAGCTCTCTCATTTACAGTACGATCTCATATACATATGACAAAGGCAGTTTGAGTTTTATAGATTGTTTTAATAAAACAACTGCATTTTAGATATTAAGGCATGAGCCGCAATAACCAGAACCATACAACACAGTAGGATTGAAATAGTCACGAGGAGAGTGAAACATAAGAATAACGCTATCATGGTGTTAATGATTTCTACTCTCTCTCAGCTAGTTCTATTTCGAGCACAGCATGTTAAGCTTCTAACTTGCCTTTCAGATTCCCTGGGAAGTCAACAACCCTCATATCTGAGCAAAGGCCTGTGATCTGGTTCAGCATCTGCAACGTGGCAGTCAGCGTCTAGTTGTGGTTCCCTGGTCGGAATCTCCCTCTTGCGTGTATTGAGACAAGGAAGTGTTTTTATAACTAACATGTCAGTGTGATCACAAAATGTCCCTACGCAGGAATGCCAAAGACTAAACTCCTACCACGTCTATCGGCAATGTACCAGACTGTATCCTTGACTAAAGCACAGAGTGAACAAGAATGTGTTATTGAGAACTCCAGTGCTGAAGTAGGCTAAACAGTGTGATATAAAAAATAAAACAAGACCGTAGAACTGGTTATTTGAAAAATAACAGTACGAAGCAGAATAAAAAGCATTTAGAGCAAAGTGCACAGAGGCTCTAAGCTGCGAGCAAAGGAATAAAATACATCCAGGGAAAAGTGCACAAAGGCCTAAAAGGCTGAAGCTAACGCGCAACGGATCTATAAAACTGACCACACAGTTGTGTGAGTGACCCTGCCACAAAGGAACCTCATCTGCCCTTTTATCAAACAAGGGTCCACAACTTTGCATGAAATATCTACCCAAGTGGAGTTCTTTCTGATTCTATGGGTAAATGCCCAGTATGTATTCCATACTACAGATGTGTAAAGCAGCACATAGAAATGTCACCAGTGACATTGTGTGCGTTTGGCAATGTGATTGTTCCTCATGCATCTTTCTGAAGAATTCTGAAATAAGATGAATCCTCCTATAAAGAGGCCAACAAAAATACAAAGATGTAAATCCCCACCAAACCAAGGTCCTTCCTTTTATCTATACACTTATACTGCTTCTTTGTTTTGTGGAGATGCCCTCATATTCCAAGGCATCAAGAACATGCCATAAAAATCTGCTGGAAATGCACTGGGGGGGACCCTTTGGGAAGCTGTCCATCATCCTGGCAAAAGGAAGGGAAGACATATGCATATTAGTAAGGTAGATGGTGCGGGGCCAAATGGGCGCATTTTCCAGGTGTTTGGCACGTTTGCAGACTCTTAGCAATTTAAAGGGAGAACCATGGGGAGGAGGGAACGCACTTCCCCCCTCCCTGGGCCGATCTCAACCCCAGGGACCCCATCAACCTAGGACTGGTCTTCACTAAATGTAGGAGGGGGCTGTGCGAACCACCTCCCCATCCCCCGGTGTCCAGTCATCTCTCCTGGGTGCCCTCTTGGGCGTAATAGGACTGCGGGGGGAGCCTCAAGGCCCTTGCAGTCCCAGCTGCTCCCCGCCTCCTGCTGAGCAGGTTCTGCTGAATTTCAATGATTTCGGCCCGGAACAACATATTTCTTGTTTGTGGGGGCTTGTGGGGGCTGTGCGGCACCCCTCCATGGAACAATATTGGCCCATCCCCTGGGATTCACCACTACTAAATTGAGGAGGGGGCCACACATTGCCCCTCTAAGGCCAATTTTGGTCCGGGGGACCCCATCCTCTGGTGCCCTGCCATCTCTCCTGGGCAACGGGACCGCGTCATGAGATGGAAGGCCCCCGCAGACCCAGCCAACTCCCCACCTCCTGTGGGAGCCGGCATTGCTGTCTCAGACAGGGAGCTGCTAAACACGCAATAAGTAGTTATAGTTAGGACCTAGTTTCCATAGGAAAAGCATTCATTGCTTTGCAAATAACATTGGTGCCGTTAAACAAATCATCACAATGTTTTCAAAACAAATAAAACAGCCTGTTCAGCTGCTGTCTTAAACTTTTAGAGGGGATCTGTCAAGCTGGGGCAGAGAAAAAGAGGGGCCCAAAATCTGTTTTCCACATTCATTTTCCCATAGGGTCTTTAGACACACCTACAACCCGAACTGCTAGACAAAATTACAACAAATTTGGCAGGAAGCTAGATCATGGAGCGCAGATAGTGCTTTTTGTTATTTGGTGTAAATCTGTTAAGTAGTTTTGTAGTTATTAAAGGTTGAAAAATATAGATATCTAGGGATCCAAATCCTCGTGGATCCAACAGTCCCTATGCTGATACCTGATTGGCTGCCAACGCTTCAACCAGGAAGTGTTGGCAGCCATTTTGGGACTCAACTTCAGCCAAGTCCCAAAACAAAAACACAAAAAAAAGAAAAGGGGGAAAGGTAGAAATATCCTAATCCCCTAGCCTTGGTCCTTGGGTCCCCCTGCAACCCTGCCAGGGAAACAAAGTATATATTTTTTCATTTTGTGCTAAGTCCGCAAGTGGATCTGTGGATTTTGACCAAAACCTTTACAAAAATGTGCAGTCTCTCACGCCTGAGAGGGGCAGGTCAGGGGAGCATGAATTTAATAAATATATGGGGGTCTGTGTGTACCTTGTGGGTCCTGGGGGCTCCCACCTCCCTGGAGCTACATAAGAAAAAATGTAAGGGGGGCTGCATGAACACCCCGCCAGCCGATGACAACCACTTCCCCGTGCAGAACCCCCCGCCAGGGATCATCACCTCCTCGGCCAATCTGAGCAAAGGTGGAGGTCTGTGCGGCTCCCCTCTTGGAGCCCCATATGGCCCTGGGGACCACCACCCCCCAGGGCCAGCTCCTGCTACCTCAGGAGATAGCTGTTAGCTTTTGCTTGGCGGGAGCTGTGACAGCTCCTGCCAAGCAAAAGCAAACACTCAGCTTACAGCAAGTGGGAGCTGTAAAAATGCTCCCGTTAGTTGAAAGAACAGAGTTAATCTCTTTCCCTGCCCGCAGATATGTGGGCAGGGAAGGAGGTGAAAGTATTGCTCACACATGCAGGGAGATACATTTCCAGTGAATATCTATTGTTTTTTCTGTGAATATGTATATAAATATATATATAATGTTAAAGGGATGTTCAACGTTCTGACTTTACCAGTACAAAACCATGGAAATTCAGCAGTTATAGTTAGAGTTCTTTCAAGTAACTATAACTCACGCCCTAAGGTAACTATAACTCGCTCTCTTGCGATGTACAGTTTTCTTGTCAATAATTTTATTGCAAATGTTTTAGTGATAATCTCAAAGATGCCATACAAGATCTCATCAATGATAAAATATGTGAGTAATTAGCTGCCCATGGCAAAGGCATGAGCTATAGTTACCTTAGGGCACGAGTCTCGTGAAATAAAATGGTGGCCGCAACTTTCTAGTCAGGTTGCAGTCAGCCAATTACAGTGCTTCTTTTCGCATGTACATTCCTGAAAAGTCATGAATTTCCGAGAAATATTTGTGAAATAATTGTGGAGTCGCCGTGGCCAGAGATATACAAATTTGGATTTCCCTGAATTTCTCAAAACCTGCTGAACAGATTTACACCAAATAAGTGAAGGCACATTCTGTGTACTGAAAGCAACCTTTCTGCCAAATTTAGTGTAATTCTGTCCAGCGGTATGGGCTGTAGACGTGTCTAAAGGTCCTATAGGAATTATAATGGGAAACACAACTTTTTTCAACAACCCTTTTTCTCGGTCCCCACTTGACGGATCACCCCCAAACCTTTTGTGCACAACAAGAATCACCACAAACCTGTTTTGGAAAATTTGGTGAAGATTCGTCAAAGGACAGCAAAGATATAGGCAAGTCAAAAAATGCTTTTTCAATGGAAACATGGTCCTAACTATAACTACCTAGTAGTGGTAATATATATACTACAACACAATATCCTCGTCAATCAAAGGAAATCCTCGGACACCTTTGAAAATGCGTGCATTCTTTTACTGTAACGATACTTCCTATATTGGCTGTGAAATTTACATATTAAATACTTAAATTCACAAAGTCATAAATAACGGATTAACACAATAGTATTCACATATTGCATTGAAAGGCGGCCGCCATGTTAAAGGATAAAACCTTATCTATAACATTACTATTTACCTAATGTTTATCCACTCTGAGAATCACAGGCTAACTACTGTATGGTACCAATTCTGTTGCATAATTACTTTTATACAAACCACTATGTACTTCAGGGCCAAAACATTTTAACCCACCATATTGCACAATAGATACAATTTCAAGAAATAAAGTACTGATGCAGCTGCATATCCTCTTGCAAATTGCGTATAACCCAAATGGATCACTATTTACTTGAAATACATATGCATTTGATATATATGCAATTCTCCTGTTATCCATATCAAATTACTTTCCATGTATAATTCTCATATCCAATTCCCTTGAAATTGCTAATAAGGTACATTTCCAAATAAACAACGTCAGTACGTTTTTGACAATACTCACGATCCTAGTCTGTTGAACACAACGCTCAAGTGAACTGTTATGTAAACATCCTCTAGTTATGCCCATATAAAATGGATTCCCAACATACTTCTGTCATGTGACCTGTAATATAATCAACTTAACTTACATAGCTCCACCCAAATGCCTATGCTAAACCTAAACGACCACCACCCACACATAAGAAAAACACCTTAGCATATATATACAATGCTGACACTCCATAAAACCAACTAGAGGCCTAGATACCCTTTTCTCTTTCTTTCACTTACTTAACCCAGATGGACACTCATTTCCTCACTCGAGTTCAGTCAAGGGACTTAGGACCACATGTAGCAAATTCCGAGTCGCAATCTCGGATGCAGAACGGTGTCTCAGACACCGTCTGCGACTCGCTATGGGGTCGCAAAGACCCAACTCATCAATATTCATGAGGTGGGTCGCATTTTGCGACCCCAAAGTGAGTCCCTGCACTCACAGGGATGGTGGCCTGCTGAAGTCAGCAGACCTCCATGTCTGTGACTGCTTTTTAAATAAAGCAGTTTTTTTTTTCATTTTGCAGCCCGTTTTCCTTAAAGGAAAACAAGTTGCAAAATGAAAAAACTTCCGAAACCATTTGGTTTCGTTTTTTCAGAGTAGGCAGTGGTGCCTGCTCTGAAAAAATATTTTTGGAGACATTCACAAAGGGGAAGGGGTCCCATCCCATGGGGACCCCTTCCCTTTTGCGAATGTGTTACCACCAGTGTGACACTGGTGGTAACTGCGAGTTGCTTTGCGACCGCATTCGCGGTCACAAAGCAATTCCGAATTGCGATGCGAGTCGCAAATAGGAAGGGAACACCCCTTCCAGTTTGCGAGTTACATTCACAAATTGCGAGTTGGTACCTACTCGCAATTTGTGAATGTGCATCGCGTTAGGCCGTTTGCATGGCGCAAACTGCGATTTTCGCAGTTTGCACCATGCAAACGGCTTCCTACATCTGGCCCTTAAAGTGTTAAACCTAATTATAAATTTGGACTCCAGTATCCATAACTTTTTCTATCTCCCCCACGCAGACTGGGCTTGATATGGTCAATTACCACAAAGCTAAGTGACTTTTCTTTCATTTATGCATTTCCTGAAAGTGCCTTGCCACAGGTTAGTTATGATCGTAATTGCGAATTGCTCTTAAATGTTCCAAAACTCTCTTTTTAGCCTTGTGTATCGTACTCCCCACATAGATCTTATTACATGGGCACCTAAAGCAGTATACACAAAAAGCCGTATTATAGTTGAAATATCCCTTAATCTAATGGGTCTTCTGTCCATTGACTATTACAACATCTGTACAATTGACACTGTATTTACAGACTTTGCACCGTGTGCAACAGTAGAATCCAGCCGGACTCCCTGAAATTGTTTTTGTATCCTGTGTACTTGACACAAAATTCTGACTCAAATGATCTCTTAAAGACCTACCCTTATGAAAGGTCATCAATAGCATATTAGTAAAATGTGTATCCAAAAAAGGATCCATCTGCAGGATGTGCCAACTCTTAGTGAGAATCTGTCTCATTGATTGAGCTTGATTTGAAAATGTTGTAATAAATCTTAAACCCTCATCCGGTTTATAGTGCTAATGTACCTTATATAGAAGATCCTCTCTCCTGATGTTGTCAACCTTTCTTTTTGCTTGCATGATGACATTGCTGCTATAACCCCTTTTCTCTGAATCTTTTACACATTACCATACTCTCCTGTTGGTAATCTTCCCATGTACTGCATATCCATCTAGCTTCAGTAATTCTCCATAGGGGATGCTCATTATCAACCTGGTTGGATGTGCGCTCCTAGCATTTAACAAACTGTTCCCTGCAGTGGCTTTCCTGTGTAACCTAGTACTCAATATATCATTGTGACCTGTAACCTCTACATCCAAAAATTGGATTTGTTTGTTACTGTGTTGCTCACTCAACTCCAAATCACAAAAATATCATCAATGTACCGGCACCACATCACCACTTTATCCTCCAAATCTGCTACATTAACGGATACCTGCTCCTCCCACCATCCCATGAATAAATTTGCGTAGCTGGGCGCAAAGCAGGTACATATATATATATATATATATATATATATATATATATATATATATATATATATATATATATACATAGCACCTCTAAAACGTTCCCTTGTTTATCTATTAATTTGTGTCAATGGTATTGCTGCCAAGTAATCTAATATGGAGCACTTTGATGCACCAACCTACAGTCTTCCTTCTGTCTCAATTGTGAATGAGGTACACTTTAACAATCGTCTCTCAATAGACTTTTCCACAGTCAAGCTTCTGACATGGTCAGCACACATTCAAAACCCTGTGTACCTATACTTTTCAAAAAACTTGCTCTAAAGAAAGTGCATTTCTCATAAAAAATTAAATCCCACTCATTCAGGAAAAAAGGTTTGGATTACCAACTTTTTTCACTTTGTACAAGGAAACGCCCCCCTCAACACATAACCAAATAATATCATCAAGTTAGGGTTGGTAAACATCTGATATATCCCCACCAATTAGCCCTGACTTATGTAGTCAGTGCTGTTCAATTTTTAAGGGTTCAATAAATCATTTCACAATTAGTTAGAAGAAACGATAGATTGATCGTAATTTGGCAAGAAATTTCATCACATAATGAGCTATGACAACTAATGATGAATAGATTAATACATTGACTCCTCACAGCAAAAACGGATCTCTGCACTTGTAGTGAATGGCCACCAATATGAGTTTTAGCCACTACCAACGTACTAGCTCACCAAATTATGGTTAAGGAATTAACCTGCTGCTGCACATCTTTATCTATGGAATTTGGGTCTGATTACTCAAACTGCTTGGATGGTGCTAATTTGCATCATATTACATATCATAAATGTACAGTATTTTGTACCATTTTTTTTAATGATGGCCAGTGCCTTTATTGGTGCAGCAAAAGTCGACACTCGGATTTTGCTGCAAAATAAATTGTGCAAAAGAGCACAGATTTACTTTATATAACACGGCAGTGCTAAATAGGAGGACCTTGTGCACAATGTAAGAAAACCACTCTGTAGCATCTCCCCCAGTCTGGGTATTCCTAAATAAACATGCTACACAAGGAGCTTCGTCTTACATGTCTTTATCCGTCTGTGTGCAAACATGAATGCAACATTTTAAAACTGAAATCCAGTCATTAAACACTCACGTCACATTTCTATGGAGTCCTTCAGGAACCAAAAGGGATCCATCATTACTACTCACACAACAATGCAGTCAGGGGTTGTTCTGCAGTCTCACTCGAACTAGTATCCGCTAGGACATTAGGAACTGATGAAGGTCACAGCAGAGGTCTGAAGTGTGCTTAGTCTTGGGTAATGGACTTTCCAGGACCATGAGTAGTCACTATGTGTCCCTTACTAGTTACGACTTCAAACGGTTCAGCATCAGATTTACACTTTCTCTTTTGTTGCACCAACACTCAGTCTCCTTCATGAAAAGTAATGTTCTTGGCACCTCTACAGTTGTCAGCATACACTTTCATCTTTTGTATACAACCCAAGGCTTTCTGATGAAGTTCACCATCAATGGTAGATTTTCTGTTGGTCCATTGTGGCAACTTGGTCATCATGGCTCTCCCAAACATCAGTGTGGCAGGACTTTCACCTGTCGTTGAATGAGGATTGATATTTAGGCTTGAAGAGTAGAATGGAGAGCTGATTTCAAACTAAGCTTCTCTAATTTTGCACCCTGTACAGTCTTTTCCAAGGTGCCCATAAATCGTTCAACAACACCATTTGCTTGTGACGAAAGAGGTGTGATTTTCTGATGCTTCACATTGAGTTGTGTAAGAAAGTCCCTGAATTCTCGACTGTTGAAATGATGGCCATTGTCAGATTTAAAAATTGAGGGAACACCCCATAATGCAAAGATTCCATCTAATCTTTCAATGACTTTCTCTTGAGTGATCGCTGAAAGATCTTCAATGAGTGGAAATCGAGAATACTCATCGATAATGACCATCAGGTGATGTACATTGTCAAGAGGACCAAAGAGGTCCTCAGCTTCTCTCTCCCATGCATGTTGTGGTACATCTGACATACTCAAGAGATTTGGAGTGGCTTTGGGAGATAAACAATTGCACAAATGACAGGCTTTGAATTATTTTGCGACTCTCTCATCAATATACGGAAACCAAACTCGGTCTCGTAGAACTCATATGGTAACAACAATTTGTGGACCACTTCAATCACTTATTGTCGCAAACTCTCTGGTATGACAATTCTTCAACCTCTTAAAACAATGTCTTCTTTAGTAAATGATAGTTCATCTTTTACATTCTTGAACATCTGATATTCACTCTCACTTGTGGGAAGTCTAGTGTTCTGTCTCAGGGATTGATGTGTAATGATATCTTTTAGCATCAGTGTGTCACTATCATTGCTCGTTGCAGAAATAATTTGTTCCAAAGAAATTGCAGTAGGGGTATTTGATTTTACAATGTCATTAATGTAGGATTCAGCCACTTTTGAAGGGGTACTATAACGCTGTACTGAAACTAGTGAAAAGTAGTCAGCAGGGTTTTGATCCTTCCCTGGTTGATGCACAATAGTGCAGTCATATTCCTGTAGTTGCAAACCCCAATGTTCAATTCTGGGAGGCATCTTGGCGTTTGGATTGCCAAAGATAGTAAGCAATTCTTGATGATCGGTTACAAGAGTGAATGGTTTGACATATAAGAATACCTGGAAATGTTCACAAGCCCAGACTACTGTTAAACTCTCTTTTTCAGGTTGTGAGAAGGCACATTCAGTTTGTGACCAACTTCTGCTTCCATAGGCTACAATATGCCTTTGGGCAATTAAGTGTCCATTGTGTTTAGAAGGGATCATGCCCAACCCGTCTGCGCTTGCGTCAACAACAACCTCTGTTTGCAGCTTTGGATCAAAGTAGGCCATTTCACTGGCATGCTCAATTGCATGCTTGATTTTCTTAAAGCTTTGTACACATTCATGTGACCAGTAAAATGGAACATTCTTTTTTGTTAATTCTCTTAAGGGAGCACTTACAGTGGCAAAGTTATGCATGTATCTAGAACAGTAACTGGCTATGCCAAGGAATGAGCGTAACATGGTAGCATCTTGTGGGGGATTAGTAGCTAATAAGGCTTGTTCTTTAGCTGGATCTGGCGTCATACTCCCTTTGGAAAAGATATGGGCAAACAATTTTAGTTTTGTTTTGTGGAACTCACACTTCTCTGCACTTTAAGTTAAACCTGCCTGAGCCAGTAGTCGACAAACTTGTGTAAGACCTTTATCACATTCCTTCTGTGTGGCCAAAAAAACAAAATGTCATACTGTAATTGAAAGCATTCCTGACAGGTTTTTTTATACATCAAATGACATCTTGAAACAGTTCTGCAGCTGATGACATACTGACGTAATTTTTTATATCTGAACAAACCAATGTGTAAAAAAGATAGTAATGTACCTGTAATTTTCTTCAAGTTCCAACTGATGATATCCTTTGTTCATATTAAGGAGAGGGAAGACAGTGGCACTGATTAACTGGGTGATCATGTCTGCAATGTGCGCTGGGATGTTGTTCTCTTTCAATTACCTTGTTAGCTTGACGCATGTCAATGCAAATGTTGGACCAGTAGATCACTCACGTATATCATGGTTTAGTAAGGACTCAAGCTCTTTCTCAACGGCTTCTTGTAAATGAAATGCAACTCATCTATTTCTTCGAGCAACAGGACAAACGTCCTCACTAATGTGAAGTTGCACTTCCGTGGTTTTTCAGTTTTCTTAATCCATGAAACAATGGAAGGAACTGACTTACGATTTCATGAAGAGCATTCATGCTGCAGTTCACCAACATCACTCCCTTTTCAGCAGCAGTATTGAAACTGAGTAAACAGGCACTTAACACAGTACGCTTAAGTACATGAATGGGTGCGTGTACCTTTGTCTTTTTATGTTTCCAGGTTTTTACAAATGAACCTTTACTCTTTAATGAGTCTGATGCAGCCCATGTTTACACTCTAGTTTTCAACAGTGTGAGATGGGGCAATGGAGATAGTTCATTGTATTTCTCCTCATGCATAACGTTTATCAATGCACCATTGTCAATAATAAAAGTTATGGGATAGCTGTTTATCTTCTTTGCACAATGTTTGACTGACTTTTGTGATTTTTCTCATTGACTTTTCTTCAACAAGTGTTTTTCTTCACATGCAGCCAGTCTGACATGTGCGTGTTATTCTGATGTAAACATCAACATCACATATCCCTCTTCTTCACCATCACTTGACACTGAAACTGAAGAATGCTTAGACGAAGATTTAGAAGATGATCAACTTCATTTAGTGTTCATTTGCCTCAGCTGGTGTTGATGCTTGGCCTTGTTGGGGTGCGTAAAACATCGCTTCTGAAACATTTGGGCATCCACTTTGTTTTCTCGGCGTGACACACTTAGTTTGTCCTTTGCCTTGCAAACCGTTACAAAATGGTTCTCTTTCTGGCAGGCTTTGCATGTTTGTCCAATGGCGAGACATTTACCTTCATGTGGAAATGAAAATCTGCATCTAAAGTACAGTTTCTTTTTCTTCTGGGACATCACTTTGTGTCCTTCAGCCGTGTGTTTCTGATTACCTTTCATGTACTGTTGACGGACTCACTTTGGGCACTCTGGCCTCCATGCAGCAGCTTGTCGTTCTGCCAGTTCTTCAACTCTGGCAGCCATGAATACTCTCTCCAGACTAAGAGGCATATTTACAAGCCCCTGGCACCACCTTGCACCACCCTAGCATCATTTTTTACACTAGGGCAACATTAAGGAGCCCTTTATCCCGTGTTGTATTTACAAAATGGCACAATGCATGAAATGGACCACCTTGTAAACCCTTGTGCCACATTATTCCTGCGCCAGGAATAATGTATTGAAGGGGAGCTTTCCGAAGCAGTGAAATGTACAACATTTCACTGCACCATTTTTTCCATCATTTTGAACGCCTGCTCAGAGCAGGTGTTAAAATGACATACCCATTTTAATCAATGGGCCTCCCTGTGCTTAGCTGCAATAGCATCAGACTTTTTTACAGTAGTGCAGCAAAGCGCCACAATAGCATCAAACATTTTGATGCCATTGTCCTAACGACCATAGGTAAATATGGTGCAACCAGGGTGCTATTATGTGGCGCAGGTCAATGCAAAAAAAGTGGTGCATCAGGACCGATGCACCACTTTCTTGTAAATTTCCCCTAAGTGTTTCTCTCACCATTCTTCATCTGAAGTAATCTGACAAACAACCATCTATGACTCTAAGATGTACAGCATCTTCCCTGTTGAATTCATTGAACGTACAATTTTGATGGGCGTATCAAGTCTCTCAACAGATTTGTCAATTGTTTCACTAGCTCTTTTTATTTTCAACTGAAAATATATCTTTCATAATCAATATTTGGCATTGGATTGAATTTGACATTCAGCGCTTCTTTGATCTGACAGTAGAAGACTTTATCAACTTGTGGTATTTTCTTTATTACTTCTTTTACTCCTTCACCTGCAAGATTCTTAAGATATTTGATAATCTTTTTTGTCATCTGTTTCTTCCAGTGCATCAATTAAATCATCAAAAATCTCTATCCAGGCAATCCATATGTAACCAATATTTTGCTTTTTGGCAGTATAGAATAGAAGTGGTGCTTTCAAGAAGGAAGCAGCTTTATAACCATGTGTGGAAATTGCTGATGTTGATAGCAGAGTTCTCTTCAGCACTGCCGGTTGTCCATTAGGACTTGTTTTATTCATACCACCAGCAAGGCCCTACAACTTGCCGGCATCACATTCGTCATGGCCAGTTTAAAATCTTGTGGGCTGTTTCTTAGTGGCCATTGGCGATCTTCAACTTCTTGAAGAATTCTTGCGTTGTGCTGAGCCCTACCCGGCACCTTGGTTGGTATGTTTCTCGATGGATTGACCGCTCTGTAAACACAACCCCTGTGCTTTCAGTTGGGTTGAAGCATCTGGTGCTGAGGTCTGGCAGTTCTATTTACCCAGGTTATGGTAAGCATTATTGTGTTTTCTGCATATCTGGTTATCACGACGTCTAAGGTTTCTCCACATTTACCTGCTTCCATTCACAGCATTTTCTTGCACCTGTCCTTCATCACTTATTAAGTTTTCCATATCTGTTTGTCACTACCTTTATCATTTCTTTGCATTTAACTATCACTGCCTCTAGCGCTTCTCTGTACCTGGTAATTGTTGCCTTTAGTATTATTGTTCCACATATCTTATAACTCTGTGCTGCATCGTGGCGCGGTACCTCTTTTACAGTTTTACCAGCAGATTCCTGTCCAATTTTACATACATTTCTCTGTAAGGCATTCATCGCCTTCAAAAGCTTGGAACTGGCTGTAGTGGTGCTTTGACTCCACATATGCCAAATGACGATCTTCACTTCGACTGAAACACGTGTGGCAAGCATGAGCAGTTTGCTGGACCACACCAAACTTTCTGGGAGAGCACTGTTGACTCTTTGAGTTAGATATTCCCTAATTCATCACCAGTTGTAGCACCCTCTTCAGCCTGGGTACTCTTAACTGAACACACCGCACATGCAGCTTGGCCTTACATGTCTTTATCCTTCTACGTGCAAACTCAAACTCAACATTCTAAAACTCAGATCCAGTCACCACACCCAAACATTCATGTCATAGTTCTACTGAGTCCTTCAGGAACCAAAAGGGACCCGCCATTACTACTCACACAACACTACACACCCCATTTTACAGAAAGGTACAACAGAGACAATATTACAAGAGGTTTCTTAATTCCAAAAGGGCCTTGAAGTGCAAGATACCGGCAGTATGGGACTAAAATCCTATGGGAAAATTGCAAGTGCAGAATTTCCACCTGTGCATTGCTCCAGCTGAGGGTAAGTGAAAAGGAGAAAACGTGGCAGTTGATTTGGAAACACTGATTCCTGTATGTAACCCCCCCCCCATCATATTGCAGTAGAAAGTAATTCCTCTCTAGAATAGCCAATGATCATGCTTTTGGTATTTGTGGGGCTGGATAGTGACACACCAGGCCACTGACTCACTACTTGTAGTGGCCCTCGGAGTCGCCCTCATAAACATTTGCTTAAAGGGCTATGCTATTTTTGCAAAGGGTCAACACTTGTATGTCAGAATAATGAGCACTAAATATTGTGCTACATAAATATCACAGGCAGTATTTGGACTACCAAAACATTGTAGAGCTAAGCATATATGCAAGTACCTTGAAAATATATTGTCACAGTACAGATATGTGGAGTTAAAAAAGAAAGTAAATCTACACTTACCAACATATACTCAGCTTCATTATATTTTAGCTACAATAGTTTTGCAGCACGATCTTTAAAACACAATATTTTGGTACAATACCAAGGCAGCATTAACAGCGAATTGACCTTGTTTTCTCAAATGCTGCTACATGGGAACGTTCTCACCATTTATTGAATTAACCTTCGGTCCACACATTCCTGTCAGGTGACATCAAGCTTGATATTTATTGTTACATATTTTGTGGGAGAGGGATACAGGGCTGATAAATGACTCCCCTGGCAAGAATGATACATCAGAGGCAGAATAGATGATGTTCTGTAAATGAAAAGTTCGCTGTATCCACCGCCAAGGAGCGTGTGTCAAAACTCCTGACAGTTCATTGTGACTATTTCTGGTCCCCGGAGGCGTATACTCTTTGAAACTGCCAGCTGGTCTGACGTACGAGTCCGGACATTGATTAAAGACTTTTTCATTTTAAAACATCAGGTCAGCTGTCTCTGATTCACAGTGTGTATTGTGTGCGTGAGAACTAATATACACTTCTGTGAATGTGCACTTGACAGCGGCTCCATTAATCAATGTTTTGTGCTGCTGATTTTTAATCACACCAAACAAGGAATAAGTTGAATATGTTAAAGTCTGGGTGAAATAACTTTGAACATATTTGTCCCATTCCCTTTCAAGGTTTCCAGTTGTGCAGTTGTTATTTGGTGTCTGTCTTCTTTAGGTTGTCTGAAAATAGTCTGTTCCTAGGCCGGTCCTCAAGAAGGGTGTCTGGCCTAGTGGTTCCTAAATCTGGCCTAGAGACAGCTTTAGCTTTAACTGTTTCACTAGTCTCGTGTAATAAAAAATAGTTAAAATGCATACATATACATATATACATAGAGGAACTTCGGGTCAGCCCTGTTCAACCATCGGGTCTGTTCAAGAGTTTGCTTCCTTTCACCCCAGAGTACAGCGGAGGGCAAAAGTCAGCCAACTTCAGGCATTTGCTCTTTTGCTCTGTGGATGATGGCATTTGCCTGATCGCAGGTGTGCCTCAACCTAAAAAGAAATACACGTTATTCCCTGGGCTGATGGCCCTATGTAAATTATGAATTATTTATGTTTCATGTGCTTTATCTTTTTCATAAGCATACTTTGTTAAACTATGCCATCAGGTGTCATCAATTCAAAGTCTATAGAGTGTGCCTATGATGTGTATTAGTACTTCAAAAAAGTTATATACCTAGCCTAGGTAGACGAGTCTCCCCGGAATCAACTGGACTGGCCTACAAAAATTATGTGGGATGGTTTATTTTTAATTACAAATTTGTTATTGCAAGCATACGGCCACCATGTTCAGACAGCACCTCGTTTTCTTTTTTGTTCCTCTTATATAGGTGACACATCCTTACAATAAAAAAGAAAATATATGTAACCATTGTCACCGTATTCAAAAGAGTAAAACGATTTTTAAAAATCCTGATATTTTCGTGATGCTGCACTTTGCTTAATTCAGAAGTGACTGAACTGGTCCGATGTTTTTCAAATGCTGAAATCAGAAATTCAGGTGGGGTCTAAGAACATCTTTGACGGTCTTCAACAGGCAATACGTGACTAGAACCAATACAAGATGAGGTCTGCTCTATTGTGATTACTCGGAATTAGCCACAGGAGCACAAAGAACTTGATCTCCCATCAATGCCATCTGGAATTTTTGATTTTGGGTCCTCAATTTAGAATTGCATATGCATCACTCTTAACACTCAGAGGATTTAATACACTCTAATGAGCACTGCTTTAGTGCCTGCTGTCAACTTCAAGGCATCACTCCTTTGCAGGCTGCTTTACAAAGTAAATTATGTGCAAATTCTACTTGGAATTAAAGGTAATTCCAAAGTCTCAAATTACCTTTTTTTTTACATATGTCACCCCTAAGGCCTCCCCAAAGTGCTCCAAGGGTAGGGTGTCTTGTATCTATGAGCAGGGACATTATAAAATATATCTTATATATGCCCTGGTGAGGGAAAACATGTCAATTTTGGTTTCTCCATAGGCTAACATGGGAATACTTTTTTAAAGTATAACTATTGATAAGAAAGAGCTAAAATTGTCCTTCTTTTACTTAAAATGTTAAGATAAATTCAACAATGTGCCACTGTTAGAGTTATTATAACTAACACACAAAAGAAGGTATAGAACTTTATATTCTGTAAGCCAAACCCCAACCTTACAGCAGCCCTTCTCTGATTGGCCAGCCTCTGCCATGCTGAGCTAAGCTGCCTTAATGAGGTGCGAAGTGGCCTGCATTGAGACAATGGGAAATCTAGTGGGTGGAGATCTGCAAGCTGCAGAGCAAAAGGCAGGAAGGGGGTTGGGTAAGCAAACTGGTCTTCAAAGGGGGACTGACAATTAGAACAGGGCCCTGGCTCACCCCAATTTCCTGCCACCCCAGCCAGATAGGAGCCCCAGTGATTATATTAGCAGATGGGCTGGAGGGGGGGGGGGTGTTAAGGGGAATAAGCCACACCAGTGGGACAGCTTAGTCAGATCTTAACTCCAAGGAGGGATTTCCTCCATCTTGGCTTTTGGAAGAATAGTGCTTCCTGGGTTTGATTTTTGCCAAACTTCGCAGGAAGTGGTCACTCCAGAGGGTGGCCACCTGCACCCCATTGGTCATGTGTGCCCCCCTGCTTGCCAGCCGAGGAACACCAGATAAATATGGGAGAGTTGCCCATCAACTCAGATCACTGCTTGGACTACAAATAGAAGAAGGACTGCCCTGCTGGAACATTGGTCTGCACCCCAAATGACTGCACTCTGCACACTGAGAAACTACAGCTCTATGGATTTTGTCTGGCTTCAGGATAATGAAGGAGCGAACTCCCTGAAAAAAACAGGTTAAAAGAGCTTCACCTGCAACCTCCCCACTAAGCACCCAGCTGACCCTCTTCATCTGGACTTTCTGCATTCTGGGAAAACTAGTCCTAACATCGCAAGGACCATCTCAGAGCTTCTAGACCCTTGGGTAGGTGTAGTCGACCACTGGAAACCCAAAGGAGGACTTCTGCAAGGAGATCCAGAAGTTGGGAGAAAATTTGAGAATTTTTGCAAAAAATCTACATAAGCTGACCAACCCTTCGACAAGAGTCAAGCCGCCAATGTCAAACCGTGGCCTGGCCTGAAATCAGTTTTGTCCAGTTGAAGCTTTTCCCTGTCAATGAGACTTCCAGGAGTTGACCAGGGCCTCCCACTGAGCCAAGCCAATGATGTACCATCGGATCCCAACCTGACAAGGAGCCTCGTCCAATGACAAGAGAAAAAGCTCTATAAAAAGGACTACGTACAAAATTAAAACATTGACGGAGGCCTCCTGCTCGGTGTATCTGAGCAGGGTTCCATTACGGTTGGCCTCAAATTGTGAATTAGCCCCGGTCAAGTGTCTCCAGATGGCCCCAGTTGGCGCTATTGTTTTTTTGGCACTAGAAAGCACTTTTTAATTTATTATTTCAAAATCCCTGTCTCTGATTCCCTACATTGGATTTTTGTCATTTTGGTGTAATTTTAAATATAAACATATTTCCTATTTTTTTAATTTGTGTTGGATTTTTATTGTGTTTCTGTCTTTTTTATTTAATGTATTGGTGTTTTTAAATGCTTTACACACCTGTCTCATATATTAAGTCTGCCTGCTCGTTGCCAGCTACCAGGGGTTGAGCAAGGGATTCATTTATTGAGATCCTAACTGAAACTTTTATTGTGTTTGTGGCCTTTTTAGTGACAGGTCCATACTTATAACTACTAATAATCCACTTTCCAACAAGAGGAAACCAAGAAATGGTCATACACAACAGGGAGAAACTAAGATCATGGAAAGCCTGAAATCAGGTAATCTACAAACAGTCAGGTTTTAAAGATTTTTTTAAAATTTTGAATGATTTGTTTCCTTCTTTATCTGGAGCACAAGTTTATTCCATAATGTGCCTCTGTTGATAGAAAAGCCTTGCTCTTCTGTTCTAGTCTTATGAATGTTTGATTTCTTTTTAAAGAATCACATGTTTTGATCTTAAGCAGCAAGTGTAGATGGATTTAATACAATTTTCACATAAATAGATGGGACCTGACTCAAAGAAAGTGTGATGTGCTATGAAGAGCCATTTGAAAATCACCCAGACAGGCAACCAAAGTGATTTGTTGAGCTATTGGCTAACTGGTTCTTTCCTGATGATCCATCTTATTAGTCATACTGCCATTTTCTGGATCATTTGAAGTCTGGCTGGAAAACATTTAGGTGGTCATATATAGAGAGCAATTATTCAGGACATAATGGTAGCTTGTTACAATCTTCTTGTAGTTATATTATCTGCAAATTTGGTGATCAGGGGAGCTAACGTGAGTATAGATACAAAAATAGACCCACGTTTCTCAATGGTTCCGATGGCACCTGCCCCATCCTGTATGACCATCAGCTGTTGGTCCATATGTTGGGCATATTGCCCATGACTAACACCTCAGTTTTATCATTCGTTGGTTGAAGTTTGTACACCTTTATACACTCAGCCACAGCCATCAAGCATTTTTTAAATTTGTAATGCATTTGGTAAGACTTACTATCCAGCCTGATTATTATTTGTCTATCATTTGCATAACCATAACAACGAAACCATAATAATAGACTGAAGAAGCAAAAGGTCTCAGGTACACATTTAATAATATCAGGTATAAATGAGCTCTAAGGAATGCCGCAGCATAAGTTTTGGAGGATGCTTTGTAGGCACCTAACTATAGTGATTGTGGCCTGCCTTGCAGAAAGGAGCTGAACCATCTTAAGAAATTGGGACACTGGTCTGTGTCACAAAATTGAGGCAAATGGGTGCACACTGTTTATTTCAGAATTACCTCTAGTGCAAATATTGGTTTGTGCTGGAAAGATGCCTAAAATGAATGAACATCAGAGCTTTGCATGGTTTTGCATTACTTTGTGTCAACATAGCATTCCGGGGTTTGGGGCTAAATGAGCATTCCCATGCAACCACATATGGTTTTTGACACAAAGCCCTATCTTCTAAAAAATGGCTTTGCACCAAAACAACGCCTTGTTGAGGCAGTCGTTGAAGGCTGTCTGTTGCTGCTAATGGCAGACCTATTCATTTTGTCAATGCTTGTTTTCTTGTGTGGAGCAGCACACAGAAAAATGTAATGAAAACGTCAAGCTTGGGCCTTGGGATGACAGTCGCAAAGTACTTCAGTGGAGTCTTTCCTATAAGTGCAGAACAGGAAGGACAGTGCATCTGGCAAAAAGTGACAGCCTGGTTGTGAGGAGTCAGCAGGCTGTAAAAGTGATTTCAAGCCATCTGCAGAGTGCCCACATTGTAAAGGATGCTATGTGTACTGTGTGTCCACATCACACCTCCAAGATTGCCACCATTGCTTCAAAAAAATTCTGAGTTTAAGCCCTGATAACATGAATGTCTTGCCTTTTTTGTTTTACAAAATTATGTACATAAACACACACACAAACTCACACTTATGTATACTTACATGCCACTTGTTACCACTCTGTCGATGCTTATCTGTAATGTTAATAGGTGTAATTTACATCCAAATCAGCCTACAGCGCTGATCCTCAAAGTACGACCCGGGGAAAACATGCAGCACTTCTGACCTTTATATGCTGCCCCCTAGTCAACAGCAGCACTGGGCTGCTGTGTACTGGACTCAGGACTAACATTAAAAAGATGTTAAGTAAACGGACAAGAATTTATTTGAAAGGTTATTTGAAATTAAAGGAAGGAAGTAGCTAGGGTTTCCCTCACCATTTAACTTTAGAAATACCTTCATTTTTAGGGTTGAGCGCAAAGCACTCTGTCCCTGCTGTAATCTCTCCATGGGCTTTTAACCACGCCCATCAGTTTGGTTGGTTTGTGGGCTTGCCTGTTACAATTCACTTCATTTCATTAGTGAAAGGCATACATACGTCATGCCTTTTCGGTGTTTAGCCCTCCTCGAGTGCACCGGCCAACTAATGAAAACATACAAGGTTCTATGTTTTCCGTATGGTTTCTGGACTAATTTTTCTCTTAATTTCGCAGGCAGCGTGATCTCACTGGGCAGTAGTTGTGTTCTTTGCATGACATCTACCCTGTTACATGGCTAATTGCACTTTTTCTAGTTACATGGCTAATTGCACTTTTGACGGTTACATGGCTAATTGCACTTTTGCTGATACGTTTCACTGCGAGCGAACTTCTGTTTCCTTTTGTGTGTCTCCGTCACGCTTCATGGTAGCCGTGGGCTCGCTTATGTAAAACTGTTTTACTATTCAGTTTATGTGACAAGAAAAGTCCAGTTAGGAGTTTAAAACGCAAATAGCTCTAACTCAAGCAAACGTGGGACCAGTTGCTTTGAAAATGCTTGTTTAAGACCTCTTGCAGCAAAAGTGTAAATGCATGATAAAGTATGTTCCAATTAAAAAAGTGTATTTCATTGACTTTCAGAATCGTTCCACCTTAGTATATCAGAGCGTATTAGTACAGTAAGAAGTTTGTTTTTAAAGTGATAGTTTTCAAACAAGAATTTAGAAACATTAATTCCCCCCCACTCCTGCACCCCCTGACAACAATGCCAATAGTGAACTAACAAGCAAGTCAGTTGTTATGTACACTCCTTGGGTGGCTTGGATTTTTTATTATTCATGAACAACATTATAGTTTATTGAATCAAACACACGAGGAGGTTTTGTCCAGCACTCATCCTAAAGACATGTATTTCGAGGTCCTCTTACATGTTAATGAAGAACAAGGAGGGAAACAAGAAACAACAATTGCCTAGGATCACATACTTTGGGTAAGTGGAGAAACCGGGATTAATCATAAGTTTTTGGTTTCATATCGTGCAATTTAGAAACTAGATGTATATACTGCACCACCCCTACACCCACCTTACGGCCAACACCTCAAACCCTTGACTGCCTCCCTGCTGACTTCAATGCAGCCCTCACTCACATCCCAGACCACACTTTGTGGCCCCTGGGAAAATGTTTATGAGTACCCATGGTCTAGAGCAGAGGTCTTCAATCTGGGGGTCGGGACCCCCAGAGGGGCCGTGGAGACCTGGAAAGGGGGTCGCACATTCCCACAGCTGATCCTTAAAATGCCTCAGCTGAACTTTAATTTGAGTCTCCTGTGCTGTGAAAGCCGCACAGACAGCTAAGGAGACTTTCAGCCCAGGGCTTCTGCTTCCTGAATGAAAAGCAAATGTGCTCTACGAGCTGATCTGCAAATGTAAAGGGTGCATGGGAGCAGCTTTAAATGATCAAAGCTTTGTGAGGACAAACATTTTTTTTTTTTTAGGGGTAGTGCGAAGAGTTAACAACTGAGCTGTGAAGTGCATGCTTTTAATTGTATTTACACAGTGCTCACTTCACCTGGAGGTGTTGAAGGGACAGCTATTAAAAAAAAAAGGTATTGCATATGCTCTGATATTACTTAAATCCACATTTTGGAAGCACAGTTTTATAATAAACCTTTTTGTAGTGGCCTATATTATACTGTGTGCAATGCAAGTATAAAATAATGCCTTTTTATATATTCACAGTGCTTTCTGTCACAGGCTGTGACCTCATGGCACTAAAAATACACAAGTCACTATTCTCAACTGTGCTAACAAAGATTTAGTTCTGTTGCTCTCCAGTTAAACACAGACCTCTGCAGTGCATTAACTAATAGAGGTTTCATAATGCACTGCAGTGCATTTCTCATTGAGTAACAACTTTATTTTATTTATTTTTCATTTCAGCTGGCTATTATTTTTCATGTAGCTACCTGGCGGTGAAAGACTTAAAAAAATTTAGAGAATATTTTGGGTTTATTTATGAGAGGCTTGCGCTGCTGGAGCATCACTTTTTTTGATGCTCCAGCATCACAAGCCTCTCAATCGTACCTATGAGCTGACTCAAAGCCACCCTGAGAGGATTGAATGACCTTGTAGATATGGAGTAAGGCAAGGCAGTGCAAGTCGCTGCATTGCCTTACTTTGCGTCAAGGAGGCTTCCACGGGTGTAGTGGTGGGTGTTCCTATGCAACACAGATGGATTTTAACATTGCCCCAGATTTACAAAATCACGTAAACTGGAGCAGTGCCAAAACCTTACGCCTCCCCAGAGCAGGCACAATGAGGAGAAATGTTTTAATTTCTCCTTGTTTTTTTCTCTTTCCATGTGTGCTGCTATCTGCCATACATGTAGAAAGAGGTACAATGCCTTTCTGGATTGTTTTTGTGCACGAAGGTGCCCCTTCCTGCACAAATACAATCCTGCCTATGTTGGCACTAGGCAGCAATTGTGCGCCAGCGCAGGGGGAAAGGACAGAAAAGTACTGTATTTCATAAATACGGTCCATTCCTGCCCTTTTGTATTGAGAGTGTGGAAGTGTAGCAAGAAGACTTGCAGCTCTGCCCCATGTAAATTCCTAATAAATGAGGACCTTTGTTTTTAGCGACACCCTTGACCATGCCCCCACACTCACTGATCTTTGATTTGCTAAACACTGTTTAATATTATTTCCTCGCAGTAAAAATGATTTGCTGTGCAAAATGGGGATGTTTATTATTGTTGATGATGATGAGTACCACGTTCTAGAAATTTTTATCAGGAGGGGGTCCTTACATCTAAATTTTTTTAAGAGGGGGTCCCGGCATCAAAATGTTTGAAGACCTCTGGTCTAGAGGAATGAAAAGAAGAGGTGGCAACAACAACATTCAAACCTGTCACCGTCAAGTTGATTTGATGGGGGCCATTTATTAAGCAGGTACTTCCTAAGAAGTGTCCCAGCTCTGAGGGGGAACGGCAAGCCTAGCCAAGAACATATAAAACAGGACCCAACATTGAGAAAAGTGAGTAGAGTGCAGGAACTCAGGAAAACCCCACGGACCTCAACTCGGAAAGCCATGAGTTACAGTTGCTGTGAAAATAGACACGTCACAATCTGTTTTCTAAACATAAGGGTGTGTCCGGACGGATATCAGCAATGCATTCCGTATTTCAGAAGGAGTATCCACCAGCCGGAGTCCACCCTGTCTGTCTCTACTGGATCTTGGCTAAACAATTAGAGCCTTCTGACTAGATCTAAGGGTTCGAGAGGAGACTCCATGGAAAGATGCAGTTCATGTCAGTTTGTTGATCATTGTTAGAGATAGGTTTGTGGCAGAGAAAAGGGGATTTAAGTATGCATCTTTATTGCATAGGAAGTCAGTGTAAATAGTCTCTGTATTTTGAAATCGAGGTATTTCATCTCTCTCCTAGAATCAGTCTGGTTGCTGCATTGTGCAGTGGCTGAAGGCAGTGTATAAGGTGTTTGGAGGCGGCCCTTCCAGTAGCCTTTCCTAGACAGAATTAATGCTTGGAACATGTCCTTCCAAATTGCTCTTAGTTGATCTAAGTATGAAGTTTGAACGTATATTGTGGGGGTAAAACTAGAGTGTCACAGCGCTCCTACTCTCCTAAATCCAAATCTCCAAATATTATTTGCAGTACACGGTGCCAAACATTGGGGCTATACCCTCCAATCTCCCCAAAACAGTAACACAAGGTTACCACAACATGAAACTAAATGTTCCCACACGTGTAATTTAACACAATTTGTTAATCTGTACCTATAAAAAAAAAAATTGTTAACACTACCTAAATTATCATATTTGATGTAATCGACAATATTATATACATAACCAAAAAATTCATTATCATCAATCAAAAATGCAAATATGTTAATTAGTAGTCTCAATTGTCCATTAAATTAAAGTCCATCTTAAATTGATCCTTGCATATTATCCACAAAGTCAGAGTCCATCCCAAATTTTATCCTCTTGTAATGTGTCCGTCCTGTTGTTCCGTTGCCAACACGTGTTTCATCCTGGGAGTACCCTTGGATTTCATCAGGACCTCAGCTGCCTTTCGTAATCCCTGCCCGCGACCTATCTGGTAGGCCGCAAACCCGGAAGTTTGAACGCCAGGGTCAAGGCAGCCAGGTTGTTCTGGCGCCTGCTGCAGTGCCAGGAGCACCTGAGCAGGCAACGAAGGCTGCGTAGTCCGGCCTCGATGTCCCCCCTGACAATCCACCTACTGATTTAACAGTACGTCCACCCCTGCATAGAGGTGTGGAATCTGCTGGTCACAGGTTACACTTAATATTCATAGCATATTTAGAGGGTTAATGCACTTGAACCTGAAGGCACAAGTACCTATTCTGACAGGTATTTCAGAAGGTGAGGTTCCTGTGGCAGATATCTGCTTCTAGCCAGCAGGGATCTCTTTGACTCGTTAAAGAGTTGATTCAAAATTTCATTCAGAGGTGAATAAAATGGTTTGGTTGCTAATTAACAGTTATAATTAAGTGTCAAATGAAATTCAGTATGGGTTTCTTGCTATGTAAATGGTCGCTATTAGTGAAATTAGACACAATCACCAACATGCAGATGGCTCATTAATTTAAAGCTTGTTGAACAGACATACTATTTTCTTCATAAGACAGGATGCTCAAATGATGGCCTTTGTGGTGATGCAGATATAGAGTGGGTGGTGGGGATCATTTTCTTTTGTTTCCTAAATGGCTGCTTAGTTGTGCAGCAAATAGCCAGTTTGCCTGCCGAAGAATAGCCTGAAAGCAGAACAAATGAGCTGAAATCTCTGACACCAGATTAAGCAACATAAATACAGCAATTCCGGGACATACACCTGGGTGGTAACTTCATACATCTCTGTACTTACCCGCCCAATGTAAATCTCATTCTGCACTGCTACATCAGAGTACCCTCACAATGCATCTCTAGCCTGATCTGCATCAATCACTAATATACCAGAATTGACACATCGACAGAGCTCTCACAATGTACTTCAGTCTTCAAATATAAAATGCGCTGAACTCCAAGTACTCAGCTCTCACACAGTACCTCTATTCACCCCTTGCAGTACGCACTGGTATTAAAGTACCTATGCATCTGAAAAGCTTTCAAAATGCACTTCTATCTTAATTCACAGTTTGAGCTGGTGTTCCAGTGATTAAATATTGGTAAAATACTCGGAATTAAGCTTTATCTGTACCTACATTTCTCTGTAAACACGTTTCTTAACATATCAGATTAACCGCCGGAGGAGATGCGTGCTTTCTTTTCACATTGGTCCTGAACTTAATGCCACAACTAATACTGAGTATTCTGAACTGTAGCGAACCAGAGCTCCTACAGTTACTGTGTGGCAAGTGTGGTTGAGTAGGGCAGAGGCCCCTCCCCCCCAGCGCCTTGATACTATCAAGGGTGAGTAGCCGCGCTTCACAAATGTTGATTGATTGAAGTAAGACAGCAAGGCACTTTGTGTAACATAAGGTAGCCGAGAGAGGTCTATTGGCTTATTGTTTAGACAAGTAACTGGCAACGAGTGCAGGTGCTGAAGGAAAGAAGGCCATTTTAATGTCGCTCAGGGTGTCCTCTCCATAAGGACTGTGATCGGTACAGCAGGTTGCTACGGATTCACTATGGGGCATATTTAAGAGCCCCTAGCGCCATTCCAGCGCCACATTAGGGTCATTGTTTTGATGCTAATGTGGCGTCAGAAGGCCAAATACAACGCGCCATATTTACAAAGGGGCGCAGTGCCCGGACTGCGCCACTTTGTAACCCTTTGCGTTATATTATGCCTGCGCCAGGCATAATGTATGTAAAGGGGGCGTACCCCCTTTAGGGGAGCCAAAAAAAGGGTGCAAGGAAATCTAACAGATTTCCTTGCGCTATTTTTTGGCACTTTTAACGCCTGCTCAGAGCAGGTGTTAAAAGGAGGCTTCCATTGGCTACAATAGGCCTCTGGGTGCTTTGCAGGATTAGCGTCAGAATTTTTTATGCTAATCCTGCAAAGCACCGGAATAGCATAAAAAATTCTGATGCTAGTACCCTAACTACCACCATAGTGCGCTGTATTTTAAATACGGCGCACACATGGTGGCATTAGGGGGCGCTAAGGGTTGCAGAAAAATTGGCACAATTTTTATTAAATATGTCCCTATGTTTTTAAGCTGGAAAGTATTTCGCCCCACCTTTTCGTAATAGGTCATTTCGTGAGACCTCTTGCCTCTTGACATCTTAGTGCTTTGCTTTCAATCTCCGCCCATTTTAACATAGAGTGCAGCGAAGCTGCTTCGAGGGAGGTAGGTTCCTACTTCATTTCAGTGTTAAGGTTCACTTAGCCATCAGTAGGGGCAAATCTATTAAAAGAGCAGCCATTTTGGGGCTTTTTAAGGACTGTCTTGCGCCACCAGAGCATCACTTTTTTTTAATGCTCAAGCAGCACAAGCCTCTCAACCATATCAATGAGGCCACACAAAGCCACTTTTCGTGGCTTTGCATGGCTTCATAGATATGGAGTAAGGCAAGGCAGCGCAAATCGCTGTGTTGCCTTATCCGTGTCAGGGAGGCATTCCATGGTGTGGAGTGTGGGTTTTTCATGGATTTTGATGCTGCCCCAGATGTACAAAATCAAGTAAACCTAGGGCGGCACCAAACCCTTACACCTCCCCATAGCAGGCATAATAAGGAGAAATATTTTCATTTCTCCACGATTTTTCCTCTTTCCATGTGTGCTGCGTTCTGCAGCACACATGGAAAGAGGAACATACCTCTCAGGATTTTTTTTTGTGCAGGAAGGTGCCCCTATACTATACTGTATGCAAGCACCATGGTGCAAGCGTGCTTGCATTGGCACTAGACAGCCAATTGTGCTCCATCGCAGGGGGAAAGGACAGGAATGCACTGTATTTCTAAATACGGTGCATTCCTGCCCTTTCATATTGGCGTAGTGCAGGGCAGCAAGAAGACTTAAGGCGCTGCCATATGCCAGTTCCCCATAAATGTGTGCCTTTGTTCTTTCAGTACGCTTGAAGAGGCCCAGGGCACTGCTTCCCAGGTTTCAAGGTTGAGGCAGCCAATGACAGAGGCATGTGTGCCAGTGAGTTAGGACCAATAGCTCGCTAAGGATGGGCGACTCCACAACATATGCTAAAGATCTGCTGGCAAAGTGGAGGTTTGGGGAAAAGAAATGTTGCCACCAGGGTACGTTCTATTGAGATAGTCTGTGTAAGATAATAAACTGGATACGTTTGAACTGAGTGTTGCATGAGATAGTGTATGGATACACAATTACCCTTTCCCCATGGTTGCGATTTAGGGGTCTACAGCCCTTTGCTACCCCTGGCCCTGCCTTTGCTACCCCTGTCAGCACAGAGGGCAAATTCAGTGCCAAGAACACAGTGGCAGCTCCTCCTTATGGATGTCAGTTGGGGTTCCACTCTCTTTGGTTCCTGTCACATTTTTACTACACAAATAGTGAATAATAATACAATATGATAATAATATATTATTCACTATTAGTGAAATGAAAATGGAGTACAATTACCTGAAAAATGCCCTTCAATGGCAGCTGAGGTAAGTAAAAAATGTTTTTAAATGTATGTTGTATGCATGTTTGCGGGTGAGAATGTGTTTATGTGAGAGAGAGTGTATTTAAGTGTCAGTTTGTGTGTTATGTATAAGTATGTGTGTGCGAGTGAAAGGGGAGGTCAAAGGGCATGTGATGTCACTTCTGCTATCCCTGGCATTTCGGCGAATTGAGTCCGTGCCTTTCCTACTCCCTATCATGGAATGGTCTCCCTATCTCTAACTCCCAGTCCTCTGGCAGCCTCACAGCAATAACTGTGTGAGTTCTCCCAGGCACCTACTGATCCAATTTATTACTTCAGTGCCATTGTGAATAAGGCCTGTATGAGGACATGAGTTTGTAGCTCTTTGGTTACAATGAGCTGAGTGGTTCGACATGTGTAGGTCAGAATTCTGTAAGAAATTGTCCAACACAGATGTTATCCTGCTCTGCGATTGAATCAAATGTAAGGAGCTGTCCATCCTGAAATAGGTCAAACAGTGCTGTGAGGACAATTGCGCTCCAGTGCAACAATTCACCCATGAACATTCAGCTTTAGGCAAACCCAGGAGGGGTTTGGGAGACACATTAAGGTGTCAAGTGTGGTGGAATAAGTAAACATCTATGGAAGCACTTTCAGGCCACCCGCAGCAGCTGAGGAGGCTCCGTCCCAGGTTTGGCTTGAAGGAGTAAAAAATGGAGCGAGTGTTAAGTTTGCAGAGCCCCTGTTCTAAGCAGGTGTAATCTATGGAGTGTCCCAAGACCCAGGACTGACCGGTTGCAGCTGAGCCGCTGGGTAATAGTGGTCTAATTTGGGAACCCCAACCTCCCAACCCCCCATTTCCAGTGAGAGTTAAAGTTTAGCTACTTCTACCATATAGCAATTGTTGCTCCATTCAATACCCTACAGTATTGTGTTTAAGTCCAGGAAACATTTCCTGTGGAGTAATAGCAGGATGCTAGCAAAGTAGTAGAGGAGGCAAGGGATCATGATCATTAGGACAGTGCAATGTGGCCTATGATCAAGAGCAGTAGAGTATTCCATATAGGATCTGGGCCCTCAGGGCTAATACTACTTTGATAAGATTGTTGTTTGACAGATTATGCTCAGAATGGTAGATTCTAATCTCAAAGTAGCTGAAGGATAAACCCTATCAAAGAAGTGGCCCTCACCCCAGGTCTATCCAGCCTGCTGGGGCACTGCGGCCGAGAGGAAACACACAGGATTTGTGCCAGTTTACGTGGAGTCATGCTGCCCTTTCAAATCCTTGAAGAATATGCATTATAGTGTTTACTTTGACCACATGTGCCTGAGGGAGAGCAGCATGTCTTCCTCTTAAAGTGATACCACATGAAGTCTCTCATCTAGTGGGATCACCCAGTGGACCCCGTCCTGGCACTTCTTAATGGCCAAGTGCTCCATGGCAATAGCGAAAAATAAGTGGGGTAATGGAGAGCCCTGGTGAGTACTTCTATGTATTACAAAAAGGCGGAGATGAGCCTCTCAGCTTGCACTGGCTGTGTGGTCAGTGTAAAGCAGTTTAGTTAGATTCATTGTTCACTTGCAGAAGCTAAACTTGACCAACTCTTTAAACAGATAATTCCAGCCAAATGTATTGAAAACGTTCTCTAAATTGAGCACCAGGAGAGCTGAGTGAGAGCAAGTTTCAGGTACTGTTAGACCTGGCAGCCTTGGTGTTATCTCCCCAGAATTTTGCCCTCAGAGCTCACATTTTACTTACTTCATTTTTGATGGCTTTAGGTTTCTGTGCACTTTACCACTGCCAGTCAGTGCCAAAGTGCAGGTGCTTAGTACACTTTTGTTAGGTATGGGGTCTTTGGTTGGCAGTCAGGTTGCCCCCTGTCCAAGCAAGGACCCTCACTCTAGTCAGGGTAAGTCACACACAATCCAAATTATCCTGTGCCCACCATCTGGTAGCTTGGCACTGAGCAGTCAGGCTTAACTTAGAAGGCAATGTGTAAAGTATTTGTGCAATAAATCATACAATACCACAATATAACACCACACAAATACACCACACAGTGTTTAGAAAAATGTATAATATTTATCTGGATAAATGCAGGTCAAAACGATTACAGATGAAATAAGCAAATGTAGGAAAATCACTGAAAGTGATATCAAATGTCTTAGAGTTGAAATATTACTGTAAAAGCAATAAGAAGTGTCTTTAGTTCTTCTAGAAACAACAAATGTCTCTTGCAGGGCAAAGTACCTGGTTTGCGTTTAAAAATCCTCACAAGGGACCGCAGAGGAGGAGATGCATGGAAAATGGTGAGTGTGCGTCTGTTTTGCCCCTTTACACACAGACTTGCGTTGTGATTTACTACACGGAGAAGCCGTTGCGTCGATTTCCGGCACGCAGACTTGGAATCCTCGTCGGGTTGCTGGGTTTTCAGACACCTCGGGGACGATGCGTGGAATCCTGGGCTTGCGGAGCAAAGTCACAGCGGCTGCGTCAATTCCGGTAGGCGATGCATGGAATTTTCTTCCGCACAGCAGGTGCTGCGTCGATTCCTCTCAGGAAGTCAGGCGTCGTCGTTCTGAGTTGGCTTGCGTCGATCAAGTAGGGCCAAAGTTCCGGTCATGTCGCTGGTACTGCGTCGATCTTCTGTCACAAAGTTGGGCTGCGTCGTTCCGGACTTGGCATGCAGTGAATTTTTCACCGCGAGCAGGCTGTGCGTCGTTCTTGGCAGGCAGTGTGTCGAAGTTTCGCCGCACGGGGATTTCAGCTGCAGGAGAGAAGTCTTTTTGGTCCTGAGACTTCAGGGAACAGGAGGCAAGCTCTATCCAAGCCCTTGAACAGCACTTTTGCAGCAAAGCAAGAGAGCAGCAAGACAGCAGGGCAACAGCAAGGCAGCAGTCCTCTTCAGAAAGCAGTCAGGTGAGTCCTTTGAGCAGCCAGGCAGTTCTTCTTGTCAGGGTGCAGGTTCCGGTTCAGGTTTCTTTTCTAGGAAGTGTCTGAGATGGTAGGGCAGAGGCCCTGCTTTTATACCCAAATGTGCCTTTGAAGTGGGGGAGACTTCAAAGAGTGGCTTAGAAGTGCACCAGGTCCCCTTTCAGTTCAACCTTGTCTGCCAGGGTCCCAGTAGGGGGTGTGACAGTCCTTTGTGTGAGAGCAGGCCCTCCACCCTCCCAGCCCAGGAAGACCCATTCAAAATGCAGATGTATGCAAGTGAGGCTGAGTCTCCTGTGTTTGGTATGTGTCTGAGTGAATGCACAAGGAGCTGTCAACTAAACCCAGCCAGACGTGGATTGTAAGGCACAGAGAGATTTAAGTGCAGAGAAATGCTCACTTTCTAAAAGTGGCATTTCTAAAATAGTAACATTAAATCCAACTTCACCAGTCAGCAGGATTTTGTATTACCATTCTGGCCATACTAAATATGACCTTCCTACTCCTTTCAGATCAGCAGCTACCACTCAAACAATGTATGAGGGCAGCCCCAATGTTAGCCTATGAGGGGAGTAGGCCTCACAGTAGTGTAAAAACGAATGTAGGAGTTTTACACTACCAGGACATGTAAACTACACAGGTACATGTCCTGCCTTTTACCTACACAGCACCCTACCCCTGGGGGTTACCTACGGCACACCTTTGGGGTGACTTATATGTAGAAAAAGGGGAGTTTTAGGCTTGGCAAGTACTTTTAAATGCCAAGTCGAATTGGCAGTGAAACTGCACACACAGCATGAAACAAGCTTAAGGGGCTACTGAAGTGGGTGGCACAATCAGTGCTGCAGGCCCACTAGTAGCTTTTAATCTACCAGCCCTGGGCACATATAGTGCACTCTACTAGGGACTTATAAGTAAATTAAATAGCCCAATTGGGTGTGATCCAATGCCACCATGTTTTAAGGAGAGAGCATATGCGCTCTAGCACTGGTTAGCAGTGGTAAAGTGTGCAGAGTCCTAAAGCCAGCAAAAATGAGGTCAGAAAAGGAGTAGGAGGAGGGCAAAAAGTCTGGGGATGACCCTGCAGAAAGGCCATTTCCAACAACTTTCAACATCGCAACATTGGCTTATCCACAATTGGCATATATAATTTAATTGTAAGTCCCTAGCAAAGTGCATAATGTGTGCCCAGGGCCTGTACATTAAAATGGTACTAGTGGGCCTCCAGCACTGATTGTGCCATCCACTACAGTAGCATTTTAAACATGCCTCAGGCCTGCCACTGCAGAGCCTGTGTGAGCAGTTTTAAACTGCCATTTCGACCTGGAAAGTGCGGCCACTTGCCCGGCACAAACTTTCCTTTTTATTTGATGTAAGTCACCCCTAAGGTAGGCCATCGCTAGCCCCAAGGCTATATTAAAAAAAGTGTGACATGTACTTGTAAGTTTGACATGTCCTGGTAATGAAAAACTATTACATTTGTTTTTCTCTACAGCAAGGCCTATCTCACCCATATGTTTGCATTAGGATTACCTTCAAGCAGTATTTAAGTGTAATCTCCAATTGGGAAAAGATGGAAATTTGGAGTTTGGTGTCTCTGGACTCACAATTTAAAATCACAATTTATGGTGAATTTGGATTTTAAATTGTAAGTCTGAAAATGCCACTTTTAGAAAGTTGGCATTTTCTTACTTTGACCGTTCTGTGCCTCTGCCTGGCTTTGAATACACGTCTGAGATGGATGACAGCTAGGCTTTGTGCATTCCCTCTAGACAGTCACACACAAACGGAGCTCAGGTGTGCCACTTGCATCCTGATGGCCCATCACCAGGCCGATGGGTCTTCCTGGGCTAGATGGGAGGGAGGAGATGACACTTGCACCTGAATAGGGCTGTGTCTGCCCCCACACAAAGACTTGCATAATCCCCTATAGAGTGTCTGGAGCCACAGAAGGAAGGACAGGGACCTTGTGCACTTCAAAAGCCTCTCTTTGAAGTATCCCCATTTCGAAGGCACAACTGGGTATATGTACTGGACCCCACCAAAACAGTAACCTTCTGGATCTGAGGACATTCTACCAGAAAGAAGGACAGCTTTGGTACCAGGAGGGACTGCAACTCTGTTGAACTGCTTTGCTGTGTTGGCCTACTGCCTCTTGCATTAGAGTGAGAAGGACTGGACTTGCTTCCCTACATCCTGTAAAGAACCTAAGTGCCTCCAACGGCCTGTTGGCTTGCCTCCTCTTCTGAAGTATCAGGGCCATCAAAGACTTCCTACAACCCTGCTCAGCTGTTGGACTCTGCCAATTGTGAGTCCTGTCCTGCCCAGAGGTGCCAATACAGTCCTAGGCCTTCAATGGGGACTCTGCAGCTGTTTTCTGGCAAAAATTGACGCATCAGTGCTGTCAGAACTGCAGCATCCTCCCTCGGTGCATTGCTACTGAGGGTGAGGACTTTGTATCACTGAGTGTGTTGCTCAGGATTGACACATCATCACCAAACCCGGTGTTTCACCTTCGCATTGCCAGCTGCCTCGCTCGACAACTGTGCATCGCCTTCATCGCAAAGGGTTTGATGCCGCACCTTGAGGACATCGCTTTGACGACTGCATGGCTCAACGACAATGCATCCCCCTGGACTGTGCAGATAGGAACCATTGCATCGCCTCCTCTGCATTGACTCAACCCTCCATCCAAGGTGCTTTCAGCAGGGCCTGAACTTTGGATTCATCCCAGCCTAGCGCACCTCAAGTAACCTTTTAGTGATTTTGACTTCTAAGCACTCTATTGCAGTTTCTTGTTTAAAAATTCATATCTCGAGTTCTACTTATTGGATTTTAATAGTTTGGTCTTGTTTTACTCATAAAACTATTCTTTATTTTTCTAAACCTGTGGGGAGTCTTTTTAAGGTCTTCTCACTGTGTTACTGTAATTTAAGTGTGGCAAAAATACTTTACACATTGCCTCCTAAGTTAAGCCTGACTGCCCTGTGCCAAGCTACCAGAGGGTAATCACAAGTTAATTTAGGGCATGTATCTGAATTACCCTGAATATGATTGCGGTCCTTAGTTGGACAGGGTGTAGACCTCTGCCACATAGAGACCACATTTCTTACAGGTACCTTTTCCATAAGTCTGTCTAATCTGTGAATGATGTTAGAGCTATTCCTACGAGGAACAAGCCTCTTTTGGGAAAGATGTATTAAGTTAGAGGGCACCTGTAAAATCCTCCCTGTAATAACTGCACTAAGAATATTATAGTCCGAACTGAGAAATGCCAGTTGTCTCTCTAAGAAAGGCTAATATGTTGTGGTTAGATTTGGGTATTTAAACTAGGAATGCTTCTCTAAGGAAGTGAGGCCCCCTACTGTCCATAATAGATGCTTCATATAGTGCAGCCAATCTAGGTATTACTGGATCAACATAAATTTGGCAGAATTCAAATGACTATCCATGAGTGGCAGGCATTCTGCCTGTAGCCAGACTCTGTATTGCCTTCTTAACTTGATAGACAGTATTATGGGCATCTAATTTTCCCTCAGTTCTGGGGGAGCCAGGCGCAGCATCACGTCAGTAAGGAATTGCTCAACTTTGAAGTCATGTGTGTGGTTAGCATCCTTATATGTTACAGTTGAATACAAGCCCACAACCTTAAAGGCCTTATATTCAATAACCACAGAAGAAGTTGTACCATGGTTGTCTGTTAAGTAGGTACTGATATATTCACCAAGTGCAATGCGGAACACCAAGTCTTATAACATACTGTGTTACAGGTTGGAATGGGAGGAAGTGCCTTACCTCAGTTGAACCCAACTGCCAAAAGATTGCAGTCAGAAAAAGTTCTGCCTAGGAGTTTATCATATGTTACAAGTCAGTAGAGTGGTATAGAGCACATTATATGAGCTAAGCAAACATATAGGTCTTGTGTGACAGAATAAACAAAATACATTTTGACCCCCCCCCCACAGGTAAGTTGCCTCCATATGTCTGTTAGATAGCAGCAAGATAGGCCATTCATGTTGTGCATCATGGAGTCTAAGGGAGTGGGGGATATCATTTATCTAGTTGAGTGCCCAATGCACACTTAAAGACTCCACCAAGGATCCAGGGAATGCCAGCCAATTATGATAGGCGGTCTGATAATTAGTTTAAGAACATATTTATTCAGTATTGGGGCATATATATTACCATAATTGTCTAGGACTGTAGAGTGTGACTGAAAGGGAAAACCAGCAAGCAGCCATATGAGGGCACCTCTGGTAACCGGAGTAATTGATGGAGAAGACGTTTTAAGGAAAGTGATATGCACCCAGCTTCACTTGATATAAGAATATATTGTGCACCTCCTACAAGCAATATGCATGTCTCTAATGTTCTATGTGAGAGAGAGATGAGGTTAGTTAGAGAAGTCATGGTAGTCTCTGATTAAGCAGGCCTGTTCGTAGGGCCACCTGTGCTAGCAAACTGGTTACACACTGCCTAATGCCTACCACTACAGTAGTGTTATGCTGTAAAAAGGCCTGATGATAATTCTGTCATACTCACTTGCACCGACAAAGATAACGATAAACAACTTTAGTATATAGGGTAGGAGGCAAACAGCCTCCCACCCCAAAATTCTAGTGACCCAAAACCAGTCCATGTGGGGAAGCGAGGTGCGCCATTCGTTAGACCATCCTCTGACTGATGCCCTGGTATGATTGTTATGCAAGGTTGCACTCATCAAAGCAACGGGGCATGGCACTGGGGAGCACACAAGGGCTAAGAATGATTGTGGCTAAATAAGGTGCACCTAACAAAGTGTGGGGAGTATAATAATCATTCAGTAGGCAACAAGAGTAAGAATAATACTTGAAGCCAATAATTCCCATTAGTAAAGTTGGTGAGAGGTAGGCATATCGAGTAGGTAACAATGAAGCAGTATATTCATGTTCAATATACATTTGAAGCCTATTGCATTTAAAGGATATTGGGGTTGGCTTAAAGAAAACTGTCCACAGTTTTCAAGGTCACGGTTGGAAGGAGCTCAGATTCCAGCAGGGACATCGAAGACAAGGCACCGTCATATTCACTCAAGGAGTTAATTTGTTCGGAGTCCATAGCCATCATAGTGTCTCTAAAAGTGGCCGCTGCTTCCAGCTTGTACTTCATTGATGTGATTGCATTGTGCATCAATCTTCTTTCTAAGTTGTTTACATTGACGTTGTCTCATTGTTGATCCTGTTTCCCCGCATCTTGGCTTGTCTGTTGCTTTCCTGTTGTTCAGCCAAGTTCCAGGCCATCACTTGGTTAGGGAAGAAGTGTGTCTGTTGTCTGCAGGTGGTCTGAAGCCCGGTAAGGAACAGTAAGGAGCACTGGAGCTCCATGTCTCTCGGCCTGTATTTTACCCGTGTGAAGGAGACTCTCTGGTGTTGCACCACAAGTAGTTTGGGAAATCAAAGAGCCATTAGTTGTCCATTTCCAGGTGGGCTGCATGTATGACCACTCCCAGGATCTCGACCCGGTCCTTGAAATATTGTAGTTTAGTTAAAATTAGCCATGGTAAAGAGTCTGGAAGTGGCCTTTGAGTTTGTACTCTGTTAGCACTCTATCAATTGATCAATCAATCAATCAATCAATCATTTATAACGAGTGATAACTCACCCGTTAGGGTCTTGAGGCACTTGTAGCTCCTGCATGGTTGTATCTCATTCAAACACCCAGGTCTTGAGTTCTCTCCTGAATTGCTGAAGTGATGGGGCAGCCCTTAGGTCCAGGGGAAGTAAGTTCCATGTCTTGGCTGCCAGGTGCAAGATGGAGCATCCTCCGCTGTTGGATTGACAGATCTGGAGGGGGTCTACAAGGAAGCGGGAGGCAGACCAGAGGTGTATTGTTGGTTGGTGGAAGGTCAGTCATTTGTGGAGGTATGCTGGTCCTTTGTTGTGTAGGGCTTTGTAAGTGTGGGTCAGCATCTTTGAACTGGCATCATTTCTGTGTTGGGAGCTAGTGTAGTTTCCTGAGGAGGGGTGTGATGTGGTTCCTTCTGGGCACGTCAAGGATGAGTCTTTTGCATGTTCTGTATTGTGTGCAGCCTCTTTAGGGGGTGTACCGTGATTCCTACATAAAGTGAGTTTCCATAGTCCGGCCTACTGGTGATGAGGGCCTGTGTGATGGTTATTCTGGTGTTGACTGGGAGCCACCTGGAAATTTAGCGAAGCATGCGGAGGGTGTGAAAGCAGGCAGATGAGACTGCGTGGTCTTGTTTTTCCATCAAGAGCTTGTAGTCCAGGATGATGCCAAGGTTGCAGGCATGGTCTGTTGGGGCAGATGGTGGACTGAGACTTTCTGACCACCATGCATCATTCCAGATTGAGGTGTGGTTCTCAAAGATGAAGACTTCTGTCTTGTCCATGTTGAGTTTCAGACAGCTGTCTCTCATCCATTTGGTGGCGTCTTAACCCTATTCCTCCCTGGACCGAAAACAAACATCCTGGGATCAGTTTCAGAGTATCACCCTTCATCAGCCAGACTAGCTTGAATCCAGTGGCACAGTGAGCACGGGACCCACATATGGGCTGGACTAATTTTCATATGGCTGGGTCCAAACTGGGAATGACATGGCAAGCAAAAAAACTAATGGATTAAACCCAGATCCGTGACTGGGGTGAATGCTTAATTTGCTCTGCATTCCGTCCATCATCTGTTGTTTTTGCACAGGTCCTGATTCTTATCAGGAAGATGCCAACATATCAGGAATATAGGCCACTGCCCCCCTCTTCACCGGTGAACTCTGCTGACAAAGTCCCGCCAGGCCTGAGGCAATCTGCAGGTTCGGGGGTAGGTGTTGTCCTTCCGCTGTCAGTAGTCTCCAGCGCAAGGGCCCAGCTTTGCCCCCAGGGTTCTATGGAGCAGACCAGATCCCACCAATACAAATGGAGGGGTGGGAAGCGGCACATCACAAAAAAAGATTGGGGTCAATACTACTCTGCGACACCAAAGCCAGGGCCCAGCTCCACCTATGGGCTGTGGCGGCTTCAACCACTGGGCCTGTTAATAGGTCCCAGACACAAAGCCTAGATAAGAAGGCGAGGCACTCTCCAGGAGTGCACTCCAATACACCACTGGCAACCCCAGCAAATGTTGGTGGCACAATCAGTGCTGCAGGCCCACTAGTAGCGTTTGATTTACAGGCCCTGAGTACACATGGTGCGCTATACAAGGGATTTACTAATGAATCAAATATGGCAATCATGAATAAACCAATCACCAATACCATTTAGACAGACAGCACTTGCACTTTAGCACTGGCTAAAGTTCCCAGGGTCCTAAAGTTAGCAAAAACGAAATTCAGCACAGTATTCAGAACAGGAAGTCAGAAGCAAAAAGACAGAGGAAACCCTGCAAAAGGGGCCTTTCCCAATAATTGTGTAGAAATTAATCTACTTTCACATGAAAGAAGGGAATTATAGGCTTATAGCAATTAAAAGCATATTACATTTTAAAGGCTAAAACAGTTAATAACTAGAAAACCCCGCCAAACTCTGGCATTCGTCTTTCACTTCAGTTTCTACACAATATAGATTCTCTTTTTCACCTAATACCTCCCTAATATAAAATCACAGATATGCTGGTAGACAAAGCTGGGTTTTGTTAGTTTTACATTTCGATACATATGTCAGTACCTTTTTGCGAGGGACACGAAGCTCTTTGTATGTAGATCGCGTATCTGAAATTACTCTTTGTACTCAAATCGGTAGTCTCCACCCAACGAATTATTGTTTGGCTATTTTCTTTTTCTTTTTGTTCTTCGCTTAAGCATCTTTCATTTGCTTCTCTTTGAACGTGTTCTGGCTTCAAATTAATTTCCATGGTAAGTAAAACGTAATAGACACATTTACTAATACGTATTTATTGTGTATAAAATATGTCTATTTTTATACATGAGTTACAACTACAGCCAAAGTTAATCAAGGAGAATATATTTTGAAATAAGTAAAGTTCTTAGTCAAACAGGATTACTTAATTATGGATAAAAATACGTTGCTGCAGGCAGGTCTGAAGCCATTTGGAGAGTTAGTATTCCATTCCAGAACATGTCAAAAGTGGTTCTACTGGTTTATAAGCCAAATGAACAGGCCAATTTTTTTTCTTGTTACTTCTATAGGATTCTTTCCCTGTTGAGATGTTCGATGTATTACTAGAAGGTCAATTTAACTCTTGTTGTGGTACTGTTCTGTACTTCACAGAACAGTGCAGGCTACAGTAAGGCTAACTATGCAAAAAACAATACATTTTGCTTTTTCTACTCCTTCCTTTAATAGTAGCAATTTTCTGGTCTGAAAACAATTCCTTAGTTGTGAAGTCCTGCAAAGTACCACACATCAGGGGTTAGACTTTTAGTGCTGGTGTCCGCATCACCGCACTAAAATGCATTATTCACGCACTTAGAAAGCTCTCTGCACTGTGGGGATCAATTAGGTTCTCTGCTGTCATAAAAGCAGTTTGTGAGCAGTGGTTGCTATAAACTGCTGCCCCGAAAATTCTCATTTTATTAGCCTGCTGGCTGGGCCCTAGGGGAGGTCACTGACTTGTTTCTATGTTGAGCTGGGCAATCTTAGACTTCCACTTACATTGTTTCCTCTGCCGTGCAGCAAAAACCACCATTTCAGGTGCTGGTGCTGTTAGCGTGTCTGACCTTATTTGGTTTCTTATCGTTAGATTATAAGGGGATGCGTTAGAGGTTTGATAGATCTTTTGACTGCGCTTAGAGTAGTTCCCACCATAAGACCCAGTTCCCAAACAAATCAATAGCAATACCAATCAATAACATCAATAATCTTGGGAGTGAATGATTTCCGCGCACGAAGACTCATTGGCCACGAAGAACCACACCGTTATGTAAAAGTTAGAATGTTTATTTCCCAATATTAACAATGCTAATATCACGTAACTTAGTCTCAAAATCAAATGATAAACATACAGAAACAATACTGCTTGACCAAATCTCCTAAAGAATTGTAATTTAATCATAGCTGGACCACTACACATTCTAAAGTTACAGTACAAATCAATAGCAAGAATAACATTGCAGCCGAAATGGCATACATTTAGATTCAGCAAAGAAAATACATCAACTGCTGTTAATCTTTAGCAAGCATCATCATCGAGTATCCTAACTAACCTTCTGATTAGAATAGCAGAAGGTTATTCTGCAATTGCAAAAACAATTTAGTCAACACAAATTTAGAAAACTTTTAACTATGGCTCTATCAAAATTACCAGTTGGTACCTATGGACAAATGCGCACAGACATAATAATCAGTAATATCGTCTTATACCTTGCCTCAGTATGGTTCAGCAAGCGCTAACAGTCTTCGTCAATTGGACATTTTGTTTGGTCAGCAAAGCATCGGAATTCAACATTAAAGTTCAAGATAGACCTGTCTCAAGAATAGACACAACAGAATGTCGCTTCTAGGCAACAAAGTTAAGGAAAGTTAGGCACGTCTCCTCTCGGGACGGTCAAGAAGGATAATACGGAATGGCGCATCGCCTCTCGGAGCAGTCTGGCTAAGTTAGATTCCCTAAAACTACTTCCCACTTGGCTATTGGTCAAAGAATAGTATGTTTAGTCCAATAAAAGTAGAACCTCTTATCTAAGAATTTACTAAGCCAATGTTCACATGTTAATGATTGGCTCCTCATCTGTTCCCGTCGTTGTGCTCGTCAGGTTACAAAATTGTATTGGCTTATACTCCAGTCAGTGCTTCTATTGTCCACTCCTGGGAACCTTGCCTCTACACACACTAAGTTATACAAAGTATCTATAGCTAGTACAATATTTTTTAGCAAGCAGCTCTCATGGGAAAGAATTTCAGCTACTAGCATTTGGTCAACGTAGTGGAAAATCACAATTAAATTCTCTAAGCAGCCATTTTATGATTCGTCTAAGCAATGAAACTTGACATGAGGCCGTGTAACTAGGCCCAAGACCTCGCTAAATTGAGGCCTATGATTAATAAAGCAAATACATAATACATAACCATTAATATGACATACTACTAGATTAATACAAATATAAGCTCAACATTTTACATTAATATGCTGTTAATAAGTACACTTTGTGATCATTAGTGGTCACTCAAGTGGACACATTTTCAACTTGTGTATTAATTTTCTACGTTAACTCACTTTCGATGCAGATTCAACATTCAGAATACATGAATATTCATTAGTAAATTTTCAGTGTTAACAGCGCCACCTCTCTAAATCACACGGGACACTGGATCATCTAGTAGCGGGCGGTTTATGTACTAAAGTGAATGCTTCTGAGGTAAGGCAGAATCTAATCTAATTAGGATATAGTGGAAATTCAGACACCTTCAGACAATACTTTCACTAGAGACTGAGGGCTAAATTCAGAGTTCACACATGCATGATGGAATGGGTTACAGGCCCCTCCTGGTGAGAAAACCAAGGCTGTAAATATCCCCCACAGTAACCATCCTCAGCCTGAGCCAGTACACCTATGATGACTGTAGTTTAATTGAATGGGCTGCAAACCTACATGAAATACATTGATCGTCAGATAATCACAAAAGTATTGCAGACAAACCTCAAAATGTAGACAAGTCATTGTGTCCCTTATGAAACTCCTCTCCTAATGAATCTAAATATGCAAAAGGCAAGCACCAGGCCCACTTGGGATCTCAGCGCTCCTACTGCATAAGACCCAGGCAGCAGCAACAGTAGGTTTGTTTTTCCATGCCTTGCCTGCCCAGACAAATGGCGTCACAAGGCTCATATAAGTCACTGCTTAGCCCTTAGGTGGTTGGAGCTAAAGGGAAGTGCTTGTGGGCAGGCCGAATGCAGTGTTTTTATTATCCGGCACATGATGTGTTGCACTGCAAGGCACGCGACTCACTTTGAGTTTCTGCTTCATGTTTCGGAGTGCATGAGGGGTGGCACTAGGCAAGGGCAGAATGGGCAGCTACCCTGGGCCCCACACCAGATCGTAACTAGGGGGCCTCGAACCAGCTTTTAGAAAACTTCAGTGTTACGAGGCTCAGTGAGCAGCAGTGGTTCAGCTTTGCGAGGCCCAAGGGAGGTGCCCTCCTCCCCTGAGCCTCTCAACCATAGACTGAAAGGGCATCAGAAATCTAATTGCTGCATCTTCCTGATAACAGTCATTAGATGGGCCCTTAGGTGTGAAGTGAGCCCTGCCCTTGCATGAATGAAACATAAAGTGTCTGGCAGGGCTCACAACAAAATAAATAAAAATATCCCATTACCTAGGAAGAGAAAGAGAGTCAGACATCATCAAAATTAAAAAGAAAACACACTTCTTTAATACACAGAAGTGTTTTACCTTGGTACATGGGATTATATCACTGCATTGAGATGAATTTAGTAAAATTTAGAGTTTTTAAACATGAACTTAGAAATATTTCAGGCCCTGCCATGATGATAATGGCATTAATGAACTAATTTATGCATCAAGAAAAGGCAAATATTGTGGCATTGTTAGACTTGGCATCCTTGGCGTGGTCTCCCCTATCTTTTTGCCTCTGTTTCCCAGGTTGTTGATGTGTGCTGGACTCTGTGCTGTTTTTGTTACTCTGGGCACCTTACCACTGCTATCTAGTGCTAAAGTGCAAGTGCTCCTATGTAAAATGTGTGTGTAATTGGCTTCCATGACTGGCATATATAACTTACTAGTAAATCCCTAGTACAGGGCACTAGAGGTGCCCAGAGCCTGTAAATCAAATGCTACTAGTGAGCCTGCAGGACTGGTTGTGCCACCCACATTAGTAGCCCATTAAACATGTCTCAGACCTGCCACTGCAGTGTCTGTGTGGGCAGGTTTAAACTGTCATTTCGACCTGGCTGGCGATTGCACCCACTTGCTAGGCCCAAACCTTCCTTTTTACTACATCTAAGTTACCCGAAGTTAGGCCCCAGTTAGCCCTAAGGTTAGGGTGCAGTGTATTTAAATAGTGTATGTTAAAGGTGGGACATGTACTTGTGTGTTTTACTTGTCCTGACAGTGAAATACTGTCAAATTCGGTTTTCACTGTTGCAAGGCCTGTCTCTCTCATGGGTTAACATGGGGGCTGCCTTTAAAAATGATTAAAGCACAGATCCCTCTTGAGAGCAGATAGACATGTGGAGTTTGGGGTCTCTGAACTCACAATTTCAAAATACGTCTTTTACTGAAGTTGGTTTTTAGACTGTGTGTTTGAAAATGCCACTTTTCGAAAGTAGGCATTTTCTTACTTAAACACTTGGATGACTCTGCTTGTTTGTGGATTCCCTGTCTGGGTCAGTTTGACAGTTGGGCTGTTTGCACCTCTCTCTAGACAGTGACACAGAGGGAGCTGGAGTGTAGCCTGCATATCCTGATGAGCCATATGTGCTAGGAGGGAGGGGAGGAGTGGTCACTTACACCTGAAAGGGCTGTGCCTGCCCTCACACAATGCAGTCTCCAACCCCCTGGTGTGTATCTGGGGCCTGGCATGGGCAAGGTAGGATCTTGAAGACAACATAAACTTTTCTTTGAAGTAGGCCTACTTCAAAGGCAGAAATGAGTATGAGAAGAGGACCCAAAACCCCTGAAAATTAGATTACTTCAAGGATTCAAGAGGAAACTCTGCCTGGAGAAGAGCTGAATAGCTTAGGAGAAGGGCTGCCCTGGCCTGTGACTGTGCTGTGTTAGGCTATCCTGCAGTTGCTGATTCTGCCTGTGCAAGGGGACAGAGACTGCACTTTGTTGCATTCCTGCTTGAGAAGTAACTCCAAGGGCTTGTAGTAGAGCTTGCCTCCTGTTTTGAAGCCTCAGGGACAGCAAAGTCTTCACCAACCAGACCTGAGTCTACTTGCTGTGGACTCTAGCTTGTCAGAGGGGGCTATTCCAGTTCCTGGTCCCCTGAAAGTGAACTCCTGGACAAAAAACAGTCTAGTGACGTCGGATGATGCCGTGAGACTTTGCAAAGGACGCCCAAAACTGCAACGCTGTTTGCTCAGAGGCCACGGACCTTGCTGAGTGCGGATAAGATGACCCTGTGAGCTGACGCTGCCTGCCCGAGGCTGTGGACCTTGTAGAAGTCCAACAACCCTGTAGGCCCCGTATCGCTGCAACTGCCGATCCTGCCCGAACTCACTGACACCGGAACGTCATAAGTCCAGCGTCCGTGACGACCCAACACGTCACCGCGACCCCGTGAGGTTACCCCACAGCAAGGTGACTCCGCCAGACTTCGCGTCTGCTGGAACAAAGGGGCCGACTTCACATCTGACGCCGCTTCACCTCCACTGCCCTCTAGTGAGGACCCGGCGCCGCTGGGCAAAGGCCCTGTCTTTCTGCCCGGTAGCACCAGAACTGACGCCGCATTGGACTTGGCGACGCAGCTCTCCCCGACTCCGTGCACCGGCCTGTTTTCTACTTGTTCTCAAGGTACTGTACCTGGGGGTTGAACGACTCCGTAAATGGCGCCAGTGGCATCGCATTGTAGGAAATGACTCCATTATGACACCATGTTTTACCAACTTGCAGTGTTTTCACCTCAGATCACTGTTTTTTTGCTTTTAAGTGCTAAATTCATATTTTTAACTGTAGATTGTGGATTTTTATCGTATTTGCTCTTGTTTTGTTTAGATAAATATTATCTATTTTTCTAAACCTCTGATGTGTCATTGTGTAATGTTTTCACTGTAATACTGTGTGTGTGGGTACGAATACTTTACACCTAGTCTCTGAAGTTAAGTCTGCCTGCTCGTGCCAAGCTACCAAGGGGGTGAGCGTGTGTTAACTGAGGGTGATTCTCCTTTACCCTGACTAGATTGAGGGTCCTTCCTTGGACAGGGGGTAACCTGGCTGCCAACCAAGTACCCAATTTCTAACAGGCATATTGCGGCACATTTTGTGATAGCATCACCTCATTATTTTCAATAGTTTCAGTGGCACTGACTAAGAGGCATGTCAGAATTCATGTATACCCTGTATGTGAGCTACATTCTTATTAAGCAGAAGCAAGACTACAGTCTATTACATCAAACAAATGAAGTGTTATACAGCACACACCCTAACTGCATGAATTTGAATGTGTTCTGATGTGTGATAATGAACAAAATAGATGTCTGTGAAATAAAGCATTTGCTAGGGATCACACAATTTGGTCAAGCAGGGAAGCCGAGATTGATCCTAGATTTTGTAGTTTCTCACTGTGAAATTCACTTACTACATCGGTATCTCGTTATGGCATCAAGGCTTAATGCTGCATCTTTAATTTTTGGAGGATGAGACTAAAGTCTGAGTGACAGGCAGATTCCACATTGTATTTTTGGCAGTTTTACATAGCATGAATGTTGGCCATGGACATGGAAGTGCTTCACAACAGACTACAGTAATATTTATTCCAGCACAGAGATTTGCCTTAATTCACAGGATGCTGAGCTGAGGCAGGGATTGAAGCCTTGCTTCACTTAATGCATCATGGGCAGCTGTAGGCACTAGGTCACATCGCCTCCTGTGAAAGCTTGGCTCATTTTGGGCACCTTGAACTGCGCAGAGCCAGGCCTCTGGCTCGAGTTTTCAGTGGCTTGCCCACCTATAAAAGCACTCAGCAGAGAGTAATGTTAGGAATGCCAGAATACATGCAAAAATGTAAATGACATTCAGAGATTTTAAGGGTGGAAGGAGAGAGATGTATGCAAAGGAAGAGAACAGCTGAAATAAGGTAAGAGTCTAGGGTGGAGAAGAGTGTTAAAGAGCAGCAAATGGAGAGAAGACGTGAATATAAGAGGGACAGAAACAGCAAAAAGAGGCAGGGGAAAAGGGAGCAATTGATGTAAAGGGAGGTAAAATTAGCAAAAAAGATGGACAAGAGAAGGTGAGAGGTTGGGTGGAAAAATGAGAGGGAAGGAGTAGACCACGGAGGGGAAAGATGGATGCAAGAGTGGCAGAATCAAAGGGAGAATGTAAGATGCTTGTGGAGAGATGTGTGAACAGGAGATAATGCAGGGGTGAAGTGGATATAACTGGATATAAGAGGGGGCTAAAGCAGCAAGAGTAGGTAAGGGGCTGTGGAAAAGATGAGGTGAAAAGTAGAGCATGGAGGGGTGAGGTAGATGTAAGTGGGCAGAATCAGCAAAAAAGTAAAAGGCTGGAGCAGAGGTAAAAAAAAATCTCTATTTTCCAGTAAAAATATAAAATAAAATGTTTTAGTTTTGAGATGCATGTGTTACCCTTCACAAAGGGTTGCCATCCTGAACCATCCTCAATGTATCTGCAAAATTTCAGCCTCTCTGTCATACTCATTTATTTATATTTCTATTGAGGCTCACTCCCAGTGTGACCCTTTCCTGCACATGTTCTGACCAGGGATCTAGATATCATAGCTCCTGCCATCACCTCCCTTTGCAATATATAGCTTGCCTTGTCATACGTTCCGACCAATGTAAAAACTTAACAAACTGTGGTTGTTTCTCTGCTCAAAAAGCCTTCAGCTGGCTCAAATCATCTCCCCGTCATCTGATATTTCTTTGCTACACTTTTCTCCAATGTCTCACAATATTTTTATGTAAAAGGAAAAAAGCTGAAGTATATTGTGAGACCTATTCTTTAGGTCAGGGGCAATAGGTGATTAGTTGGCAGCATCTTTGGTGGATACCGTTGTTCACGACTGCTGTTTCAGAATATAAGACTATTTTATTACATATGTTTAAGTGTTGTTCCTTTTGGAAACTTGTCTCTCCAGCAGTGGCAGTAGCGAGCAGTCAAAGCATACTCCAGGAGGTGATAAAGGCATTGGAACTCAAATATGTATGTCATATTTATCATTCTAGATTAGCACCTTGTTCAGCCACCCTAGCTATGTCTTTTAACAAGGACTAATTTAGAGCAGGTGGTAATGGAATGAAACAACAGAAAATGTGTTCTGTGACTAATAGTCCTCCAAGACCAAACAAACGTCTTACCATATCTCTGTGTGTGCAAAGTATCCTGCAGAGTGATAGTGGACAGCTGTCACCCTGCTGCGTTCAGGAAGAGAGATCTTTCATTGGAGGCTGTAAGACCAAAAGTGTTTGGTGAAGTACCTGGGGAGTGACTGTATTCACTTTGAATCTGGGAAGTGTCTTCTCAGATATTAAATACATGTGACTGTAATTTTCTGGTATTACTTTAGCGTTAGGCTGCAAGTCACACACCACCTCCCCCAGCCTACCTATTCCACATTGTTACATTTCCTTTCATTTAGATGTAAACTGTATAAAGTCTACTTTAGTAGGCCTGTTCTGTTTTGTTGTTTTAATGTATTTCTTTAGTGGTTGGCTCTCACTATAGCTTTGGTAGTCTTTTTGTCCTAGGTCACAAACTGTTTTCCCTTTAAGCCATCCATTATCAATATCTTTACGTTATTTCAATTCTTTGCATTATTAAAAAATTGAGTTTGATAGTAACTGCTATGTTTAAGTGCTCTGTGAGCCTTTGGCGCTTCTGCCACCCCACCAGAGTATGACATTTGTGTTGTCTCTTTTTATATTCTGTTTGCTTCTGTTTTTGCAGTTCACTTACCACATCTAGCATGTAGCGGTTTGTGTTGACCCCCATGCCTGCTGAAACCCAGATGCCTTATCTTGAACTTCACTAGCAATTAGGGGGCTTGGGAGTCACTTGAGGTCCCGCTGTATAGTTCTGGGAAAATCTTACTTGGAATTTTAATCATACCCTAATGTGGAAACAATTAGTGGACAATGTAACAATCATATCAGTTTTGGAGAGACCTACGCCTAGCTTTCTCACCTGGCTTGCATGCTGTTAAGTATTTCCATGTGACACAGCTTTAAGAAATATATACATTGTTTAATTAGGATTATTATTTATATTTTTTGCCATTTTTGTGATATCCACACTAGGTACATAGGGGCATATTTACAAGAAAGTGGCACATCAGTCCTGATGCGCCACTTTTCTTGCGTCGCCCCTGTCCCACCTAATGACACCATGGTTGCACCATATTTACAATACTTCGCAACATGGCGGTTATCGGACAATATCGTCAAAATGTTTGACACTACTAGGGTGCTTTGCTGCACTGGCGTAAAAAATTAAAACGTTAGTGCAACAAAGCACAGGGAAGTCCATTGATTAAAATGAGTGCGTCATTTTAATGCCTGCTTTGGGCCGGAGTTAAAAATTACGGAAAAAATGGCACAATGAAACATTGTACATTTCACTGCACCATTGATTTGGGCCTCCCTGCATCGGAATGTCCCCCTTGCATACATTATGCCTGGCGCAAGCATATTCTGGCACAAGGGTTTACAAAGTGGTGCAATGCAACCAATGCGCCACTTTGGATGTACAGGGCTGGAGAAAGGTCTCCTTACCGCCGCCTTAATATAAAAAAAAAGGCGCTAGGGCAGCGCAAGGAGGTGCTTGTAAATATGCCCCATAGTTTCTTGAAAAGCTGCTTCAACAAATACAAAACATCAATATTAAATTGATGTCCCTTCCTCTGATGTCACTTCCTGTGATATCACATCTTGCACGGGACTTGCATGTTACTATTCTCCCTGGGGCCTCACAAACCCTAGGACCGGCCCGGGGGTTGCATAGCTGCATGGTTGCATTGTGGCACCTACATAGGTGCACCTCTATGGGGGCATGTGTTTGATGATATATATGAGGTTCAGAAACAGACTTGAAACATGATTCGGTGAGGTGGTACCTGCACTTAGGCAGGAGGTGCGACAGCAGATGCAGTCAAGCATGCGGGTACTTTCCTTCCTTGTTTCTTAGGTGGCAGCAGCTATGTTTTTACTGTATCGTGTTCACTGGTAGTCATTTCCTGCAACTCATGCTACCATTCTTTCTCACAGTGCTCACTGGAAGTGGGTGGTTATTGCAGCAGGACATTGTTTTTACAGTTCCTCGGCCTGGCAGCAGCAGATGAGGGTCAGCCCGCAGCAAGTTTTCAAACCTGCTGGCCAGGCCACACGCCTCCTCAGCCCCCAAACCCATGGCCAGACCTTCCCAGAGATACCTCCCGGGGGCCTCCATCTGGAGGGGTCCCCAATGAGAAGTCAACAGCTTCTCACCGGCTATGGCCCAGTGTGTTTGTTGAGGTGCCCGGGCCATACAGCAGCCAGGCCAGCAGCTCTGTGTTGACTTGCATGACCCCTCAGCTCTGCAAGGACAGATTCCTCAACTCTGTTGGAGAGAGATTGAGAATTACAGACTTGAGGATAGGCTTCCTGAGGGAATCTGAATCTACCCAGTGAGACAATGCATCACACCAGCAGGCTGTAGCACCCTAAGCACTAAGCAGCCGTTGACGGACCATTGATGGAGCAACGATGATAAATGCAGACTAAGAGGGCAGTGGATGTGGTAAGTGATGGCCAGTGTTTTAGGGGGTTCTTAAACCGTTCTTCTGGTGGTTGGGGTGACCGTAAAGTAATATAGAGAGCTGAGCTCTCCTGAGCTGAGCTCTCCTGCAGTATTTAATTCTAGCCCAGTGACTTTGGTAAGTGGCCAGTGGTGGGAAAAAAGCTTTACTCATCATGAGATGGTGAGTAGCAGAGAGAGGCTGGGCTCTGTCAGATGACGCTCAATTTCGTCATGTCATGTGTGTGTGACACTTTCTGGCAGTCACTTTTTAAACACTTTGCATGCTGGGACTTGTAGGTTTCTCTTTTCGTATCATATTGTATGGGCATGATACAAATACTAGCATGCCACCTACACATGGGTTAAAAAAGAACTCGTGATTCATGTCCAGGCACGTTTTTTACTGAAGGACATAGTGGGCTGCTTCCTCACTACACTACTGGAGTTTGAGGAGCTGTAGGGCACGCCTAACTTTGATTATATGTGATGGGTTGGGGAGAATAGCCCGTGTCAGTCATAGTTTAGGGCCAGTAGCTTAGTAGCTTGCAGCGGTTTGAAGATCATTTTAGAGTTTCTCATTGCATAAAAGGGTGTCATTTGTGATATTTGTTTCCGTATACTTCGTTGCTTGGTTGTGCTTGTGAGAAAGTGTCACTAAGTGTCACACACTTGGTCATTCAAGGTCACTCATAAAGTACACTGGAACAATGGAACTGTCACACATAAACATTCTGAAAACGTGGCAGTTATGGTTGTAAGTCCACATACAATCATTTCCACAATCTGTAACATATTTAGACCAGCCAAAGGACAGACTGTCTAATAAACAATAATTAATAGATGTCTCAAACCACAACCTCTTCCCACAGACGCCTTGGGCACAAATACTGCTATCAACCAATCACTGCACAAGTCGCACCACAGGCAGAACCATTACATCTATCCCCATTAGAACTACAGACTTCAAGATTCTTCAGGGTGTTATCTGCTCTTGGCGCCTCGTCATGCCTCCTTTCAATCTCAAGAAAAGCCTCTGTGAAAGCTATCTGTGAAGATATAGCACTGTTCTATATACTGCACCATCCACTTTGCTGGATACCACAGAGAAGCCTTGTGTCCAGCTGCTAGTACTTCATTTATGATATTCTGCAGACCTGTGTTAGCCTGCTGAAATAAGGAAACTTCAGTATTCTCTGTAACCTTAAGATTATGCCTTCTCGTCTAGATGCAGCTCGTGACTTGATCTTCCACGTTGTGGGCTCCCCAGTTCCACCAGAACAGTTCCACAATCCTGATTGCCACTTCTTAGGTATCTAATTGGCCCCTGAAGATCTTTGTACACATCAAATGGAAGGGCATCTCCATCATCAAGTATCTCTGACCTCAGCAATTGAGTGATAACCTCCACCACACTCTCTCTCTTTTCTAGCTGTGGAATACTCAAAATCTTCAAACCCTAAGCCCTGGCCAAATTATCCAGGGCATCCCCATCCTTCTCCAATCGGGTCAATAGAGAACTTTCAAAGGTCCTATTGTTGCTTCCTTGCCTCATCCTAACGTTGCACCAAACTCTCAATTTTACCACTTTTAATTCAAGCCTGCCCATTTGTACATATTCTAGTGCACCTTCTAAAAGACCCTCACTTCTGCTCTCTCTTTTAGTAGGTAATGGTCAATTATCGATGCGGGGTCTTCCATCTCTGGGACATTGTTTCTTTGCTGAATGAAAAGGCTCTTTTGTCTCCTGCACCTTTGGCTTTAAATTCCTTGGACGGCATTACAGTAATCAGTTATTCAGTGCCTCAGCTCACTGCACTTGGGTTCACTGAGGTCTGGTAGTTTGCAAGTGCCTGTATGACATCTGAGTCGAATAGCCTCCAAGTTCTTCCATGCAATCTTCCCTCTGCGACAACACACACCTACACACCAGGAGCATGACATGAGGCCTCTTACCCACGGGGCCACTTCCTTATGGACCAGTGGTTTGGATTTGTTGGGTACCTTCTCCACAAGGATGTAGCGGCTACCCTTCAGTGCACACATCTGTCACCTCTGGTACAGAGGTTTGAACCCCAATAGAGAGTTATGTTTACATGTTTATAAATCCAAATTTCAAGTTTCAGTCATATTAATACTGCTAGGTCGGTTCTCACACCATTTGTAAAGGCCAGGATGTACCCTGTATGTTATAAGTTGCACTCCCAGTCATCTGTATTTTACAGTCAGTGCGCCTGTTCTATAAATAAGTTTATAAACTCCAGAACACAGATTTGCAATACAGAAGGATCTACTTAACCTTTCATCCTTCTTTGGTTGCCAAAGCGAGCATCTTTGAAATGGGTAGAAAACTATTGAAATACAACATACTCCCAAACACAGTCTTATAAATATATATTAATGTTATAATTATTTATTTTCGAAATGACTGTCAGGAATTTCAACATTTGGTAGAGGCTGCTCCACTTTTTCCTAATAGATGTCATCCAGTATTCCAGCACGTGCCCTTTCCCCTAAACATGTTATGTAAATTTTTTCCACCCTATTGGCTTATTTAACTTTCCAGAAACGCCGTGATAAGTTGGTTCAGGAAATATACATATGTCATTCTAGTTAGATTGTATATCTGGGAGTAGACTCACACGACTCACGTATGACTTAAGTATGGATCCAGAGAACATCATTGTGTCCTCGCTAGGCAACCTTTTTAAAACCACTGCAGAAACCTACTGTTATACCTGATCACAATGGCAAAGCGTCCTCTGCGGCTTAGAAATCCAACTTTGCAGTGATCAGAACTTTTGGTGCCAAAGATGAAGTCTCCATGGGGAGCTCAAAGATGATGTATTTGACTTTGAAGGACCCTCACTAACTTTAGCATCCTGGCTTGCAGTACTGAAGGAGTGTGAGAGCCGAAAAAGTAACAATGCCCCAAAGAAAAAACTTTCATAACTGTGACTATAGCTCCATGCTCTATAATGGTCAGCCTGTAATCATGCCGAGATTCTAAAACTGCAAGATACATAACTGATGTACATAATTCTCTGCACATGTTTATGAACGTCTGAATCTCCTCAGTGCATTAACCAATGATTCATTGATTTCATTTTAGGTTTCCTGTTGCCTGTCTCTGTTCGTCTTGAAACTATAAAAAAACATATCTCCAAGTACTTCATTAATCATTTTGTATTTTATTCGATTTTTAAAATTTTGGGGGAAATCTTCCTACTTGAACGCAACACTCACTTATGAGGAGAGTGTCTTGTTAGCTAAATCTAGCAGAAAGCCTAGGGTTAAGCAGACTTTCTCACTGAAAAGTGATGTGGCATACACAGGTTGTATTTATTATGGTGTTAGGGATACTTCTCTCAAATAAAATATCAGATTTTTTATAATAGTTTTTTTCAACTTTCTCAAATTGTGAGGGAGGAATATGTAGCTATTAGTTCTGCTCCTGTATCTCTGGCTCACTCTCTGAATCCAGGAAAACATAACGTCCATTAATGTGCAGTCGCAATCAGAGACAGCTCGGATGATAAACAACCAGTGGGACCCCTCCTTAAGGGTAGAAGGGCCCTGACTCCCCTGCCCCTTTTTCCTGACCTGAAAAGTGTCTTTCAGGCTGAACAAAGGGCAGTCTGACTCTTCTTTTTCAGGTCGGGTAGCCAGGTGCTATACAGCCCTGTGAGCGTAACCTCTTCAGCCTGGCAAACACCCAGTGGAACTCCCCCGCAGGATAAGTGGGAGTATCTCTAGTAGCCTCTGACCTGGGCACTTCAGTTTTAAGCCCTGAGGTGCCCAGGGCCGAATGTCTATCACTGACAGCTCAGCACAGAGGGGGGTGGAGTCAGTAAGTCTCACTGACTCTATCCCTATCTGTGATGATTCAGGGATTGCCACCCCCTGCCATTGGTCAGCCAATGACAGGAGGTGGCATTCCCAACACTCCTGGAGTGTCTGAGGCATCTCTCTCTCCACCCAAGACATTGAAACTGCTGAGTTGTATGTGTTGTAATGTTTAGTGTAAGCATTCAAGTATGTGCATAGGGATGTATTGGTTCAGTCAGTGAGAATGTGTGTGTGTTTGTGTATGGGGGTCCCCAGCGTACCTGCATTGTGCACATTCATCTTTAAATGGGATAAAGAAGTAAAATACATGCAATTTGTAGGTTTGAAAATTAAGACTTGACCTTCCTAAAGTGAGATACCAGGGAAACTTGAATACATTTGTGCTGAACTGTGATCACTCAAACTAAAAGCACATTTCAAAACACAGAAATGCTGCCGATTCACCATTACAATTGATCCGTTCAGAAACCTAAATATGCAAGTAGGGCTGAGGGCATTTCAGTCTTGAGTCCTGCCACCACTGCAAAAGAAGCCAATCACACTAAAAATTGATAGTGTGTGCACATGTGAGCAATTAATGCTCTCACCTGCTGACAAATTGAGAAACAAAGAAAGGACAGAAAGAGAGTCAAAATGTAACATCACTTAAGGGTCACAGCAGCAGCATTTTACAGAGCAATCAGTTATGCAATAATGTTTTTAAACACTGCTTGTGTGTTTAGTTTTCATGTTTGCGATAAAAGCAAAAGCTTGGGTTCCAATGTAACTACTTCCAAAGATCAAAGTGCCACCTTTTCCTGCAACCACAACAGGTTGAGCCTATGGTTCCACCTAAATGGGTATCAGGGAGTGAGAGTTTGCCTGTATGTTTTCTGAGTGCACATCTATATTTAATAAACAAGGACCGACATGAGATGGGCAGTGCTGGGTTGTGCATTAGGGACTCCTTGCTGTCCCGTGGCCAGCCTTGAGAGACCAACTTAAACAGAAAGGCTGTCTTGGCCCCTTGCCCAAACATGATGGACAGTTCCCTACACTGTCCTGCTGTGCCTTTTTTGCTCTTAACCCTGCTATACTATACTTCCACTGCTACATCTGAAACTGTGGTCCCAGTTCTCAGAAATGGCACAGGGACAGTTGGCAGATTTTACTAATAGAACTTTGTTACTTACCTCATGCTGGTCGATGAAATATGAATGCTTACCTGTTTGTTCCATGGTCTGTCCTGGTGCTTCAGGGAGTTCTGCCGTCAGTTTATGAAGAGCTTCCTTGGAGTGACCAGCGCAGGATGTATGATCCCACATTATGCCAATAAACTTGAAGTTGGCCAGTTCTTTTTTTGTCCTCACTTTACTCATTGAAAGCCAATATCTTTCCACATGTGAGTCCTTTTCTGTGTCTCTCAGCAGGGTTGTCTGGCACCAGGACACCCTTTTAGATAACTGTGCATATAGAAGTAAATTACTGTCTCAGGTTATTCTCAACTGACTACCCTGTGCCGTAGTCCCTAGCAGGACTGGTGCACACACAACTTCCTTTGTCAACATTCTTGTGATGGCTCCATCTAGATCACTTGTCAGAACTTCCCAGTCTAAAAAGACTGTTTCTTGCATTACACTGGATTTGCCCCAGTCTCGAAACATTGCATCATGGACATTCCTGCTCCTGGCTTGTCTCCTGCTGCGTTGGTTCCCCTTTTATGCTATATTGAACTTGGAGAAATGCATTTTTGTTTGCTGCTCAAGGTACTCCTGCTAACTACTCTGGGTATATATAATTAAATATGGAATTTAGATCTAGGAGTACCTTGTTTGGGAAACTGTCTGAGGGTAAGCTTCTGAAGGTACTAAGGCCATCTCTCAATTTAGTCGCCTAAATTCCATGAGACTGGCAGCAGCATCCACATTGGAATTGTGACACCTATGTAACACTGTCAATCTGTTTACTATCACCTGAAGATTACAGCAGCTGTAAGCAGTTGACATTTCCAGTGAAAGGCAAGGTCAAATTAGCAATTACTGAGGAACTCACTACTTGAAATACCAAATACCCTGGTAATTTTCATTTTTTAGTGGTCCCTCAGAGCCCAAGTCATAAAGGGGTAGATTTTCATTGCCTCTTGAAATTCCAGTACATTACCAGTACCTTTGGCATTGGTAATTCATAGGGTAGATAAATACTAGCCCATTTCCCAGGCTGTTAGACCTGGCATCCTTGGAGTGGTTTCCCCTAACATTTTTGCCTTCTGGCCTCCTGTTTGTTTTTGCTGGCTTATACTCTATGCAATTTACCATTTCTGACCAGTGCTAAAGTGCATGTGTTCTTTCCTTAAAACATGTTACCATTGGATTATTCACAAATTGTCATGGAGAGAGATCTATATTTGGATCCTTCCCTTGCATGCAGCGCATTGTTCCGCTACCGTTATCTAAGCGAGACTGGCTTTGCTTAAGAGTTTGCAGGTGTTGCTGTCTTCAGTGTGTATTTTGTTATTCCAGTTTAGTTTAGGTCCATCTCACACATAAGTTTCTTTTGGCTTTAAAGTCATGTATTACTCTGCTTTAAGTCACTCGCAGTGTTGTGGGTCAGTAAAACTGTAATACAAAATGGGTGTGCTGGTTACACAGATGTTTGTAGCACACCCTTAACTTATTAGGCTAATTTGCCCACTTCACCCTCCTCATGCCACTACTTTCTGGGGCTTAGTTTTTCTGTGTACAGTGTAGGCATAAGGGGCAGATGGTAGTGTGTGGATTGTATTTATTAGGTGCTGGAAGTGCCTAACATACCTTCTGAGACAATAAGCCATTTTCTGCTGTTGTGCCTTGGTGCGTGGGGCTAAATCCATTCACTGGATTGCACTATATCCGATGCAAATAGAACTGGAGGAAATACATTAATCATTTGCTTTGCAACAAATAGAAATGTCTTCGTCCCTGTTCTGGCTTCAAACCGTTTTGCTTTCCTCAATCTATTCAGCAGTGGTGCAGCAGTTGCTGAACCAAATAACAGTTCTTATTGGCATGCTACAGACAGACTACCCAATAGTACACCTTAACGGGTACACCGTTGATAAACGTAAATAGAAAACTGGGTACATCAAATCCCTAGAGGACATGTCTGGGATAATGACTAGAACTGCTCCATGCACTGGAGGAATGAGACGCCTTCATAAGGTTTAAAGGTGCTCTGCAAGAAAAAATAAATGCTGTCGCACAGAAAGATCGGTCGATTTTTATTTATTTTTTATTTATTTATTTATTTATTTTTTTAAATTTCAGTAGCAGAGTTTAGATCTAGTTTGGTGGACTCTGATATTGTAGATCATCTGTTATTAAACTTTTGACTTACGTGGCCCCACACTGGTTTATTACTGGAATCTGGGGACCCACACTGAATCATTACTTGATGCTTAGTGCTTCCAGCCTGAGCAAATTTGAACCTCAAAATAATAAACAAAAATACAAAAATACAAAATCCAATATACACCAAACAAATGCTCAAATATTCAACTAGTTTAATTCACAATCTAATATGGACAGTTTTCATATTGTATTGTAATAGTATTTATTTAGCGCTTACTACCCATGACGAGGCGTCGAAGCGCTTTTCGGCGAGTAGCACTCTACTCCGGAACCCAAGAGGAATTAGTGGTGGATTTCCCCTTGTTTGCTCCTACTTAAAAAAAAAACCTTTGCTTTTTTGTTTGGAAAATCCTGCTATCTTAGTAGATCATGATTTGCATCAAACCTATTGGTGTTAGTGGTAATCTGCCTTAGTATCATCTCAGTAAGCACTCCTTGACACACCGCAAAAACGAAATGTTTTTTTTCTGTTATGAAAAGTTCTCTGTGAATTCATCTATAAGCAGATCATCACTGACTGTCAGGCAAACAGGTCCATCAGTGCTCATTGACTATGCTTTCACGTGACACATTTTAAAACTGTCTCTCCAAACATGGCTCATTCACCTAAGCAAAATTTATCCTAGCTCCATAATGTCAAAATCAGGCGACAAGAAGTCCAGATCTAACATCCTCTTAGTGCATCCAGCAACCCTAATCGTGGTTATAGATCAAATTTTCTATGCAACTAACATAGACGCATGGCTTACAACTGTACAACATACATAACTCTCACCCCCATGTTTATAATTCCTGGTGGGAGTACAATTGCTTCTCCCCCACTAACTGCCTCACCCTTACCATAACACTTAAACAATGGAAAAGGAATGATCAAATTGACCAACCTAGTCAACCAGATTCTTCCGCCTTAGTGATATGAGCTCACAGGGGGCTGGGTAGCTCTCCCCACTTTCAGCTGGGGGACGGGGGAAGACACATGTTAGACCTAATAGCCTTAGGGTGGTCATCACACAACTTTTTGCCTGCCTCCCTCCACTTTTTTTACACTGTTTTTGCTGGTTTTAGTACTCTGTGCACAGTGACAGTGCTAACATTCATATGCTCTCTCCCTTAATCAGGGTATCTTTGGTTCATTCCCAATTGGCATATTTTATTTACCTATAAGTCCCTAGTGAAGTGCACTTCATGTGCCTAGGGCCTGTAAATTAAAAAAGTAAAAGGCAGGACTCTGTTTGCGCCGAATTAGCATGATTCTTTTTATGCTAATTCATCACAAACTGAACTCCACAGCACACTTTATTAAATCCTCTAACTTTGCAGTCAGAGCAGAAAAGTAACCATTATTCTCCAGGATAAAATAAGCAGCAAATTGTAAGAAGACATAAGCTGGCACTGGACTTCTGTTGTTGCACCCACAGCAAATGTGACAAGACAACAACAAGACTTGAAGGCACCTTCATTGCTCATTCACTGTCTGAATGAACAGAACACTGTTTTTTTATCAGCTTGCCAGAACGGGCCAGGAGGCCTAAAAATGTCTCACCCTTATAAATCTGATTAGTCTTAGCGAGTGGCCGAGCAGGTAACTTGAGGACTGTAAAGGCTGCGTCATCGAATGTCTAACGCGTGATGTAGGTTTCCAAACGGATGATAATATGGAACCAGAGTTCATCTAAACTGAAAGCTCAGGTAACTACTCAATTGCTCTGGAACTGTCATGCATAATGTTTTTGTAACTCCTACAACCTATGCTAAATATCTTCTTTTCAATTACAGCCTGTCAACATTTGGATTTGAACGGCCAGGCGTGAGTTCAAAGGAAGACCAGGTAATTCTGTAGACGTTCCAGGTGGGATTAAGGGCCTCTACATAAATCACGTTCATGATCTACACCTTTGCTTCTATTACAGGTTTGTCGGACCAAGCAAGTTATAAATGTGAATGGACCGACATGTGTAGAAGCATAAGGACCAGGTAATTATTTGGTAGGTACCCCATCTGGGTCACCTGGCACATTATAATATGACAACATGCTGTAACCAATCTACTTTAACCACCTTACCCACCTTTTCTTCTGTTGTAGGCATCTCCGACAGCGCTACTCATATATTACAAAAAGGCGCATGTGAGTAGAAGCAGAAAAACAAGGTAATTATTTGGTAGATTTCACTTGTGATGCACCTAGTACATTATAAAATTACAACATTCTTCAACCCTTTTTTTTCGTTTGCAGGCTTCTTAGACAGTGCTAACATTGGTTAGAAAAGGCAGACGTGACTACAAGCAGAAAGACCAGGTAAATATTTAGTAGTTTTTCCTTGTAGTTCATCTGAAATACTGGAACACAAGCATGTGCTGTAACCATTTTTTTTCTTCTGTTGCAGAGATCTTAGGCAGTGTTAGATATACAGGCAGGAGTGAGATCAAACAGAAAGGCCCAGGTAATTACTCGCTAGACGCTACATTTTCCAAGAGATAGCTCAGTCTTGTCTGGAAGATTGCATTCAATAGCATAAAAAACAACTTTAAATAATGTTCCTCACTTTAAATAATGTCCCTCTTTTTTTTGCAGGCTTTGCGGCACAGTAGGCTCAGACGGATTGCCTCCAAAATGTTCAAGCGCAAAGCTGTGACTTCTGCAGAGAGTAGTGCTTCACCACAAAGGAAGAAATGCTGTCTTGTGTTCAAAGAAGAATGGCTGAAAGAAATTGTGGAGACTGAGACAGAGAAGTCCTGGAGCAAGGTTTGCGTACAACTGGGAGAGCTATTTCTATACAATCCATAAATAGGCCTGATTTGCAAAGTATGTGCAGAAGCAAAGATTGCAGGTGACTTTTCTACTGAGACGAAACGGAGTGATGGCTGGAAGCTGGACTACTTGAAATGCCATCTATGTAGCAAAGTTCATGAATCTGCTTTGGTGACACTGAGAAATAAAAGTGCTGCTGCCAGGCTGGGTTTTGGAGTGTGCACCATGCTAATGGAAAATGCCAGTGACAGAGCAAACAGACTAGAAGTGGTTGAACGGCAAAGATCCCTGCCTGAGGAGATAAAGATTCTCATCAACAATGTGTTGCTAGCAGTCAAAATGAACACGTCACTGTTTTCTGTTCAAGACATCCATGACCACATTGCATTGTATGTGAAGATACCAGACAGCTGGAAGAGCAAGAACTATACCTTTGAGTTTTTGGAGGCCATCAACAGCGTGATACGCTCTGACTTCATGGCAGAACTTCGCAGTGCTCGGTATCACACATTGATAATTGATGAGAGCACAAATATTTCAGTTACAGAAATTCTCATCCTCTACGTCAAGTTCCAATCTGTAACATCAACACAGCACAAAACAGTGTTTGGGGGAATTGTAACTCTGAGTGCATGCAATGCGGAGGCTATCACTATAGCTGTAAAAGACTTCTACACTGCCAATAAACTGGATCTTATGAAAATGGTCATGTTCACATCAGATAGTGCATCAGTGATGCTGGGAAAGAACAATGGTGTTGCTACCCGCCTCAAACAATCCATTCCCCATCTAGTTGAGCAGCACTGTGTTGCGCACAGAGAAGATTTGGGAGTTGATGATGCCTGGAAAAAAGTGCTGATGGTCAGGGAAATGGAAACATTACTGAGGACTGTCTACACTGTGTTCTCCCCTTCTCCGTTAAGGAAGTCCAAGCTGGATGAAATTGCTTTGGTCACTGAATGTGAAGCGGTCTCCTTTCGGCCACTCAATGAGATGGGGTGGCTTTCAAGGCATTTTGCTGTTGGCGCACTCTTGCGTAATTACGAGGTTGCTCTCAAATACTTTGATCATGAAAGAGTTGAGGAGAATGACCCAATTGCTAAATATTGCTACAAAAAACTATCTGACTCAAACTACCACATTTCCTTTTCAGCACTAAATGACATTCTGGGTGAACTTGCATCTTTGTGCAAGTTGTTTCAGAAAAGCTCTTTGACCACTGTTGAAGCTGTACAGTATGCAAGAGCAAAAATGACCCAAAAAAAGAAACAGTACTTGGGCGACACAGTCTTTTGGAGCAACACAGTAAGAGATCTGATGGTTTTGTGCAAAGAGGACCGGGAGTATGATAGTGAGCCGATGTTATCTTTTATTAAACGTCTTTGTGAGCACATGGAAAGAAGGTTCCTAGAAGATGAATTGAAGGAATGGACCAACTTTGATTTCCATACAGTAACAACACAATCACAGTTTGATTTTGGGACTGAGAATGTACAAGACTTGTTGAAAAATATAAGAAGGTCTTGGTCCTAGGTGACTGTGACACCCCTGATGATGTTGTTCAGAATTACAGAGATTATAAATATGTGGTGGCAGCGCATATAAAAAACGGATTGTTTAGGACCTTTCAAGACATGGTGAATTTCACTTTGCGGAATGCTGCACAATATAGTTTGTATCTCAGCTTGTTGATGTCTGTGCAACTTTCGAGGCTTCAAGTGCAGACTGCGAACAAGGATTCAGCCTCATGAACTCAATCAAGTCCAAATTAGGAAACAGAGTAGCGGGGAATCACCTAGATATGCTGATGAGGACAAAGGCTTACCTCTCAAATGGGAAAGTTGACGTAGACCGAGTTTATCAGCACTGGAAGAATGGCGAGGACCGGCGAGAAAAACAAACATGTCACACATCTTATGTTGGCACCTGACTTGTCTAAACTATGATGCGGCTCCTCCTACATTCCATGTGTGGGTGAGGAAGGAACATTTCTCAGCCTGTATCTTGGCAGGGGCATCATGGCATTTATCAGCAGTGTGTTCATCAAATTGTAAATGTTAACTAATTATACAACTGGCTGTATTTGATGTGCAGGGCCCTCTCCAGCACTCTGAGAGTATTCATTAAAGTTTCATAATGGTTCAACCTCCTGATTTCTGTTTTCTCTAACTGGGGTGTAGGTGGCACTTAACAAGGTCATGTCCTTGGGGTGTGCAACCAGGTCCCAAAACTGCCTTAATGCCCTATTGCATGGAGCAATGTTCATACAAATATCCCTTTTTTGCTTTAGTGGTATGGTGAGGTTAATGCCAAAGATCTTGGTAGTTATGCGCTGCGTTCGCGTGAATGGTCAATTTCTTGGTGCACATATCCTTGGCTGCAGCGCACAGAGACCTCACACTGCCGCACACAGTGGAAAAAAATTAGAGGGAACATTGTTCACAATTGTCATATTCAATTACTTATAAGTCCCTCGAAAAGTGCACTACATGTACCCAGGGCCTGTAATTAAATGCTACTAGTGGGCCTTCTGCACTGATTCAGCCACCCACTTAAGTAGTTCTTTAAACATGTGTATGCAGTTTTAAGCTGCTATGTCGACTTGGCAAGTTGACCCTTTTGCAAGGCCCAAACCTTCCTTTTTAATACATATGAGTCACCCCTAAGGAAGGCCTTGGACAGCCCCAATGGTAGGGCACAGTGTATTTAAACAATTGGACATGTAGTTTTATGTTTTACATGTCCAGGTTGTGAAAAACTCTTAAATTAGTTTTTCACTACTGCAAGCCCTATCTCTCCCACAGGTTAACACTGGGATTGCCTTATTACATTTTCAAAGTGCAATTTCCAATTGGGAAGAGATGAGATCCCCAAGTTTGATGTCTCTGGAATGACAATTTAAAATCACAACTCATGGTGAAGTCAGATTTTAAACTATAATTCTGAAAATTCCAATTTTAGAAAGTTGGCATTTTCTTACTTTAAATCATCCAGTGCCTTTTGCCTGTTTTTGAATGCATATCTGGGTGGGTGATAGCTGCGCTCTTGAGCATTTCCTCCAGGCAGTCATGCACAAATGGAGCTTAAGTGTGAATGAGTGGCCATCTGCATGTTGATATTCCATGCTTAGCAGGATTTAGAGTGAGAAGCTGATACTTACACCTGAATGAGCTGTGTCCTGGGCCCTCACAAAGGGCTGCATGACCCCCTGTAGTGTGTCTGGGGCCAGGGCAGGAAGGGCAGGGACTTTGTGAACTTCAAAGGCCTCTCTTTGAAGTCTCCTCCACTTCAAAAACACCACTGGGTGTAAGAACTGGACTTCCGATTCTACCAAATGAGTACACTTCTGTACCTGAGGACATTCTGCCAGGAAGAAGGAGTGCTGTGCTGCTGAAGAGTCTGTCACACTGCTGGAACTCTGCCGTAATTTGCTGGACTCCTGCTCTGCAGTGTGTGCCCTGTTGTCCTCCTTGCCCGGGACTGAGAAGGACTGGGCCTGCATATCTACATCCCCAAAACCAAAATGACTCCAAGGGCTTGCCTCCTGTTCTGAAATCTCGGGGATATAAAAAAATTCACTCAACTCTCCTACAGCTTCTGGACTCTGCCAACTGTAAGTCCTACCCTGCCAAGATGTGCCAATGCAGGCCTGAGCCCTTAGAGGCCAGTTCTGCAGCTATCTTTTAAAAAATATGTACATCTTCGCCACTGCGCAGATTGGACTGACCACTATTTTCCTCAACGGTGATGCATCACCACTGCCCCTGAGGACAAAGATCAACTACGTGGCTCAGAACCAGCACATTGCTCTCAGTCTCGACGCATCTCCTTTGCATCGCTTGCTGGGTGGCTCAATGACAACGCATCGCCTTATTTGCAAAGGGTTTGACACCACACAACTGTTCAAGGACATCGCATTGGAAACTGTGTGGCTTCACAACAAAGTATTCCTCACTGCAAGGACTGAACTGACGCATTGCCTTCACATCGACCACTTTGATCTCAGATCTTCTCTTCAACACTGACGCAACCCTCCATAGAAGGTACTGGTACATCATGACAAGGTTAGTCCCTGTATCCAGCCCGCACTCCATCACGGTAGGCCTGAACATTTGGATTCATCCCAGTCTAGCCCCGGTTGGCACTTTAAGTTTCTAAGCACTACGTTTGCAGATATGTTTGACAAATTCATATCTCAACCTCTACTTTTTGGTTTTTTATCATTTTGGCCATGTTGTGTTTACTAAATTAAGATCTATTTTTTTAACTTGGTGTGGATTATTTTTGTGTGGTATTTTCACTGTTTTAAGTGTTGTAGAAATACTTTACAAATTGCCTCCTAAGTTAAGCCTGCCTGCTCTGTGCCTAGCTACCAGAGAGTGAGCACAGGTTAATTTATTGTGTGTAACTGATTTACCCTGACTAGGACTTGTGGTCCCTACTTAGACAGGGTGCATACCTCTGCCACCAAGAGATCCAATTTCTAACACAGGTCATGCATAATAATGTCCTTATTGTACAGGTAATATCAGCTATACAGTTAGCTCTGGTTCTGGTGGATTCCTGCAAAAATCTCCATGGATGTGTGTATTGCTTGTCTTTTTTGTATTGTAGACCTTTAGTTACTAAAACGTATTAAAATATATGTAGAGGTTAGTATGTTTAGTTTGGTAGGTTGTTCTTGCAAAGATGAAGGGTGTCTTGCTCACCTAATTCTGTTTTACTGGAACATGTCTGTTAGTAAGCGTGACACAGACAAATAGGAAGACTGTCAGAAAGAGAGACATAATTAAGAGAGCCAACCTTTTCAACAATTTTACTCTATCATCATTTTCTTGAACAATGACAGGCAAGCAGTGAAGCAAACCGCAGTAATGCATCTGCTGAATCACCAAGTAATACCCTTTAGCTAAATATAGCTTGTACTACATGACTTTCTTTTTATACATTAGTATGATTAATAAAGCATCACTGTTTGTATGTCACTTTTTAAAATGGAGGCTGATGTTTGTATTAGTCTATTCAGCATCAATGATGTGTGCTCTGATCTACCTACCAAAGGTGGCAGCGGTGTGAAAGGGAAGCTCCGGACCGGCCCATAAACGATCCTGTGAATGACAGTGCCGCAAGCCGGTGCTGAGACTGGGTGAAGGTGTCCGAGGACGGGTGGGGCAGAGGCTGACCAGGGAAGGCTGGTGGCGATCCCTCCCCTGGATGACCACAGAGGCACTGCACAAGATGGCGGCCTCACAGAGGCATTGAATGCCGCTCGAGCCTGGGGTAGGTGAGGAGTGCGGCTGCAGCATTCACACCCCTCAGACTGGGACAACAGAAGGAGCGGTGGAGTGTCTGTACCTCTGAGGGCACAGGAGAGGAGACAAGGAGAGATCGGACGGCGTCTGTGCCTGTGCAGGCCCTATGACCTGAGCAGACGCCCCCTCCTCCCCCCCTGTCATGCCTGGGGAGGACACAGGCCACGCAGGAGTACCAGGCTCAAGGTACACCACTGGGGGGGAGAGGCCCGGAGGCAGAGTGCTGGAGCAGTGCATGTTTCCCCCCGCCTGGGTGGTGGAAGAAGGCCTCAGTGAGTACGTGGGGGGACTGTGCCCCTGTGTGGTCCCGGACCCTGGCCTATGGTGCTGCAATATTCATGCGGGAGACGCTGGACATGAGACCTCCCCATGAGAAGGAGCTGACACCCGGAGGAGCCCCAGCACAATGGCAGGATCCTTGGCAGAGGAGACCGGCTGACCGTGAGACAGAGCCAGGCTGTAGGCGTGGCAGGCCCTGGCACATGTTGGGGCATCCTTTGGGGGGCCCACTGGGACCTAGAGCGGGGAAGGCCACCCGCCGGGAATGGATCTCTCCCCCACATGCAGGCCTGAGTGATAGGAAGTGACAGGGGCCTGACAAATCAGGACACTTGCAGGAGCACTCAGATGGAGGCCCCGGAACTCCAAAACTATGAGCCGCTGCCGGACTGCATGGGCTGCTGGGACGCCGAAAGTCCCCAATGGCCGGGGGGACTAACAATGGTGGCAAAAGTTCCCCCCGGCGCATGCATCCATATACTGCCTGAGAGAAACCAGGCCCTGAATATTGACTCTAATGGGGAAGCAACACCCTAAGCCCCAGGGTTCGGGAGCAGTAAGCCCCAAAACTGGGCAACATGCTTGAGTGCTGACGCCACAACTGGCAGTTCAACGACCTCAAATGAAATACACCCTACAAAAGATACTGGAGGTAATTGAGGACTCTAAGATCGCTCTCTGGCAAGAGATCGGGAAGGTGTCGGCGAAGCTGGGCCTCCTGCGGACAAACATCCGGAAACTGTTCGATAGGGTGAAAAACACAGAGGATGAACTGACTGACCTGGGACCCTCGCATCGAGCGTACCAGACCTAACTAACCCACCTCACAGACAGAGTACACTGGCAGAAGACGCTGAGGGTCAAAGTCTGCACAACAAAGTATGCATCATTGGGCTGTCCGAGGGGGCCAAAGGCGCAGAAATGGTGGCTTTCCTGGAACCTTGGATGAAATCTCTCAGGGGTAAGCAGCAATTCACATAGTTCTTCGAAATTGGAAATGGCCTGACCCCCTGCACCGGGAAGACCACCCAGGCTGGTTGTGGCCAAGTTACTGCACTACACAGTCCGGGACCTATTATTGCAGAGAGTGAGAGAGGCAGGCACCTTCGAGGTAGAGAATGGTACAGTTAATATGTTCCCTGATTACCCAGCAGTGCAGGCTAAATGGGCATCCTACATGGAAGTGAAGAGAACATTATGAGCAGAAAGGATCAGTTATGCCTTGTTATTCCTCTCAAAATTGAAGATAATGTAGGATGGCTGCACTCATTTCTGTCGGAATCCTGAAGAGGCCTGGGCCTGGCTTGAAACCTATAAAACTAGGAAAGATGGACTCTAAATGAACGAGACCACTACATCTAGCCACCAAAGAAAGAGACACCGCTCCAAGGACCAACCTTGCACCGAGCGCATGACGAGGTCCATTCAACTACAAGCGAGCCAGGAGAAGAGAGTGGGGATCCAGGCTGCGGCTTCCCTGGCAGAGTCACCAACCTCCGATAAGAAAGAAATGATCTCACTTATGTCCATGAGACAGAGGACACCTCTGACCTTGAATCGTTCGCTAGTGTGCTTGAATAAACCGCTCATGTGACACCCCAAACAGCAGAAGACATTATTTAGTAAGTGGAACCTCTCAATTCTGCGACTGACTTTTAAACGGGAGCGGCAGTTTAAACACTGGCTTAGACTGATCCGGGCGAAATCGATGGTCTACTGCGCACCAATGACTATTTCACCCCCAACTCACCCTCAGACTGGTTGAGAAGGGTGACGATGATGGAATGCCAAAGATTGACTTCACTAGTCGGCTGTTGCCGAAATGCTCTGGGGACGGGGAGTTGGGGTTTGATTATCATCATTATTATTATTATTGTTGATGCCCAAGTATGTAAATGGTGTGAGGTGGTGGCGCTGCAGGATGCGCAGAGGGGCATAGGGAGGGAGGGAGAGGAATGCAGGACAAGAGACACTGTGAATGTATGTCAAATAATGCCACTGCCTTTAAACTGATGTCCTTGATTATACAGGGATGGGCACTGCATCAAAATCACATAAAATCTTGACATACATGAAGAGGAGAGTGGTCCATATTGCTATGCTACAGTAATCCCACCTCACTAAGACCAAGTCTGACCGCCTCCACAGACGTTGGCAGGGGCAAATATATGCTACCACCTATTTCGCATATGCACGGGGAGCATTGGTGTCGGTGCGGGTGGGAGTGCCCTTTGAGGCCAATTCAGTAGATGTTAAAAAAGAGGGTCGCTGTGTTTTGGAGGAGGGACGCCTCTGCGGTCGACTGGTAGTTCTGAGAGGTATACATGCCCCCAATCAGGACCAGGTCTCCTTCTTACACACACTCTCTTCCCAAGTGGTGCGGTACTCAGACGGTCCCTATCTCCTGGGGGGGACTTTAATAGCGTAATTTACCCGGACTTGGACCACTCCACCCCCCCAGTGCAGGAAGCTGTGACAATCAAGGTGGCAAGGGGACTGTCGCTGTGGATGTCTAGGTGGGACATAGAGGATATATGGCGGACTCAACACCAAAACAGTAAGGAATTCTCATACTATTATTCCCCTCTATCAAGTACGTACTAGAACAGATCTGCCTCAGCAGTGCTTTCCTACTCACCGAATATCTGGGCCGCACAGTGTCCCACCATAGCTCGCTTATATTGACGATGCAGACATTGGAAAACGCCCACCAATCCCAACGTAGTACCTGTATCCTAAAGCCATAGAGGATGAGGTCTTCCGGAATGCATTAGCAACCAAACTGACGGATTACCTCACATTGCACTTGAGAACAGCCTTTAACAGGAGAACAGAGTGGGAGGCCTTGAGGTGGAAGTTAGGGGCCATTGTCTGGGACAAACTATGGAGATCCGGAAGGATCTAGAAACTGACCTTATCCGTTTAGAAGCAGACCTGCGTAAATGAGAATCAGTGTTGGGTATTGACCCTGAGGCCCCCGACAGTTCTTAGAAATGCAAGAAGGCCTCAGCACAGCATTAGAGCACCTTCGGTGCCATGATTATAAAGCAGACACGAGCAGGGTGCATGAAGAAGAGGGGAGGGCGGGGAGATTAGTGGCCTGATTGATCAACCCGGAAGGGAAGTGACATGCCGATCACTCACCTGACATCTAGAGACGGGTCTCCACTGTATTCTCCACTACATATCAACGATGAGTTCAGAGCTTACTATATGACCCTATGTAACTTACTGCCGGCAGAAGACACGGGCTCACTCCAAAACTATCTGGAAGGCCTGCATTTGAGAATGCTAACAGAGCTGGATAGCAAAAATCTGGGGGCACCAGTGGATGTCAAACAAGTGAAGGCTGCCATCAAAGCCCTGACGATGGGGAAAACCCCGGGAACTGATGGTCTCCTGCCAGAATTCTACCAAAGGTTCATAGGAGCCCTGCCGCCAAGACTCGAGGAGATGTTTATGGAAGTCTATGTGAAGGGAGAATTGCTGCTCTCCACAAGGAAGGCCTTGGTGATACCCCTCCCCAAGTGTAAGTGGGCTGAGGTGACAGTCGCTGACTTTCGCCCACTTTCTATGCTCAACTCTGACTTTAAGGTGCTCAGTAAAGCGCTTGCTACTAGATTGCTCCCACATATGCAGACCCTCATTCATGAAGATCAGAATGGGTCTATACCTACATGTAGAACGTCACATAGGTTATGACGGCTCTACTCATTACTTTACGATGACTTCCCACCAGATCCATCAGTAGTTATAGTGTTGGTGGACCTAGAAAAGGCCTTTGACACAGTAAACTGGGATTATCTTTAGGCTGAAAATGGGACTAGGGCCTAGATGGGTGAAATGGGTCAATTTACTTTACACCCACCCTACAGCAAGAGTAAAGACCGGATGCACGATTTCAAGCAGTTATGAGATCTACAGGGGGACCAGACAGGGTTGCCCACTCACTTCCTTACTATTTGCCATAGCTATAGAGCCGCTAGCAGGGAGTGGGGTGTGCTCAGAGGAGGTGGTCCACACATTATCTTCATTTATGCAGACAACCTCCTTATTTGCTTACAGAATGGGAATGCCGTGTTGCCCCATGTGCTCCAGTTACTGGAGGACTTCAGCATACACTCAGGCCTACGGCTAAACAGATGGATGATTGAAGGGGTGCCACGCAAACTCTCCTGCCCAGAAGATGTACTCTGGGCACCCTGAACGTTTCCATATCTGGGAATACAGATCTCTCATGACTTGGGAGACCTTTGAGAAGGCAAGTTGGGCGGACTATGCTGCACACTGAGGGACGCAGTAGCTTTCTGGTGCTCGTTGAGGCTTCCCACTTTGGCAAGGGTCACATTTTCCAAGATGGTTATGCTTCCCAGACTCCTTTACTACTTTGCTAACCTGCCGTTGGCTATTCCAGTGTCATGGTTTCAAACCCTAGACACACTTCTACAACAGTTAGTGTGGGATGGGGGCGTCAATGTGTGGAACTGGCAGAGGGGGGTCTAGGGGTTCTCTACTTTGAGTTGTATTATCTGGCGGCCCAACTCCAGTGGGCGGCGCAATGGCTCAATGGGTTGGACTTATCAGCAATGACCTTAGATGGAGAGACTGCACATGGGGAGGGATTCCTAGTCCAACTCCTTTGTGGAAGACGGGTACCCCCCAGAACAAACATATTGGTGCCCATGGCCTTGACTGCCTGGTGTAGAGCCCTTAAGTGAACGCACATGGCTGCCCGCTATGCCCCGGCTCTGCCCCTAATCGGACTGCCGCATGGCGAACCCTGTTCCTCCTTTACCCCAGACAGCTAAAAGTTTGGACAGAGGTGGGGCTGAAGACTATGGGGGACTGCTACCAAGGAGGGTTGCTGATACCTTTTGGTGATTTAACGTAACAGACAGGCCTACCCGCCGGTCAATTCTTAATATACAAGGCCCTCATACGAGCTCTGAAATAACTATGGGACAACAGAAGTGAGGAGCCCCCCACAGTTGCAGTCCTCCAAATTATGCTGACTATCAGAGGATCTTACTTGGTTACAAGGATTTACAGAGCACTGAATGGGATGATTGAGCAATCGCTAGGAGGACTGCAACATAAATGGGACACAGATATAAGCAGAATCATGACAGACACCAAATGGGCCAGGACCCTAGCATATGCACACAAAGTCTTACGAAATGCACACCTGAAGTACATACAGTACAATTACGTCCATAGGACCCGCTCACTCCACACAGAATTAATCCGATATATGGAGTGATGTTGGGGGCGTGCCCCCGATGCCAGCTGATTGATGCTAACTTTTGTCACATGACTTGGGAATGCCACCACTAACAACTTACTGGGGTGGAGCCCTTGCACGCTGGGTTTAATCCATCGTTCTATGACTGGGGGTGAGTGTTTGCATTGTCAGTACTCCGTCCATCATCCTTTTGTGTTGCTAAAGTTGCCTTAAGTGGGAAGGGTATGCCCAGACGTGGGTCCCTTGCTCAATGTGCCACTGGAATCAAGCTAGCCTGACTTGGGACCGGTCCAGGGAGGACCTGGCCTGGCAGATAGGGCTGGACTGTTCCCATGAGGAACAGGGTCAAGACTGATCTGCATATGGCTGGGTCCAAACTGGGGTGGCATGGGGAGCAAAAGAACAATGGACTAAACCCAGATCTATGACTGGGGGTGAGTGTTTGCATTGTCAGCACTCCGTCCATCATCCTTTTGTGTTGCTAAAATCACAATGTATGAACCAGTCACCCAATGGTGGTACGGAATGGCATGTGGTATGTCAGTGAAATGTGTTAAGGCATTGTGAATAATAATATTTAGAATTTGAAATACCAATAAATAAAAGTGTTAAAAAAATGATGTGTGCTCTGCATTTTTAGATTGAAGCCAGTTTCTTAAAGTCATCTTTGGGACATAGTTAAAGCTTCCCTTGGAATGCATTCTGCCAATTGATTTCCATTGGGATTGTGTTTTGTAACTCACAGTTGCTTGTTTTCTATTTGTTGGCTTTATTGGTTTTAGGGTGTCCAGCTTGAGTTAGTCCCTCTCCTGGAGCATAGCCTGTTTATTACATTATTCCAAAAGTGCTTGCTTTCTGTACACAGGTCAATAATTCTCAAGCTTATCTTGTCACATTTGCTGTGCATTGAAAACCACAGGTCAAATATCAGGTTCTGTCCTCTGAGGAGTTTATTGTTTACTTGTCTTTGTCTGTCTTTAAAGTCAGAGGATTTATGTGACAATATTGCTGTAAAAGGAGAGGTTTTTTCATGCACACAGCAAAATGTAACTTTCTGTAAACAAACTGCAGATATTTTAGAATACATCAGAATTAGGGAGGCACAATTGAAGCACATTTTTCTACAATTTTTGTGTGTGTTGGAAACAAATATTTAATCAATACACTAGGTGATGACATTTCCACACATTATTGTTTGTCCACTCCATACTTTTATCAGTAAAATGGTATGTCTGTACAAATGTAATTGTCATTTCAATTGAAAAAGTGCTGTCTGTAGTACCAGCTTGTTACCATACCATGCACACTCAACACTACTTCACTCCACTCAATGGCACTCCCCGAAACAATGCTATACTCAACTCTCTGCCTCTCAAATCTATCAATCAATCAATCATTAAATTTATAAAGCGCGCTATGTACCCGTTAGGGTTTCGAGGCGCTTGGGGGGGTGAGGGTGGGGGTGTCGCTGCTATCGTTCGAAGAGCCATGTCTTGAGGAGTCTCCTGAAGGTGAGGAGGTCCTGGATCTGGCGTAGTGAGGTCGGGAGTGAGTTCCAGGTCTTGGCGGCGAGGTGGGAGAAGGATCTGCCGCCAGAGGTCTTTCACTGGATTCGGGGGACGATGGCGAGGGCAAGGTTGGCAGAGCGTAGTTGGCGTGAGGGAACGTAGAAGTTGAGTCTGGTGTTCAGGTAGGTGGGTCCGGTGTCATGTAGTGCCTTGTGTGCATGGGTGAGGAGTTTAAAGGTGATCCTTTTGTCCACGGGGAGCCAGTGGAGGTCCTTCAAGTGGTGGGAAATGTGACATCGGCGGGGTATGTCGAGGATCAGGCGGGCGGATGCGTTCTGGATGCGTTGGAGTCGTTTGATGTCTTTTGTTGGGATGCCTGTGTAGAGTGCGTTGCCGTAGTCGAGTCTGCTACTGACGAGGGCTTGGGTCACCATCTTTCTGGTTCCTGTTGGAATCCACTTGAAGATCCTGCGGAGAATGCGGAGGGTGTTAAAACAGGAAGAGGAGACAGCGTTGACCTGTTTGGACATGGTGAGAGCAGAGTCGAGGATGAAGCCGAGGTTTCGTGCGTGGCTGGCTGGGGTGGGTGGGGGGCCCAGGGCGGTGGGCCACCAAGAGTCGTTCCAGGCCGAGGGTGTGCGACCAAGGATGAGGACTTCCGTCTTGTCGGAGTTAAGTTTCAGGCGGCTGTTGCTCATCCATTTGGCGATAGATTTCAGTCCCTCGTGGAGGTTGGCTTTGGCGGTGAGTAATGACAGCTGCGTATGACACTCTACTCCACTCTACGGCAAACCACTCAATTCTACGACACTCCACTTCATTATATGACATGTTACTCCACTCCACTCTACACCACCCTAGGACATGCCACTCCCCACTACAACACTACTCTCTACTCTATGAAATGACACTCTACTCTACGCCCATCAACTGTAAGACACTCTGCAATACACCACACTACAACATGTCAATCCACTCTACTCTACAACATGCCACACCACTCTACAACACGCCACTCCATACGACTCCACCCTATGCCACTCAGTGAAACACCTCTCTATTCTACAACATGCCAATCCACAACTCTCTACTCTATGCCACTCCACTCTAAGCCATTCCATCCAATGCCATGGCACTCTACATCATGACACTCTGTGACACTCTAATCCATTCTATGCTGCACCACTCGATGACTCTTTATTCCACTCTGTGCTACATCACTCCACTCTACTTTATGCCACTCTACTCTATGCAACACTACAACACTCCACTCTACGTCGATGCATTCTATGCCACTTCCTTCTGCAACACTCTACTTCACTCTATAACATTCTCTGTCCCTGCACTCTATGACACTCTACCCCACTCTATTCCACTCCACTCAAGAACATTCTACCACATGTTTCTCCACTCTACACAACTCCCTCCATGTCACACCATGCCACTTTACTCCTCCTCACGCTATGACACACTACTCCACACTACTCCACACTACTCCACTACTCCACTCCATGCCACTCAGTTCTACAACACTTAACTCCACTTTATGCCACTCCACTCTTCAACACTCTACTCCAGTCTCTGCCACTCCATTCTACTCTATGATTCTCTCCTACACTTCATTCTACAGTACTCCTTGGTATGAAACTCCATTCTATGACACTCCACCCTTTGACACTGTACTCTACTTGGCGATGCTCCACTCGACTCTACTACGCTCTACGACACTCAACTCCACTCATGCCACTCCATAACAATCTACTCCATTCTATGCCACTCTACTCCACTCTGCACAACTCCCAGTATGCCCCTCCATGCCACTTTACTCTTCTGTACTCTACGTCACAGTACTCTGCTCCACTTTACGCCACTCCACTCTATGACCCTCGATGCCACTACATGATATCCTACTCCACTCTATGCCCCTGCACACTACTCCACTCTATGACACTACACATAGATAGATAGATAGATAGATAGATAGATAGATAGATAGATAGATAGATAGATAGATAGATAGATAGATGTATATTGTTAGAAATGGGGTCTTTGGTTGGCATTCAGGTTACCCCCTGTCAAAGCAAGGACCCTCACTCTAGTCAGGGTAAAGGAGAATCACCCTTGGTTAATCCCCCCACTCACCCACTTGGTAGCTTGGCACGAGCATGCAGGCTTAAAAGCAATGTGTAAAGTATTTGTACCAACACACACAGTAACTCAGTGAAAACAATACAAAATGACATAACACAGGTTTAGAAAAATACGGAATATTTATCTAAAAAAAAGAAGACCAAAACAACAAAAATTCAACATACACCAGTTAAGGTATGAACATTCAAAAGAATAAGAGTCTTAATCCTTAGAAAACAGTGAGAATGCTATTTCACAAAAGTCCCTGGATAGCATCAAAATAAAGCTGCACGGACGAGTGTGCGTTGAAAAAGGCCAGTGATGCGTCGAATTCTCACTCGCAAGCAAGACCGTGCATCGTTCCTCCTCTCGTCGGGTCAGCATGTGTCGTTTCTTCTCTCCCGCAAGAAAGCAATGCGTCGATCCGGACGGGCACTTCGGGTCTGTGAAGGCTTTGCGTTGATTTTCTGTGCCTAGCAATGTTGCGTTGAAAATTCAGTCGCACGGTATCACAAAACTGCACTGCGTGGGGTTTGTGTAGTTATCAGCCTCCGTTAGCGGGTGTTGCTCATCGTTTCTCCAACTACGTTGCGTCGATCTTCCAGCTGCGATGCAGGTGAAGCGTTGATTTCCGCCGGAAAGCCGGCCGCACGTCGTTTATCAGCTGCGTCACAGAAGATGTGTTTCAGTTCTTCTCTACCAACTTCACCTTTCAAGGGCCCAGGAACTCGATAGGGCACCACTTGGCAGTCTCAGCAGAGAGTCCAGGTGCTGGCAGGGGAAGTCTTTGATGGCCCTGAGACTTCAACAACAGGAGACAAACTCAGTTGAAGCCCTTGGAGATTCTTCTCAAGCAGGAATGCACAACAAAGTCCAGTCTTTGCCCCCCTTTCACAGGCAGAAGCAGCAACCGCAGGATAGCCCAACAAAGCACAGTCACAGGCAGGGGAAGCATTCTCCTCAGCTCTTCAGCTCTTCTCCTTGGCAGAGGTTCCAGAAGTGATCTAATTATTAAAGGTTTTGGGTGCCCTTCTTATACCCCTTTCTGCCTTTGAAGTAGGCCTAGTTCAAAGAGAAGTCTCTGTTGTTTTCAAGATCCTGCCTTGCCCAGGCCCCAGATACACACCAGGGGGCTGGAGACTGCATTGTTTGAGGGCAGGCACATCCTTTTCAGGTGTAAGTGACCACTCCTCCCCCTCCTCCCAGCACAGATGCTCATCAGTATATGGAGGCTACACCCCAGCTCCCTTTGTGTCAATGTCTAGAGGAGAGGTACAAACAGCCCAACTGTCAAACTGACCCAGACAGGGAATCCACAAACAGGCAGAGTCACAGAATGGTTTAAGAAAGAAAATGCCTGCTTTCTAAAAGTGGCAATTTCAAACACATAATTTAAAAACAAACTTTACTAAAAGATGCATTTTTAAATTGGGAGTTCAGAGACCCTAAACTCCACATTTCAATCTGCTCCCAAAGGGAATCTGCTCTTTAATAAAAATGTAAAGGCAGCCCCCATGTTAACCTATGAGAGAGATAGGCCTTGCAACAGTGAAAACCGAATTTGGCAGTATTTCATTGTTACGACATGTAAAACACATACGGACATGTCCCACCTTTTACATACACTGCACCCTGCCCATGGGGCTACCTAGGGCCTACCTTAGGGGTGCTTCACATGTAGAAAAAGGGAAGGTTTAGGCCTGGCAAGTGGGTACACTTGCCAAGTCGAATTGGCAGTTTAAAACTGCACACACAGACACTGCAGTGACAGGTCTGAGCCAGGGCTACTAATGTGGGTGGCACAACCAGTGCTGCAGGCCCACTAGTAGCATTTGATTTACAGGCCCTGGGCACCTCGAGTGCACTGTACTAGGGAGTTACTAGTAAATCAAATATACCAATCATAGAAAGTCAATTACACATACGTTTTACATGGGAGCAATTGCACTTTAGCACTGGCTAGCAGTGAGAGAGAGAGAGAGCACATGTACATTTTACAACATTTTACAACAAAAGGTAACTAATAGATAACAGTTTCTGTGATTTGAGAAATGCTTTAATGCTGCTCTGAGTGTGTATTTGTGCATTCTGATATTCTTGACTGATGTTTAAAGTTTGTATCTTACTAGGCACCCAAAGGGAGAACTGGGCAATTATGTTACACACAGGTAAGTGTTTGCAAGAATCTTAAAGCGAAAATGATGTTATTCAGTGTCTCGCCAGCTAGCAACTGCAGATATTGCACCGTATTTCAGCTTCACTGTTGGCTCCTTGCCAGATAATTCATTAGACACAGACAGCGGCCGCCTTTTAGTTATAGAAAACCATTTAAAGCAGTCTGAATTATTCACAGAGCCATGGATAGGTCAAACCTAACATGCCTGAACTGTAAATGCAGCAAGAGTGCTTCCAAATAACACCTCTGGTCTGCAAAGGCCAGAACTGTGGGCGCACTCTGTTTCAAGGGCCAGGGGGACTGAAACGCATTTTCAGTAAACTCTGCACACATGTGAATGTTATAAAGTGTCATGTCGAAGTGTTACAAAAAAGGAAGTGTGTTAATGTGTCATGAAGACGTGCTGCGCATGTGAAGACACTGAAGTGTTACAATGTCCTCTTGGGGGTGAGAGGTCACTTTAAAAAATACACTAAAGATGATGCAGGTGGAATAAGCTTTTTAAGGGCATCAGGATGAGAGAGGAGGGCCTTCCTCAGGTTCAGAAGAGCTCAACAGACAGTAATAATTGAGACAACAGCGTCACGTTGTGGGATCAGTGAAAGGGTGTTTAGTGACCTCTGCAAACACTTTTCCACCCCCCTTGCAGACTATGAGATACAGTTCGCAGTTGGTTCTAGAGCCAATTTGTAGCCCTCTGTTGGTGGTACCCTGTTGTGCTCCCTGTTTTTGTCTTGCCTTAGTTCCAGATCGTATTTTACAGCAGTGGCGCTCTCAGTGCTCCATTTTACACCGCTCACCAGAAGCACGTGCCCTGGAGTTTATTTTCGAGCAGCACGCCGGTCCACGTCAAAGAAGCCATTATCACTTCAATATAAAACACTAATAAATGTAGGATGATGTGGTGTTATTGGGAATATTTGTTTTTACTTCTTCTTTTTAATCGATTTCGGAAAAGCATTGGCTAGATTTTCTGGACCTATAGAATCCTGTGACACGTGGGCAGTTCTTGTAATAGGTATTGCCTACTGTCCAAGGAACATCAGGAGACAGAGACTAATGTTATCTCACTTAGGGCCAGATGTACGAACCGTTTTGCATGGCGCAAACTGCGAAAATCGCAGTTTGCCCCATGCAAAACGGCCATCGCGATGCACATTCCCATTTTGCGAGTTGGTACCGACTCGCAAAATGGGAATGCGACTCGCAAATAGGAAGGGGTGTTCCCTTCCTATTTGCGACTCGCACCGCGATGCAGAATTGCTTTGTGACCGCGAAAGCGGTCGCAAAGCAATTCGCAGTTAGCACCCACTTGAAGTGGGTGCTAACTCACTCGCAAAAGTGAAGGGCTCCCATGGGACTCCTTCCCCTTTGTGAATGTCGCTCAAATTTTTTTTTCAGAGCAGGCAGTGGTCCAACGGACCACTGTCTACTCTGAAAAAACGAAACCAAATGGTTTCATTTTTTATTTTGTATTGCAACTCGTTTTCCTTTAAGGAAAACGGGCTGCAATACAAAAAAAAAAAAACTGCTTTATTGAAAAAGCAGTCACAGACATGGAGGTCTGCTGTCTCCAGCAGGCCACCATCCCTGTGAGTGCAGGGAATCGCAAGGGGGTCGCAAATTGCGACCCACCTCATTAATATTAATGAGGTGGGTCTTTGCAACCCCCTTCCGATTCACAAATTCGTATCTTGCTACATCTGGCCCTTTGTTTCCATATCTCTACTTTTTAGGCATTGACTTTTTAGGAGGTGGCAAGGTCAAATAATGAGGCATACTCTTAAATAATGATGTAAGTGTAAAAAGTAGGGCAAAATGCTGTTTATGCAGAATTTAATTAAATCTGCAGAACAGGTGAGTTCAAAGTGAAGTCAAAGGCTTGACCTGGCCTCGCATTGTGGTCTGCTGTGCATAAAAAGGAATATCCTAGTGGTCTCTAAGGAAAAGGGTAATGAGCAAACAGCCTGTTTAAGATCAGACCCAGCATCCCGAACACACCTTACATGGCCAAAGTATTTGGTCAGTGAGCTGGGCCCAAATCCCTCTGGGCATTTATTGTAACCCTATACATCAGGATGTGTGGGATAAAGTCCTGTTCATAGGGCCTACGATCAGACCTCAATAGGGTTCACAGGAAAGGTGCCTTCGGAGCAGAATTCACAAGATCTAGGCCCTACATTAAGTTCCTTGTGCTTATGGCTTAAGTCCATGAACAGTGGGACCTAGGAAAAGGGTGAAGTGTGCAGGGCCAAATGCAGGCCCAGTCCAAATGCCAGAACCTTCACTCAGAGGAGACAGTAAAATTCTACTGAAACCCCTAATACGATTCGTACCAAGTCCAATGAACAAATGGTGTGCAGGGGAAAGATTAATCAGAAAGAGAAAGCTGTGATCTGTTTGATTAGTCTCTCTCACCAAGGATGTGACCAAAAGCAAACTAAGGTAAATTGGGCGTAGAGTGACAAAAATGCAACATGAATGCGGGTGTTGCATTATGTGAATATTCAGGAAGATGCACCACGTGTTAAAAATCATGATAGAAATGAGAAGCAATAAATAATATTGAAAACTGCACTTTTCCTGTACTGTATGTAAGAGCAAACACGTGTGTGCATTTACATAGCATATATGTAGAGTTAGAGAAATAAGCTTAAGTCACCAGTGTACACGACGCAATACAACTATGTGCAAGATGCATAATAATACAAGTGCCACAGAAATGTATGTAACTCAGTAAGACAGCATAACTTATACATGTGCGTCAATGCAGTTTCTGTCTGGCATAAGGTTCAGCTTTTGCCGTTGACCTTCATGAGTCAATCCATAGTGCATTCATCCGTCTTGGACTGCACGTGGGACGTTGTATCGTACTCTGCAAACACTACTACTACTAATCTACCACTCCGTTTCACTGTACTCAATTTAGTGACCTAGGAAGGGTGGAATGCTGAAATGACCTTGCTGAGATTTAACCTGTAAGCCACAGTTGTCAGCAGTGAAGGTTTAGCTCACATTTATCTCATTCACGCATCTTACTTTCCTGTCTTATTATCATTTGAATTATGATAATCCTCCATATGTCATTATCTCTATGCAATTGCATTTCCTCTTTCCATGACAATCACCCACATCATGTACGCATTCTCCTTTCCAACTAGAATTCTAACATTCCCTGCATTTAGGCCTCCAAGCTTTCCTTTGCCTTCCAAAGTTGTCTTCCCAGTTCTCTGCTTATACCCTAGCTAACTTTATCAATAACCTTTTGTGCAAAACAAAAAATGGTGGCTAGAGATGCCGCGTTAAACCTACCAATAGTGTAATGGCAGAAGTGAGTCTATTTCTTGTGCTTTGTACTGAACAATAGGTTGGCGTACTTAATTTTTATTTTAATGGATAGGATGATGGTTCCAATTAATGAAAAGAAAATATGAGATGTGGCAGTCTGTTTTCCATGTACGTTCTGACCCTTACAGAAAGAGGAAAAGTGGAGGGAGAAAGGAGCAAGCAACATAAAGGCAGCACACATAAACACAGGTAATGAGGTTCTGGTGCAGGGAGTGTGTGGAAAAGGTAGTGGCTTGCAGGTAGGCAAGGGAGATCAACAGGTATTGTGGAAAAAGCAGGACATAGGGATTAAGGGATCAAAAGTGGTCAAAGATAGATAGAAACAAGAGGAGAGGAGGTCGAGAGAAGAAAGAGAGGTTAGCTGAGAGAACCCACTCTGACAAAAGAGCTGATTAAATGGTGATCTCGCCTGAAAAAGGCAAAAAGGAGTTAAAAAAGAAAATCAAGTAAATATTTCAAGATGAATGTGGTTCACCAGGTTGGATTTGAAATTGATTAATGCTGTTCACTTTGAAGGCTTTATAGAAACCAGCTCATGTAAAACCTTTCTCCACAACAGATTTCTACAAATCCATTTTGGTCTTGACCACATAGAGTCTTCCAACGTAGCTTCACATCAAGGAACATTACAAGGAATAAAGGATTGAAAATAGGCAAAGCCTGACACACAAATTATTGAACTTACAGCACTGCTCCTGTACTTCTTCTTACTATTTGAAAATGGAAGAATGTGTCATTCTTGAAGACAATGCCATAGTCAGGGTCAACAGCTTCTTCAGAAGGGGACTCAATTTCGAGTGGCACTTCAAATCGCCGATTATTTGGATCATAAATCTAAGTGAGAGAAGAAGACAATTAGAAAAACAACATTAAATATTTTATTTGGAATAGAAGTCATCATTGTCACCTCTGAACATAAAAAAACTATTATTTTCCAGATCTGACCACCACCCAAGCCTGGGTGCTGAGTGAGCCACATACTTAACAGGATCACCGTTTCAACTCTAGCTTCATGGAAGAGCATCCTGTGTGGCACTATTTGACTCATCAATGGCTACAGACACCATTGCTTTGATACTCTTCAGTGTCCGTCACTGCTTTCTGCATCATTGGAAACATCTGTCATATCGTCTACAAGGCAGAAACAACCAACACACTACCCTAACTGGAGGAAACCTCACCCTACCATAAGGCCTTCAAACTAAACTAACCATAACATGGCTGACTTGAAATAAAGTAAAAAGCTAAAGGGCTTCTCACGCTAGTTATGCAGGATCTGGAACAACATTACAGGGTAGCTGAGACTCACTCTTTCACTATTCTGCTTCACAAACATGCTGGAAACATCTTGTGAATTAGTATCTCATCCATCATCAGTAAGTAATTGTACAGTTGTGACTGCTCTTACAGCTGACATTTGGAAAATACCTCCCCCATCCACCACCCTCAACCTAACATGTAACATATCCCTCATGACCAAATCCATAGCCCTATGAAGCACCCAAGTGTTTAGAAGACTGAACACTCCATGGGCATAATGTCCAAATGTATGCAGTAAACAAGCGTCAAGGACAGCAAGCAGTAACTGCCATGGATTTGGATGCTATAATAAGGAAAGAATGAGACCCAGAGGAATGGAATTAGCTACAGTTGTTTACTAATACTCAAGGGTATTTTGTTCATAGCACAGGCCATTTCTGTCCACTACTTGGTACGTGACATAAAGACAACCAGATGGGATAACCATAGAGCAGTTAACTTTTAATGGCCCTGTAAGTTATGATTCATAACTTTAAGTTCCCATAGCTGAATATCCTAAGATGGGCATCATTACCTTTTAAAATCTTCCAATTTCATCAGCAAGGGCTTGTGAGCTATAAATTAATCTCCGCAATAAAGGAGAGGGTCTCATTAGACAGCACATGTAAGGTCTAGACATAATAAAAAGGTATAGCAGGAATGCTGAGCTGGAGAGGCCAGAATAGATCATGCCACCAGACCTTGCTCCTACCCACCAACCACTGGTCAGTTTGTCATGCTGCTTGAGAAAATTCTTACTCATCCATCATGCATGTCCAAAAGACGCTCAGTAGAAATGTTCAATATGCCTTTCACAGTCTTGTCCAGGCATATAAGCTGTGTGTCATAAACATGTTAACACTGGGTAGCAATAGAATCTGATCACTGGTGCAGAAGGTCGTACATACATGTCTAAGACCATAGGTGACAACAGTGAGCTTTGTGGGGCCCCACTCTGAATCTTGGATATTAGATTTGTAAAGTGCCTTCCTGAAGAGAGGAAACCAGACTTCCTTCATGCCAAAGAGACCTACTCCATGACGGGTCCTAAAGATAAAGTGTTTCAGTGCCAAACAGAGTGAAATTGTTTTTAAAAAGACAGCAACCAAGACTCCCTCCTCTGTATGGACCCTAAACTCATCCAAGGTTAATGTTGATTCTTTGGTCTTTCTGGTGGTAAAGCCTAACTGACAGAGGTATATGATTATAGAATCCTCAACATTGTGTCACTTTTAAAGTGCCTTGCATAAACACTTTCCTCTCCTAGAACCATATTTCTACTACTGTGTTGGCTGAGAGTAAACACCGTTGTAAATGTAAAGCCTCCAAGCCTGTGTATAGAGGTAGAATTTTTTTAAATAAATCCATTAATTCCTAACTTTGATTCAGTAGCGCTTATCAGGCTACAAACTAAAGGTGCAAAATATGATCTAAAGTGCAGATACCATCCATTTAATATCAGTCGCGGCTCACGGGGGTCACAAGGGGCAGGGCTGTGCGTGGTGGGGGGAATTTATTACCATAATAATAATAATATTAATAAAAATGCGGCAATCCTGTTGCTGCTAAGAGTAGTTTTAGGACTGGCTGGGAGCCCCTTGCTAGGGCGCTCCCCAGGCAGACTGGGAGCCTGTGCCTTTTCTCTTCAGCCTGCCAACACTGTGCCGGGCTGGAAAGAGCATAGTGTGCATGTGTGGTGACCGGCCCGAGATGGCGCACTGAGGGGAGCGCACAGTGCTGTGACAGTGGGAATACTATTTTAGAGTAGCCTAGTTTTCATCTGTATCCTGCCCTGCTCAAACCAGCCGATTGAAAGTTTGTGGCTTTTATGGAAAGAAGATGTTTTGACTTCTTAAGGAAAATGTTTATATTTTGTCTTCAGATGTCCAGTTTGTCTACACTATATCTACTGGAACTGGTGCAGTAACTTCTCCAATTTACCCCAGTGATCAGCGGAGTAGCCATTCCTGCTGATCTGTACGGTTTGACTTCTGAGGGGAGTCTCTAATGATACTTCCAAACTGTTTCTCTGGGTCTAACAACTAAAACATGAAAGAACATATGTGAACGCACTTTATTGTATGTAGTTTATCTCCTGCTTTCATTTACACCCTCTGGTGAACACAACTGTGTTCAGTGTTTAATATATGTTCCAGTCAGTGATGTGTATGGTATTATAACAACTTCTAAAATGTTGTCTTTATTTAACATTTTCTAAACTACACCTTTGCAAATTCATATATTGGAATATGTTGAATTTTAAATCTGTTGGATGTGAATAATTTTTTCAGAGAATAAACCACAAGCTCTTTTAAGTTTCATTTCAGACTATATATTGGGGTATATTTTGGAATTTCCATTTTTGTGCTTGACATGTAATGATGTGTGTGCAATGGTTGTAAAATATATTGTGTTCAATGCATACCCTACATACAAAAAGGGGCTTTGTGCCAGCCTTCTTTAGGCATTGGCTTCTTTGGCTCCTGAAGCTGCAGCCACTGGCTTGAGACATTGTGAGTCACTTCTTGGATAAGCCTAGAGAAGTATTGTAGTCTCACAATTTGTTGTATTGGCTGTTTGTATATGTCCTTCCTTATTAATTGTAATACATGGCAGACGTTTTACATCTGAAAAATACACTCATTTATCATACATTCAACACATCGCTGTCGTGATATTTTTTAAGTAACAATGTATTTTTTCTGTGTCAATTGATAGAGGATGTATGCGCCTATTCAATTATTTACTATGACTGGGAGTGCTCTGAAGAGCAACACCGAGTGCTGCAGTTCAAACTATATGGTGATATGACACCTGGCTGTACAACATAAACAGTCATTTCAATGGTCATGGTGTAGGTTGCAGTCTTTGACAATAAATCTTTTCTTGTTTACTGCTAGAAAGTTGGAGAGGTCAGGAAATACATTCTACACAAAAAAAATGTAAATATTGTAAATGAAATGTACAAATATTTCAAAATATATCAGCAATTATGAAGCACAATTAAAGCATATTTTGGCCCAGATTAACAAACATTTTCCCCAAGGTTTGTGTCACATGCGTTAAATATTTTGTACATTTACTTTCCAGTGCAAATCTTGTTTCTAAGAAAGTGGCCCACGTATGCAAATAGGGCAGCTATGAATCTTTAAAGACACATTGTATAGGTGTTTTCCAAGATATGGGAGACTACATGCAAGTATGCTTGCTACAGTGTTTGTGGTAATATCAGGGAAGTAAACAGTAAACACCGACCAAACAGACCATAAAACAGGCCCATTAACCTCAATAAAACCAGACCACACACTGATCTATCAGATTGGTCCCTCAGGCACTGACTGATTGGCCTATATACCAGTCCATCTCTGGTTGCAGATACAGCATGTGACTGTATGAAGTGTAAGTTACAGTTGGTTGTTGACCACTGAGTGTTCTGGTAATGGTATTAGTGTGGGTCAGAAATGTTTTAGATCAAACTACGTAACTATATGTTGTCCCAGCGAACTAGAAGTCAGCCCCCCTTAACTTACCTGCCTATGAAAAGTAGTTTGCTTTTTGGGTTATTTCCAAACTCTGGATAGTAAACTGAAGATTGAGCTTGATGTTACAACTCTCTCTCTGCCCTGGGTTCTTTTGCAGGGTTGTGGATTGGTATAGTTTCTTCCAAATAGCCAGGACTTCAACTGTCTTCTGAAGTATACATGCTGCTTGATGCTTCGAATGCTGGCTTGTAGTAAATTTTAGAGCTTGATAGCTTTTACTGAGATAGCAGTGTCTCCTGCAGGCTTCTTGTGGTAAGGTGGTACGATATTAAGTGGGGCAAGCCTGGAGCGCATTGCCCGTGTAGGTATAGCTGTCCTTTTTCTTGGAAGGCTCGGTGGACAACATAAAGTGCCTTGATCGTTGCCGTTCTAGCTAGAGGAGCCAGCGGAGCAATTCCAAGACTGGAGTCATGTGTTCTCTTGGATGAGGGTGGAGAGGAAGACTTGCAGCAGCATTTTGAAGAGTTGTATTTTGCTTATGATGAATGCAACTGCTCCAAGGTGTAGGCTGCTAGCATAGTCAAGTTTGAAGATTGCAAGCGTGAGGGTGGTTTACAGTTTCTGTTGGTATCCAAGGTATTGGAAGATGTAACATAATGTTTTCATTGTGTAGAAGGCAATCTGTGTAATGTTGTTAAGACGTAGTACTAGGTAGAGGTCTGAATCCTTTTTACCACTGGGTTTCTGAATTTTCTTGATATTGTTGGGGAGGTCTAATTTTCCTTAGGTCATATGGTGATATGCTGATAATTTTGCCATTGTCCACAGGTAATAATATCTTTCTTTGTAGTATTGAGCTTTAGATGGTTATTTATCATCGAAATGTTTTTGACCTGATGGTAGTCATCAAGTTTTAAACTGGATAGGTATTCCAAGCCATCCAAGTTGTTTTTAATTATTTGGGTGTCATCTGCATAGTTATAACAGGTGAGGTTGAATGATGTAATCAGGTTTCGTGAGGGGGTTAGATAGATGTTTAACAGTAGAGGGGATATGATAGACCCCTGCAGGACACCACAGATGTGTGTATAAGGAGCTGATGTGAAAGGTTGTACCAATATCAGTTGGCAGTCACAGCTGCGAGGCCAAGGATTCAACTGGCAGCAGCTGAATTCCCTTCTCACCTTTCATATATATTATCTCAAAAACGAATATTCTGCATGAAGAGATCACAAAACTCTGCAGGACAATGAGTCATGTTGTTCATAAGGCAGCACTGTTCATTACCTTTTGTATTTCTGATAAATAAGTGATTGTCACTGCCTAAACCTACCATCCATTCAGAAGCATTGTCCATTCAGGTTATCTCCAGGTTCCAATATGGCATAATATTTTGACCAGCCTATTGGCTGGGGCAGAACCATCATAAGTGAGGTACGACTTACTATTTGACTGACATTGCACCATCCTACAGCCTTTATAGGGGCACGATAGTGAAAAATAGCCTAGTAAAGGTTAGGTTTTTGTGACTGCTGCAGAGGGCTGCAAGTACCTCTTAACTAGCAGTAGTGTGAATCTGAGAGAATGCAACATTGCCTGCCATGTCACAAATGACTGTTATAAAAGACTATGGCCCTCATTACGACCCTGGCGGTCGGCAGTAATTTGTGGAAAGGTACTGGCAACAGGCTGGCAGTACCTTTTCCCAAATGATGACATTGGCGGTTTGGCTCAAGCCATCCACCAGGGTGGTACCAGCTGCTGGGCTGGAGACTTCAGTCTCCAGCCAGGCGGCCGTCACAATCCCACCCTCAGGATTATGACACTGCCTAGCGCCATGTTTTCGTAGCAAGCGTACCGCCATGAAAACCATGGCGGTAGGCACTATCAGTGCCAGGGAATTCCTTCCCCGGCACTGATAGGGGTCTCCCCCACTCCCTCTCCAGGGTCCCCCCCAACCTTCCGCCTCCCTCTCCTGTCACCCCCTCACATTGACACACCCACACGTGCACACATACACACTAATACACACACGCATACCCACTTCCACCCACGCATGCACACATAGATACCCACACACCGCAATACACACCAACATACTTTGTCGCAGACACGCATTCACAACACACTACATACACGTACACTCACATTCAGTCATTCACACACTCATTCAATGCAACTCACACCCGCATGCACGCATACAAAAACAGACACCCCACAAACACACACAACACCCCCACACGCACACAACACCCCCACCACCCCCATCTCCTGTCGGAGAACCTGACTTACCTGCTTGCAAGGGGTCCTCCGGCAGGAGATGGGACGCCGCCTTGCTGTCAGCAGCAGGGTCCGCCAGCAAAACACCACCAGGCTGTGTCATTGCTCATGATACGGTAGGCAGTGTTTTGCTGGTGTGGCACTGCTGCTGACAGCAGCACCACCTTACCGCCTTCCGCCATGACCGTCGACAGAATTCCGCCTGTCTTCTGGCGGAATTCCGTCGGTAGTCATAATGCGGTTGGGCAGCTGGTAGTCACAGCGACGGTATGTTGGCCCCCGTCGCCGTGGTGGTAGGCGGCAGTTACCGCCAATGATGTAATGAGGGTCTATATTTAAAAAAGAGTTTAATATTTATATAACACTGCCAGGGTCAAAATGCAGAGGATTAATCTCCTTGAGCCAAATAGTATGGAAACCATAATCAGAGCATTTGAGGCAGAAAGCATTTGTATTATAATTGACCTCTCTAGACATCTCAGCACAACATTGACTAACATTTGTTAATTTTTATATATTGTAATTGGAGGTCTGTGTAGAATGAATCTGCTTTTGGAATATAATAAAAATCAATGATTTAGCCAGAGTTTGGTGCTTGCAGGGCATTCTGTGTAAGAAACAAATTTGGGATCCACACAAGCCACACCACCCCAGACTACCATTGGTGCCCTTTTTTCAGAAATTTCTGGGCCTGTCAGGTTTCCCTGGATACAGACCCATCCCTGTCCTAAATACCGCATATCTCCAGAATGGGTTAATTTGCAAGGCAAACTCTCAGTGTTTCCTTGTTGTATTTCATGAACAATAACCCAGTCACACAAGTAGGGTACTAATGCTATTGGGAGAAGTGTAGGAAAGCTGTGTGGTACTACATTTGCGGTTCCATGTATATCCATTACCTTTGTATGCTTTCACTTTTGTTTTGCTGTGATGTCAGCACACACAGCAAAATCAAATAACTGGAAACTCAAGTGAAACATTTCCACATCATTCTGAGTTTGATTTTGGAAAAGAAAATGCTTCTGGTGTTTTCACCAGGAACATTTTCTTTTCTAGTACTGTGGATAGTGGCGAAGATGTCAACAGGTCATCCTCTGCCCTAAAATAGTTAAAACCAACTAAATCTATGCAGCACCATGCTCTGCCAAACAAGAATGGGCAATAAGCAGCAATAAGCTGTAGGGGTATGATGGCTAGGGTGCAAAGACTTCTTTGTTCCACAGTTCATGGGGACTTCTCCAGACCCACAAGGCCCCCAAGTTGGTCAGCTTCTGGGACTGAGGAATAGCAAAAAGCACAGTGGCCAAAGAAAGGTTGCAGTGGTTGGTCCTGGCTATGCACAGCCAAGATAAACTTTCAGTTGCCACACTTGGTCGATGGAAAACAGGAATAGATAGATAATTAAAAGAAGTGTGAGTACAGAGAAGACAGAGAGAAGAGGTTCTAGAAAGAAAGAAAGGAGGGTAAATAGAAAAAGCAAGAGAAAGAACATGAGAGAAAGGAAGGAGAAGATAGGCAGATGCAGTGGCAAACAGAAAGGAGTAGTGGGGAAAAGAATAAGAGAGGCCCTGAGGACAGGGATTAGGAGATGAGGAGAGAAGAGAGAAAGTAAAATAGATCCCCAAGGAGCAAAGTGAGAGCTAGTTACATACACAGAAAAGGTGATTGGAGGTTTTAAGTTGGATTTATAGTTTATAATATTTTGGTCAATACAGCTGGCCCAATGTGATTTTAATGTACAATCTTGCACTTGTTTTCCAAAACGGATCTTAGGGTAAGATCCACAAATCACCTTCCATAGTGTTCTTTCAAGTCTTATTAAGGTCTGACCATTGTACTTGAGCCATGTTGCTTTTTACAATCTGCCTAACAATGGCACACCCTTGTTATTTGTTGCTCCCAGCTCTCTGTAAAATTCTTTTAAATTACGAGCACGTGAAGTTAAAATTTAATTTACAAATTTGAGTGGATTTAGGAAACTCCACAATACAATACAGCAGATGAATTTTCCTAACTTTACTTGAGGTACGGTTTATCCCTTTGGCCGTTCCAGGTGTGATAATTTGCTGAGGGCGAATGTCCAGCAAGGACATCCTACAGCAACGCAAAAATATATTGAGTGTGGAGGCTGGCCATGTACATGTCAAATTAGAGGTGTGTGAGGAAGATGGCTCTGAACTGAATCCATCTTATTCTTTCAAAAAGAACTTCAGAAGCTTTGAATTTCACAAACCTTGAACAGTTTACAAAATATACAAAGTTGTGTGTCAGCCGATTTTTACAACTCTACACTACTCTACCCTTCTCTACTTTAAATCCCATCTAATTAATATGATTTAAAGATGGACTGTGTAAAGTTGATTGATTGTACTTTAATATGTAACCTAAAAAATCCACATATTCCTTCACGTAGGTTCACACAGTGTGCACCCTGATTATCAATGGCAGGGAATATCGAGAACAGTATATAAAATCAAACATATCAACGTCTAAGTCAGAATAGATTTTCTAAATTTTACTCCATGTTTATATACTCAGTGGAGTCAGATGGGAGCAGACATGTCTTCCTTGTCTGCGCTCCTACAGGCAGAGAAGGCATGTCTGCTCCCACTTGGCAGGCGCTTTAAAAATTCTCCTGGGAGAAAACCTTTGTTTCCATGCCTGTTCCCTTGTGGGCAGGGAAGCTCGAATTTGCTTGCCCTGAGAGAGCAAGCATACCACTGGAGTCACGTTAGTCTGTCTGATGAGGGGTGATGAGGGGTGATTCCCTGAAACCGGTCCCAGGAAGCTTGATTCTGTTCCATGGAAGACCTTGCCTGGCAGTTCGGGCTGCACTTATTTCCATATGGCTGGGTCCAAACTGGAATAGCATAGGTAGCAAAAAAACAATGGATTCAGACCCAGATCTCGGGGCCTCGGGGGATGCGGTCCCTCTGGTTATTATTGGCTCGGCCAGTGGGTCCTGTGCCCTCGCCCCTTTGAATATATGTTTTGCCCCCAAGCAATGTGCTCCTTGGGGCGACTCTTAGCTTGGGGAGGGTGGACACATCGCCCTTGCCCACTAAAATACAAAAAAGGATCTGGGGGATTGGATTTCTGGGGTTCATAGAGGCATGGGAAGGAGTGCAGTGTAACTCACTTTTTTTAATTAAATAAAATGGCCCCAGGGATAGGATACCCAGGGCCATAAAGGCTTGGGGATGGGGGGCAATTTGCCCCCTCCTCAATATTGAAAAAAGAAAAATAAATAAATTGTTGCCGGCTCCCACCAGCAGCCATGAAGAATTAGCCAACCCATGTGACCAATCCCCTATCAAAGGTTGTGCCCTGACGGAAGTTTTCCTCCCTTTGGGGGTTAGATGCATGGCTTGGTTGCCCTTAATTTTAACATGAGTTAACCATAACTTATGCCAATGCCCTACACTGCTAACTACCCCATATATTACATAACTCATGACATCATCTAAGACATCACTCATAGCATGAATACACCATGAAAAGTCACACAATTAATGACACAACTGTGCATAGCAAAGCGTGAGTTATAGCTACTTTAGGACAAGAGCTACAGTGATGTGAGATAACTGTAACTTTCATTGGTTTTGGTTGTTAAAAACGATATGTTTTAACAGACATTTTTACCTAACTATTACATTACGTTAACCTTTAGTTATACTTACAATTCCAAACTATAACCTCAATCAATCAATCATTTCTAAAGCGCGGTTAATCACTTGTAGGGTCTCAAGGCGGTGTTTGCAAGTGTGCTGCTCAGTCAAAAAGCCAGGTCTTGAGGTCCTTCTTAAACTGCTTAAGTGATGCGGTCTGCCTGAGTTTGAGAGGTAGCATGTTCCATGTCTGGGCTGTGAGGAAGGGGAAGGGTCTTCCTCCTGCTGTTCTTTTTCAGATCTTGGGAATCGCTGCAAGGGTGAGTTGGGATGAACGGAGTTGTCTGCTTGATGCGTAGAAGGCGGTTGAGGTATGACGGTCCTGTGTTGTGTAGTGCCATGTAGGTGTGGATAAGGAGTTTGAATGTGATGCACTTGTTGACTGAAAGCCAGTGTAAGTCTCTGAGGTGGGAGGGGATGTGCCTGTGTCGGTGGATGTTCAGGATGAGTCTGGCTGCTCTTTTCTGGATTCTTTGTAGTCTTGATTGCAGTTTCTTGGTGATGCCGGCATAGAATGCGTTGCCGTAGTCCAGTTTGCTAGTGACGAGTGCGTGGGTGACTGTCTTCCTCGTGTCATCGGAGATCGTCAGAGATCTAGTTAATGATCTTTTGATGGAGTTAGAGGGTGTGGAACCATGATGACGAGATGGCAATGACTTGGCGGGTCATGGATAGAGAGGAGTCCAGGATGATGCCCAGATTGCATGCGTGGTCCGTGGGAGCGGGGGCATTTCCCAGTGCGGTAGGCCAACTGGAGTCATTTCAGGTGGAAGGGGTGGAACTATTTACGAGGATCTCAGTCTGAATTTAAGGCATCTGGCTTCCATCCAGGCCTCAAATTCTCTCATTCCGTTGTGGACATTCCTCTTGGCCTTTACAGGGTTGTCTGGCAGGGAGAGGATCAGCTGGGTATCGTCAGCATAGGTAATGATGTTTAGGCTGTGTTGTTTGGCTAGCGGGCCATGTAGATGTTGAAAAGTGTTGGGCTGAGTGATGAAACTTGGGGAACTCTGCAGCATGTATTTTTGGGTTCTGATGTGAATAGCTATAGTCTGATACTCTGAAGCACTGGAATGGATCAGGAAGGGACCATTTCAGTGATCCATCATGGATGCTGGCATCGTGGAACCTGGTGCAGAGGGTGTAGTTGGAGAGGGTGTCAAATGCGGCAGAGAAGTTGAGGAGGATGAGCGCGGCCATGCCTCTGTGGTCTAGTAAGGAGCATATGTTGTTGATGGTTTTGGTGCTATGGTTGCTCCTGAATCCGGATTGGAATGGATCTAAGATGTGGTGTGTCTCGAGGAATTCAGTGAGTTGCTGGTTGATGGCCTTTTCCCCTTCTTTGGCTAGGAAAATGAGCAGAGAGATGGGTGGCGGTGGGTTTCTTGAGTAGTAGGTTGATCTCTGCCTGTTTCCAGTCTGAAGGGAAGGTGGCGGTATTGAAGGATTGGTTGATAGTTTGGCAGAGCTCAGGTGCTATGGTGGAACTGGCCAGGTTGAAGATGTGATGAGGGCACGGATCCGAGGGTGCTCCCGAGTGGATGGAGTTCATGAGTCTTTGGGTGTCCTCTTTCGTGATGGGGTTCAGGAGTTCAGGATCTGGTGTGGTGCTGGATCCATGGTGGTATTTGTGGGCGGTGCTGGCGAGTTTTGTTTCTTGAAGCCTTTGTAAATGTCATGGATTTGTTTTGGTGGAAGAAGGTGGCGAGGTCGTTGCAGAGGTCTTGGGAGAGAGGGATAGATGATGTGACCGTCCCAGGGTTCGTGAACTCTTTGACAATGGTGAAGAGCTCTTAACTGTTGTGAGCGCTGGTGCTGAGGTGTTCTTGAATGGTGGATTTTTTGATGGCTCTGATATTCTGGTGGTGAGTGGTGACTGCGTTCTTGTAGGCTATGCAGTCTTCGGTTGATTTGCTGTTCCTCCATTTCCATTCCAGTTGTTTGCAGGAGCATTTGGACTCTTGAGCCCTGATGTGAGCCATTTAGGTGTTTTGCTATGTCGGTTTCCTGCGGGGGCTATGCTGTTGGGGCATTATGATAACCAGTGGTGTAGATTATGTGTGTCTTCATTAGCGAATGCTGAGTCTGGTGAGGAGGAGTGGCTGAGAGCTTAAGTGAGTTGCATTTCTGTAACTTTGCCCCAGGGTCTGCTGTGGGAGCGGGGGCCATAGTGGTGTGCAGGGTTCTTCGTGAAGGTAAGGCAGATGCACTTGTGGTCGGTCCAATGGTGTTCTGAGATGTGAGAGATGGTGATGTTGTTGCTGAGGAGACATGGTCGATGATATGTCCGGCTCTGTGGAAGGGATGTTAACAAGTTGTTTGAGACGGAGTGTGGTGAGGTTGTCCAAGAGGTTTATAGTCATTGTGGATATAAAGGTGGATGTTAAGGTCACCGAGTAGGATGCAGTCAGAGAAGGTGAGCACTTTGGGGCGGCGAGGTCGGAGATGTCTTTGCAGAATTGAGGTCAGGGTCCAGGCAGCCTGTGGATGAGTGTGCCACGATGGAGGAGTTTGGGTTGGTCTAAATCTGGAAGTGTAGCTGTTCATGGGTTGGCTGAGACTGTGACTCGTTGATGGTTGTCAAGCAGAGGGTGTTCTTGGTCACCGGTCCTGCGTAGTGGACCTACCCTCGATACGGCGTCCCGCATACGAGGGTAGGTCCACTACGCAGGACCGGTGATCGCAATAGATCATTTTGAGTCCACAGTACGTGCTTCCTAAGGAGCTTATTCTCAAAGTAGGGGATGGGCGACCTGACTTGACCAGGTGACCTCAATGTAAGTGACTGTTTCACCTTTAAGTTAGGACATTTAGATATATTGGATAACAATATCTGATTTTGCTTTTTGGAGAAGACATTTTTTCTTTGGTCCTGATGAAGCGTCAATGGATCCGGCTGGACCGTAAGGACGCAAAACATGTTGGCCTTGATATGTAGATGCACTATATAATTTATAGTTCCCCTCGATCTTTTGTTTTGAGAGTCACTTGAGCATTGCACTCTTATGTGACCCTCACCCTCTCTCTTTTTAACCTTGGTCTTCATCTACCCTATACTGATTAAAGTTTTTGATGTTTTGGTACGATGAATAACCAATTTTAACAGTCTTTTGCTCTCTCCATTTTTTTAATCCACTCCTGGTGTAAACTATTACACTTACTCTAGTAGAGCAGTACGGCACAAGAGCCCCCTTCGGGGAGCCCGCCAGGCATTGCAGAGCCGGCCTGGTGAGGAGCATGTCCCGATGATGATGCTTGTCATCCATTGTGATGCATGAGGGCTCTTGCTCCTGATAGTTCAGGTCTCCTATGAAGCCAGTACAGTTTTGGAACAGTGTACCTTTATTTATTGTATCATAGTTGGGAGACTGTACACTGGACCACATAACCTCCAGGTCCCTCCAACCCCTTTTTGCCCAATCAATTAATACATGACCATTTAATATTCATAATATACTTCATTTCTACTGTTTCTTCCTAAAGATAATACTTGGAACATTAATTCATGTCAGTAATTCATTCAAATATAAATGCACAATATCTTCATTTTAAAACAAGATTGTCAATAGGATCGGAAGCCACGTTGTTCACTGCAATTCAAACGTGCACATTTTATATCTTTGCATTATTTTTCTCTGTTAGGCTTTGAAATGAAGGTTTGTAAGTCACCATATGCTAACTTCTTTGCCGCTAATGTATTAGCAAAACTTTATTTCTAGTCTATTTTGTAGTTGACAGGTGGCCTTGTCACTGCTATCTTCACTTCATAGAGAGTAGCAATTGTTAGTAACTTAGGGGTTATTTAAAGGTCTCCGCTTCTTCAAGGAGTTGGCGGCTCCTCTGAAGATGCTGTAAGTTTGCTTAGAGACCAACATGTTTCATGCCCCTGCTCAGCAAACATTTTGGTCTAGGGGAGTTGTTTGTGCTGACAGTTGACAGTCACAGGATGTCTGTGTTCTTCCTCCTTTTGACCTCGCCAGAGACTGTTGTTTCAGTTTTCAACACTAAGACTATGACTTCAAAAATATTGTAACCTTGTTTGTGTATTTGCACAGTGTTAAAAATGGGGTCTTTGGTTGGCAGTCAGGTTGCCCCCTGTCCAAGCAAGGACCCTCAATATAGTCAAGAATCACCCTCAGCTAATCCCCGCGCACCCCCTTGGTAGCTTGGCACGAGCAGGCAAGCTTAACTTCACAGTGCTAGGTGTAAAGAATTTGTACCAACACACACAGTAACTCAATGAAAACAGTACAAAAGGACCCAACACAGGTTTAAACAAAACAAGACCAAAACGACAAAAATCCACCATACACAAGTCAAGTTATCAATTAAAAACCAAAAAGAGTCTTCATGTAATTTTAAAGACAACGCTAATGCTGTTAGCATGGAAATGTACCTGGGTTGCGTCAAAATAACATCACAGGCGTGTGTGCATCGAAAAAGGTAAGCAGTGTGTCAATTTCTCACCCGCAAGCGAGCTCGTGCGTCGTTTCTCCTTCTCCAGCCGGGCCAGTGTGCATCGATTTTCCTTCCCGCAGGGGAGTGTTGCGTTGATCCGGCAGCACTCGGGTCCGGGCAGGCGCTGTGTCATTTTCCCGCGCCCAGCAAGGTTTGCGTCAAAAATCTTGCTGCACGGTCTCAGCAATACGGCGCAATGTGGGTTGTGACGTTAACAGCCTCCGTCAGCGGGTGTGAGCATTGTTCTTCCAGCTCCGTGCGTCGATTTTCCAGCCGCAATGCCAGTGGAGCATCGATTTCTGCCACGAAGCCGGTGGCGCGTTATTTTTCAAGCGTGTCTCAGAAGGTGTGTCAAATCTTTCCCCATTCGGTGGTCTGTTCGTGGATTTTCTTACTCTTGTTTAGCCAGCTTCTCATTTCAGGGTCCCAGGAACTGGATGGGCACCACTTGGCAGGGTAGGGGTCTCGGAACAGGCTTCAGGTGCTGGCAGAGAGAAGTCTTTGCTGTCCCTGAGACTTCAACAACAGGAGGCAAGCTCTATTTCAAGCCCTTGGAGATTTCTTCACCAGTAGGAAGGCACACAAAATCCAGTCTTTGTCCTCTTGCACAGGCAGAAGCAGCAACTGCAGGATGGCTCCACAAAGCACAGTCTCAGGCAGGGCAGCACTCCGACTCAGCTCCTCAGCTCTTCTCCAGGCAGAGGTGCCTCTTGAGGTCCAGAAGTGATCTAAAGTCTGTGGTTTTGGGTGCCCTTCTTATACCCATTCTGCCCTTTGAAGTAGGCCTGCCTCAAAGGAAAGTCTCTCTTGTTTGTGAAATCCTGCCTTGCCCAGGCCAGGCCCCAGACACACACCAGGGGGTTGGAGACTGCATTGTGTGAGGGCAGGCACAGCCCTTTCAGGTGTGAGTGACCACTCCTCCACTCCCTCCTAGCACAGATGGCTCATCAGGATATGTAGGCTACACCTCAGCTCCCTTTATGTCACTGTCGAGAGAGAGGTGCAAACAGCCCAACTGTCAAACTGATCCAGACAGGGAATCCACAAACAGGCAGTCACAGAAATGGTATAAGCAAGAAAATGCCCACTTTCTAAAAGTGGCATTTTCAAACACACAATCTTAAAACCAACTCTACTAAAAGATGTATTCTAAAATTGTGAGCTCAGAGACCCCACACTCCACATGTCTATCTGCTCCCAAACGGAATTTACTCTTTAATCATTTGTAACGGTAGCCCCCATGTTAACCTATGAGAGAGAACAATGAAGACTGAATTTGGCGGTATTTCACTGCCAGGACATATAAAACACATTAGTATATGCCCTACGTTAAACATGCATTGCACCCTGCCCAGGGGGCTACCTAGGGCCTACCTTAGGGGTGTCATACATGTAAGAAAAGGAAGGTTTAGGCCTGGCAAGTGGGTAAACTTGCCAAGTCGAATTGGCAGTTAAAAACTGCACACAAAGACAATGCAAGGGCAGGTCTGAGACATGATTACATGGCTACTAATGTAGGAGGCACAACCAGTGCTGCAGGCCCACTAGTAGCATTTGATTTACAGGCCCTGGGCACCTCTAGTGCACTTTACTAGGGACTTACTAGTAAATCGAATATGCCAATCATGGAAAGCCAACTACATTCACATTTTGTACAGGAGCACCTTCACTTTAGCACTGGATAGCAGTGGTAAAGTGCCCAGAGTAACAGAAACAGCAAAAACAGAGTCCAGCACACATCAACAACCTGGGAAACAGAGGCACAAAGTTAGGGGAAACCACGCCAAGGATGAAAAGTCTAACACACAGTGTGATATACAAGTCTATTATCTCTCAGGTATAGAAACCTGGATGTATACACAATGGTTGCTGTTTAATACCTCAAACTTGAAGTCATCATACTTGTCACACATGGCCAGTATGTCAAAGGATCTAAAGTCAACTGCACATCTGAGTTCTTGAACAAGGCATAACCAACCAGATCAGACGAATAGCCCTTCATGTCTCCTCGTTGGTCAATGCAACTAAACATATTCTATATCTAGAAGCGTGATCCACCCATTCCTACTCAACCTTTGACATATTTATATCAATAGATTTGTCATTACCTATACTACTAAAAGCAACTACTGGTATCTAGGGGCCATAATGAATTATTTCAGACATCTTAATATGGCTTGATCCACCACCGCTGCTGAATTACATAGAACAGATAGGGCTCGTGTTGCATATAGAGGATTCTGTGGAATAAACGAGAATCTGTATTTAATTCACAAACTCAGAGTAAACCAGAGCCTGTTGATTTGCAAAGTAAAACCCATTACCACCTGGATACCAGGAACCGATGACTATAATATCCCTTTTTCAGTTGACATCCTGAATGGTGAAAGGATGCCTCTCCACCAATATGATTTCCAGACACTGAAATCGGACTCCCTGCAATTTACATCAAGAATCTCCCCATTAAAGATTCAGACTTTTTCTTACAAGCCATTCATTCCAAGTTGAGGCCACTCAAATACTCTCTCTGCAGTATAGGCACAAGCCAGCTCAGCTCATGAAGGAGGTTTATCCTCTAGAGTGCTCTGTATAAGTGATCCTACTCAATAAACCTACTACCATCATTTTTCAAAGCCACAGAAGACAAGGGGTGCAAGTTATATTTAAAGGTAGAGTCTGACGTGTGTTCTCTAGTGAATGTGGATGTTTGAAAAGTCTCTTTTGCACTTTACCTGCTGCTGTCTACCTACATAAAGGGGCACATCTGCTACATAAAAAGGCCAGGCAGAGGGCATAATCACATTTTGAAATCTATCCTAGGAGATATTAAATTACTTCTGATGGCCAAATAATTGAGGTCTGGACAAGTATCCATAAGAGGCGGAGCTTCTGACCAGGGTTATTGTATGAGACGAGTTCTGGTGTTGGCAGACCGGCAAAAGAACTGGGCAACTGTTTGCACTGACTCTTGTTACCTTCTTAGAGGTTCATGAGTTTCATTGTTTCCTATCATGTCTGAGCACCACTAAGTGCCTAATCATGGTAAGAAATAACAGTATCTCAGTTTGAACCAGATGGCTTACAGCCTGTCAATCTTTTGAAAAATCACTCCACAAAACCCCCAACCCAAATTTTCTTGCAGCTGGAACAGTATAAGCAGTGAATGACGAATGTATGAGTTTTAATTATCCAAATCTTTCGCAAACACAGTTTAGCCAAGTATCCCTTTTTACTAAACATTATGAATGAAAACATGATATTCACAAACGTTTGAGGGAAATATATATGTGACTAAATTGTGATTACCACTTCAGGCCATATCAAGAGACAAAAGAAAATCTCTTCTAAAGAGAGTTATCATATTCGAGTACTCACCTTGAATCGGAGTCTCTTCTTGGTATGAAATTCCACATCCATTGCGATGGGAGTGATCTCATGACCAAATACTGCTTTGGAGTTCTTTTTTGTCAGAACAACCCTAAAAATATAAAAAAGATTAATGACAAAAATGCTACAAGCGGCTCAGTAGCTAGCTGCTGCTTCAAGTCAGAGGGTCCCGCCGCCCGTGCAGTGTATTGTGCTGAGGACACCCCCAGGAGTTCGGGGGCCTTTCCATACCGCGGGGGCTGCAGGGGCTAATGTTATGCCGCTGAAGAGGAGAGTGTGTATCCCACGCAATGTCACACATTGGTATGTACCTGACTGCGGAAACTCAGAACTCAGCGCAGGTTTCTTGGTATGGAGGCTCTTCCTGTGTTTTGATAGTTTCTAGATATCATGAACGAATCACTTAAGCAACTTTGGGCCAGATGTATCAAATCGGCAATTTGCGACTTGCAAATTGCGAGTCCCTGCGACTCGCAATTTGCAAGTCGCAAATTGCTATGCAGTACGGTGTCTCAGACACCGACTGCGACTCGCTATGGGGTCGCAATGACCCACCTCATGAATATTCATGAGGTGGGTCGCAAATTGCGGCCCCATAGCGAGTATAGGCACTCGCTAACATGGAGTCCTGCTGACGTCAGCAGACCTCCATGTTCGTGACCTGCTTTTAAATAAAGCAGTTTTTTTTTTTTTAAGTGTAGCCCGTTTTCCTTACAGGAAAACGAGCTGCACTTTAAAAAAACGAAACCTTTTGTTTCGGTATTTTTTCAGGGCAGGGAGTGGTCCCTTGGACCACTCCCTGCCCTGAAAAAATATATTTGGGTCCAGTCACAAACTGGAAGGGGTCCCATGGGGACCCCTTCCAATTTGCGGGTGGGTTACCATCCACTTGAAGTGGATGGTAACTGCGATGCCATTTGCGACCAAATGGTATTGCATCCCACTGCGACTCGCAAATAGGAAGGGAACACCCCTTCCTATTTGCGAGTCGGAAATGCATATTACGAGTCGGTAACGACTCGCAATATGCATTTCTGCATGGCAAACCCACGTTTGCGACTCGCAAACGGCGATTTTCACCGTTTGCGAGTCGCAAATGGTTTGCCACATCTGGCCCTTTGTCTCTAGAACTGCTGACAGCACAGCATGTAGGCCAAGACTAAAAAGCTGGTATTATGGAATCAGGTCAGAACTATTATACTCACTATTTTAGAGACTTGTAAGAGGGAGCCAGAGTGCTGCAAAACAATTGTAATTAACACAAGAAGATGTTGGGCCTGATTCACAAACTGTGCATTGGAATATACAAAAAATGGCAGAATATTTGCAATTCACAAAGTACACGTAGAGTTTTACGCCTTTCCACCACCTTTACTTAGTTGCCAACTGTGGAGTCTCCTAACATGTAAGAATATAGTTAGCAGTAAATGTGGGGGAGACACAGAGGTGGCTTAAAAAGGGGAAAATGTAATACAATATGGGATGGAGGGAGGGGTAAGAAGAGCTTAGGGGTGGTCGGGGAGGGGTTAATGAAGGAACGTCACCCACCCACACACAAGTAAACCACTTGCAATACTTAGGGGGCAGACATGAAACATGAACATTTGTAATAAGTTTACACTCAGAGTTTGAGAATACCAAAAGTAGTACAAGTACTCAATAGTGTAAGTTACCTCTGTGAATGAGGCCCTTATATTTATTGTGTGATGTGAAGTGCTACAACAAAATAAACAACAGTCTGACATTGACTTATCAAAAGCTTAAGGAATTAAAGAAACGTGTGAACCGCATCTAAAGACAGCCAAACGAAGGTTCATGAGGGTGGCTCTCACCAGAGAAATGCTTGAAAGAAGAAGGGGTGAATTATGCATTTTACGCTATTTTTAACGCGTGCTGTAGAAAACCTGAATCCTAAAATTGTAGGGGCAGATGGTTCACTCATCTTATGAGCTGTGGCTGCACTCCCAATAAACAAAGCATCCTGGCTCCTTTACGTTCATAGGTTTGCTCGAATATGTTGCATATGCTGCTTGAACAGCAAGAACAAATTAACTTTAGAGTTACAAATAACATAATTTATTGATTAATAGAACACAAAAACAGAAGAAAATCTATGGAGGGATGAGGAGTTATTAAAAAATAAATTGCGATGCCTTTTAAATCAGAAGCACACTTTTGATTTAGCAGCTTACAAAAGAGTGGGTTGTGATTCTCCAAAGGTGTTACAGGAGGGCAGAACTGTATTTTATTTTGGTATTAAAATAAAGCAACGCCCGTAAAATATGTTATTTTTCTAAAATAAATAAATAAATAACAGCTCTTGGGAAAATAATGCCCTTTAAAAACACTGTTATACTCACTTACAGCAACTGTCTTTGATTAAAAAGTAGCTGATGGAAACAAAAGTCCAACGCTCTACCACTGGTTCAGCAAAATCTTACCTAGTGCTAAACAATAGTCCTGTGACATACGGAAATAGGGGCGTAGCTTGTGGGGGAGATGTGGTGTTACACCCCTAACAAATATATCTTGTGATGAACAGTTGGCTACAGGGGCTTTTGTCGGGGATGGTGAGGTGTCTGACGGATTTCACCAGGAATTTCACACACACTTACACACAAAAAGACACACACTCTCTCTCTCACTGTGTTTGGGAATACTTCAAAAACGCTGGTTATTTCACAAAATAATGTGCTTTTTCTCCTTTAGCGGCATTTTTACAAGCCCCTTGCGCCCCTTAGCGCCGCTGTAGCATCATTTTAGCATAATTTTTTTATGCTACGGCAGCGCTAAACAGGCCCTCACCCTGCGCCATATTTACAAAGTGGCGTAACGGTATCATTGCCCCCCTCTGTAAAGCCTTGTGCCACATTTTATAAGCCTCTCATGTGGATCGAAGAAGGCCATACCGCATCCAACATGAGATATCTAACATTTATGCCACTGTCAGCCCCTGGGTACCTACCCAATGCCATACTTAAAAGTCAACTGGAGTAAGACAATTATTCATCATGTTTGAGCGGTGAAAGCACCAGTAATGAGAGCAATGAGAGCTGTTTTGCTCTTTCACAGTGCCCACAGCTTTATGCAGCAGTTTTCCACTGTGAGAACGCATAGTGACAACTAGCACAAACTTTAAAGTTTTGTTTTATAAAATAGGCTCTGTTCTATTTTAAACATCCCTTTTTCACATGGAGTACTACTTAGTAGATCCAATATGCCAATTAAATAGCCAAACACCTAGAGAAATGATGAGTTTCCTTTGCACGTGTAATAATAATTCATATGATTTGAAAGGACCATTTATAAAATATTCCAATACTTTCATAGCAATCCTGAGCTTCCTAAAGCCTTGAAAGTGTGGATGCAATTGATATGTTTACCAGCATAGTGTCTATATCAAGTGGCTGAATGCCATATGAATTGGAGGCAATTTTAAACAAGCATTTACAATGTAACTGGTCTCACATTTCATCGAGTTAGAGCCATTAGCGTTGTGAACTCCTAACTGGACATTTCTTGCCATATTAATTGGAAAAAAAACGAGCAATCGAGCAGTGAAATAAAGAGGAAAAGTAGTCCAGAAACCATACGGAAAACACAGAGCCTTGTATGTTAATAATCGTTGGCCGGTGCGCTCGAGGAGGGCTAAACACCGTAAAAGGAATGACTTATGTATGCCTTTCACTAATGAAAGCAAGCGGATTTTAAAAGGCAAGCCCACAAACCAATGAAAGTGGCTGAAGTAACACGGGCATGTTTAGAAGCCCAAAGAGAGATCACAGCAGGATCGGAGCGCTTTGCGCTGGACCCTAAACATGTCAATACAGTTGCTTCCGTTTTTCACTCCTGCCACTGTCAAGTACAGCATGGATAAATACATGAGCAATAATTCCCATAAACTCAGCATACATTATAACTGTAATCTAAACCAGTGGTTTCCAACCTGTGGTCCGGGGACCCCTGGGGGTCCACGAAGCCTTCTCAGGGGGTCCGCGACTGCTTAAAAAAATAAAAAACATCAACAGATTAGGCCCTCACCTTTCAGTAATGACTCAGTAGGGGGTCCCCAGAGTCCTATAAAGATTCAGTGGGGATCCCCAGGCTCCAGTAATGGTAAAGTGGGGGTCCACAGAAGTCAAAAGGTTGGGAACCACTGATCTAAACTATAAATATGTTTTGAGAAATGCTTTTTGTTCCCAAATACCAGTTTTCCCGTTTATGAAACGACCCACGTGTTGCTATCAAATCCATGGTTTGTTTCCGTTTTTGAAAAATGAACTCAATCGCCTCAGACTTCATTGAGTATTCATCGTTGATGCAGCATTCCGTTTTTGACTGACTCCCAATTCACGAGAGTCCTTGACACATTATTTAGCTATGTTCAGTGCTTAATTTGAACTGGTGGTTACTGGTGCGGAGCACCGGCACTTATTTTTGACGGCCTGCACATATTTTTCTGCACCAGGCATTTACTGTGAGCGAAAGACGCATATGGGAAAGACGGAAGAAAAGGAAAACGAAAAAACGTCACGTTGGGCATTGGCACGTTTTTATCTGCAAATTAAGCACTGGCTATGTGCCACAGACAATGCTTGCTTCTGTATTTGTGTTTTCGATGCAGCTATCTGTGTTTCAAAGCACTGCTTAGCAGTGTTTCCTTGGTTCACTCAGCCATCATACTTTAGCAGCGAACCCCTGTTTCCTAAGCCAACAATTTTAACAATTCGCCCTCTTGTTTTCAAGCCATACATTTAGAAGAACCCCATCTTTTGTGAGCCAGCACATGTAGCAATGTATCGCTGCTTCTTCATTTAACATCGACTAATACTGCAAGTTTCTTGCTGCTAAAACTGAGTCAGATATGTCGCAGTGAACCATCATGTCCATCAAAACTGTTCAGGCCCCTGCTGCTACTACGACCCAAATCACAATGAAAAAGCATGAGTGGCACAGATACACTACAAAACCTCAAAATAACAAATGAAATAAAATATATTAGAAAGATTACCTCCATCCTTTAGGTGTCTTTGTTGGGCCTTCAGTCATTGAATATTCATACTTCTCAGCATCTGGATGAAAGCACCAGGGCGCATTGGGGACGTTTGTTGAACACCAGATGCAGCCTTTTGCTTGACATTTTTCTTGAGTTGAGCCAGGCTGAGGATGGCAGTCAATGCGTTCCTGAGCAGGGGTATCAGCAGCGCAGAGTGATGGGTGTTGATGTGAGTCATGGAAGCAGAAAGGGGCTTCTCCTTTACTTGTCTCACACCACAGACATCCACGCTTCCTGCACGATGAGGGGGTGGCATCTGGTTCAGGGTGGCAATCAGTTCGTTCAGATGGAGGGATTATGGAGCATGCATCGATGTTGAAGAAGCACCAAGGAGTCCCCGGTGTGCTGGAGGCAGCCCAGCAGCAGTTCTTAGCAAGGCAGTGCGCTTCAGATGCTCCTGGTTCAGGGTGACAGTCCTTTTTAGAGTGGTCTGCAATGTGATAGCACTCGGTGACACTGGAGTTAGCATGAAAACAATATGGGGTTCCATGAGTGTGAGCGGGACACCATAAGCATCCTCTTGCTGCACAATCTTCTGGTGAAGCTCCAGGCTCAGGGTGGCAGTCCTCACGAAGTGGTTCTGGAATATCTGTTGGGCAGGCCCTTGATTGATGACACTGAGCGAGAACTATGCAAGGAAACATGGAACAGCATCAGTGAATCTCTTTATCATACATTTTTATTGCACATGAAAACACTTTGGGCCATATTCACAAAGGTGCATTTGGTTATAAATTTAAATTTATCAGCAAATGTACCTTTTGTCCTCCTGCAACAAATTCACAATAGGAATCCAGTCACGTGTAAGCACATGTACTGGTGTGGAGATCTTTGCCAAGAGTGTGGAGATCTCCACTCTAGTAAATCCACCAAAGGGATGGAAAAAATGGGTGTTTCAAGACATGGCAGGACTTGAAACTTTGGGAACACCCACAGACATAAATGTTTGTAACATTCCCAGTCAATGATTCCACTGATTTACACACCTGCCATTGTAGGAGATGTATTTCAGAACTGGGGTGGAATAATGCTCCTTCCAGAGTGGGAAGGAGAGTGGGTTACTCCCACATTTGGGCAAGTGTAGGGGAAACGCCTTATTAATGGGAGAAAAACATCTCCTTCCCATAGAAAAATGTATTTTATAAAAAAAATACATTTGCACAAGGTGATCAAGTCACTCTGTGCATAGTTCTCCACCCCACAGAACTTCATTTCAAGTTATTACGATAGAAAGTGTGCAATTTCATGTTTCCCAATGGAATCCACATGGAAATCCAAGTAAGGATCAACCTTCCATGCTGATTCCAAAAGAAATTGGTAAATTCCAAACAGCAATAAATCTCCAAATGCATGTTGAAGTAATCTGTCTATGCAGATTTGCTATTTTTTATGAACAGGGCCCACAATTTCAGGGTCAGAAAACAACTAAAGCATATTATCCATTACATGACAGAAAATCAGATAAGAGGTCTGTGCTCAATCATCTTATACTCATTTCTTATTAGAACATTAGAACGTTGGCAGCTCCATTGAAAACATTGGAGTGCTGCGGGCTTTTACTGGCCGGTAAAAGCCCGCAGCGCCAACATTCCAATGTTCGCTTTGTTCACAGCAACAGCTGTGAACAAAGCCTCACGGAGCCCGAGGGGATTTTAATCCCCTCGGGCTCCGTGAGCAATTTGTTTTTTTTAATAGAACATTCTGCCCTGAGTGGTAGAATGTTCTAATAGCCTTAGAACCCGCCATAGCGGGCTCTACCGGCTATTAAAGGCCCTTTCCCTTGTTAAATGCCCTCGCCTTCGGCTTGGGCATTTAACGCAGGAGCGGGCCTTTAATAGCCGGTAGAGCCCGCTACGGAGGGTTCTAAGGCTATATTAGAAAATTCCTCTACCCGGCAACAGCCTCTAGCACAATAATCTCAAGATGGTGTTGGTGTGATATGGTTCCTGATGGGATGGACAAATAACCAATTTACTAGCTTACCTATTCCCATGAAGGCACTAAGCAAGAGTTTCCAAAAACAAAATAGAACAACCGTTGTGAGGAGCTCAGCAGTGCAAATCTGGCAAACAGTGTGGCTGCATTTTGAAGCTTGCTGCTCACTCTAGACCATGAGGTCTGCACACCTTGCATTACCTCTTAATTCCAAAAGAACAGGAAGTGCCCTATTTCACCCTCTCCACACCTGCAGAATCATTTGCTTATGGGAGAGATAATGAGAGAGTAAATTGATAAATTAATATACAGTGTTCACTTGTTTGGTACTACTAATCCATATATCTGTATGTTTTTGGCCAGAATTTTCTTACGAGCATTAGTTATCACTGCATAGAGTTCCTGACTGTAGTTAGTTCTGCTGAGTGACTAATTTGTGTACACTTATATTCTATCCGGCAGATGCAAGTACTTCTTGATGACACGTTTATTCATTTTTTCACCTCTATAATTTATTACAAATCAGGGGTTTCCTACTTTGCAGTCTCTTTTCCTGGTGTTTATTAAGCAGCACTTCTAAGTATACTACAGTTCTCACTATCATGTCGACCTGAGAAGGAAATAACAACATAGAAAAAATACACCAAACACTATAAAAAGGGCAAATCATAAACTGCACCCTCTGTTAATACTGCTTACATTATGTACATGTTAGACCTCTGTACTATTTTGTTTGAAACTGGGGATACTTTGAACATTAAAGGGTTGTACATTTATTTAGATTGCATTTGCAGGTATATATGGTTATGTTGAGACAAGAGCAATGTGTGTGCGCTTATCTTTCTTTAAGTAATTATAATTCCCAAATTCTAAGCCGGGCGCCACATATGACTGAACACTTGGTAATGGACCTTCTGTTTGTTTAAGCGCTCTGCAGTCAAACAATTTATTGCCTGATGCACGCGAGTGAGTCTTTCAGCATTAAGCACTGGCCTAGTTCAATTTTACTGGTAATTGATAAGAATCAGTTGACTTTGAGGTTTGGTCAATTAAAGACTCTCGGTGTTTCCATGCCTTACACGTTGAAAAGCACTGTAGGGAAACCCTGCTTCCTGGGGTTTTTAATGAGATTACTGTGAGTGAAAGAAATATATCAAGTATTTTATCTATTCTTATCAAAAGCAAATTTATACAATTAGACATGTTATGTTTATGCTCATAAATAATTGCTACTTTCCATGTATCTTACAGTCACAGTTTATGTGCGTTCAATTCTTCAATTCCCTGTTTGTAAATATGTTGGCCCCAGGAACAAGAATAATAAACACTGTAGCATCTTAGATAAGGAAACAGAGGAAGATGAGATGTTCAAGACAAACCTCTGATGTTTTCGAAAATTCCATGGCCAACTAAGTGCATAAGGCAGTTCAACCCCCCTTTATAAATGTGGCTCCTGATAACGGTAGCTCAGTGACAACTGCTATAACAAGAACCGTGTCGGCACCCACAGGGGGAAAACAATTAATAAACAGATAAACATATGTTGATTACTAAGAATCCTCAGGAGTTTGAGCATGATATGAATGGTGCACTTCAATTTTATGGAAATACAGGAGGTAAGCATTATGGATTAACTTTTATTCACTCCTTCTTAGTCATAAAAACTTCAACTTTCCATGCAATAAAACAGTAAATTAACTCACAATGGTGAGTCCCATATAACATGTTTGTCCTCCTCCATCTTCTTCCTCGTTAGCTTGCTCTTTCTGAGCAGACAACTATTATTGTTTTTTGCCAGTTAATTATAGTATAAGATAATATTATGGTATAAGATGATGTGTGAATGTAAATTGTTCGGAAACACTTTTTGTGGATTTTAGTTAGTTTCAGGCTGTAGCTAAAATATTATAGGACAGAGAGTAGAATTTTCATTTATAATAAAATGTTAAAATATATTTTTGTGAGAAAATGTATCAAACTGTGGCACTGCGTAGTTAGAACAAATGAAAAAGGAGATTTCACTCACTTTTGAGGTTTTGTTATGCTGCCTGTCAGAACGACAAGCTCAAGATAACGTGTGGACAAAGAGAAGTAGTGCACAGTCAAGCGAGGAGGCCATGTTTATTTCAAGACTTATGTGTCAACGGCGCATTATCAAGTGCCTGCTTTTAAAGTCGGTAAAACTCGAATCAAGCTTAAATCAGGTTTTTAAGAGCAGTTGAGCACATTTATTGTCGCTAGGTGACTCATTGTTTCCGTTACCTCAACACAGCTGTTTAGCGCAAAGATGAATATGTTGGCATATCATGTGAATTAAGATTGCATAAATCTTTTAAATGAGATTTGAGGATTACAAGAAAACAGGCTTTTTGTATATATTTGGTTACTTATAGTAGGTAAAGCCTATCGGTATTTGGTAACTGAATTTAAGGAAAATAAAGTTTGCAAGACAATTCTGCAAATTTATCTTAAGTAACACGTCAAAACAAAATGAGGTTGCAAAAGATACACAGGAGGAATTGAGTATGAGACTGATAAGAATGAAACACAAATTAGAAAGAATGAAGTCCTTGTTAAAGGATAATGAAAGAAGCAATTTATATGCCGATGAGGATGGGTATTGGTCTATATCTGAAAGAGAGGGAAGGGCTAATAGAGGCCCAGTAGGGAAGAGTATCAAAAAAGAGAAAGCATTTGTCTAATGTTGCAGGGCTGTCTGAACAAGGAAAGAAAGGAGTCCTTAAAGGCTGTCAACAGACTGATGTCCCAAGGGGCATGACGAGATGGCAGGATAACTCTGCAGATGAAATGGCATTCTTACATAACATAAACCAATTAGATATAGATAAAGATATTGATCAATACCTCCTAGACCTATGTTATAATAATTACATAGGTGATGAGTTTGGAGAAAGTGAAAAATATATTTATTAAAAATATTTGAAAGATCCAATGGGGCAAAATATGTATGATCCCAAGGATTTTAGACACCCAAGAAGATCTGACTGGTGACCTGTGGAACAGGTAGCAGAGCATATCAAATTTTGTGTTAGGAGGCCTTTGGAGAAAGAGGAAAGGAACATAATGGGGGAAGAGTATTCACACCCGGTGGTTGATGAAAAAGAGAGGACAACTCCTTAATTAGACTGGTTGGGCTTGATTCACAAAGGTAATTTAAACTTTTGAGTATGTTTACACTTAGAAGTAAGTTTATTATTTTTAGTATTCACATGCTCTGAGTGTAAACTCACTACTAAAATGCAAGATACATGTCTCCATCCCCAGAGTAATGAAGTTGGCCTTCTTTTGTGTGGGTTTGTGATGTCCCTCCGTAAGCCTCTACCAAAAACCCCTAACCCCATCTTACTCCACCCTCATCCCATCTCTGTTGGTAGTAAGTCTGTCTCTTTTCCCACCCACTTTCCTGTGCACTTCCCACGTCTACTACTAAAATCTATACTTTCTTGTGCGGAGAACTCCGCACATATAAATAAAGCCAATTTATATTGCATTTTTAGTACATTTTGTAGTACTGCAAAATGTACTATAAAGTGTAGGAATTAAACCCAAAGTTATTATCTGATATCTTCAAGTTATGGAGAGATCCAGGAAAAGAGTTGGAATTGTCATTAAAACAATGCAAGAACAAATTATTAGACATTGTTGATCCTTTGGCAGGGCTTTTTGCATTGGTCGAAGAGGCATATTTGAAAGATAGTGACCTTGCTTTAAAACTTTCAAGAGGTTTGAGCAAGAGATCTTTCTGTGGAATGCAAACCTCCTTGTAGAAAGGTGCAAGACGCTATTGATGCATGTAAGCCCAAATCTGGGTGATCTAGCAAGGAAGCAGCTGAGTGAAGAAGCTAGGTTTATTATTTGGTGTGAGCATGGTAAGTTCATTAGGAAAATATGCTTAGGCATCTACTGCCCCAGATAAGACCCAATCATCCATGCAAAAGTGTTTGGAGGTACTAATTTATATATTAGGGCCAGAAGGAGAGGGCAACCTTTGAACCATAGTAATACAAGGCTCAGTTTGGACAGGCAAGGTTCTACAGATTTCTTTCACCAAAGAGGAAGAGGAGGAAGGACTAGGTGCACAGGAGCAAGGGGAGGAACTTGCTTTACCGTACAAGGTGAGTATGAAGGTTATATCTGGTTTTATTCAGGGAATAGTCAGAGGAAGACTGGGACTGGAGGAAAAAGACACACAGGGTCGTTGGTTTATTGCAGTAGCAACGGGCTGTACAATAGAATTCAAGTCAGATCAATTTGAATTAAAAAAAACAAGGAAACAGTCTTTCAGAAAGAAACAATGGGTGATTCTTGCAGTGGTAAGTAGATCACATGTTGGCAAAGGGTGCAATAGTGATGGGAGATAACAATCAGGTCGGTTTTGTGAGCACTCTGTTTTTAATGGAAAAGAAAGACAGGGTTGGAGACCTGTGATAAATATAAATTATTTTGTAACATACAGACATTTCAATATAGAAGGGATTTATCTGTTAAGGGATGGTTTTGATGTATTGTATTGGATGGTGAATATGGATCTGAAGAATGCATATTTCACTATTCCAATTGCAGTAGAGAGCCTGATGTGTGGATGGAAGGGTCAGTTATCCCAGTTTCAATGCCTTTCTTTTAGGCTTACATCAGCCCCTTGGTGTTATACTAATGTGTTGAGACCACTAGTGGGTTTTTTGAGAGAGAGTGTTAGTAATGGGGTCTTTGGTGGGCAGTCAGGTTACCCCCGTCCAAGCAAGGACCCTTACTCTAGTCAGGGTAAGTCACACACAATCCAAATTTTCCTGTGCCCACCCTCTGGTAGCTTGGCACTGAGCAGTCAGGCTTAACTTAGAAGACAATGTGTAAAATATTTGTACAATAAATCATACAATAACACAATATAGCACCACACAAATACACCACACGGTGTTTAGAAAAATAATATAATATTTATCGGGATATTTGCAGGTCAAAACGATCAAAGATGCAATAAGTAAATGTAGACATATCACTGTAAAGTGATATAAAGCGTCTTAAGTCTTTTTAAAGCAAACAAAGTCTCTTTTAGCAGAAAGTACCTGGTTTGCGTGAAAAATCTCCGCAATGGGCCGCAGAGGAGGAGAGGCGTGGAAACAAATGAGGTGTGCGTCAATTTCTCGGGCCGCACACGGTAATGCGTCATTTATTTTCTACACAGGGATGGCTGTGCCCCGATATCCGGTGCTCGGTCGTGGATCCTCTTCGGGTTGCGGGGTTTTCCAATGCCCCAGGGTCTGTGCATGGAATCCTGGGCTTGTGAAGCGAAGTCACAAGCGCTGCGTCGTTCCGGTTCGGCATGCAGTAAATTTCTCACTGCTGGTCAGGCTGTGCATCATTTTTAGCAAGCTGTGCGTCGAAGTTTCGCCGCACAAGGAGTCCAGTTCCAAGAGAGAAGTCTTTTTGGTCTTGTCACTTCAGGGAACAGGAAGCAAGCTCTATCCAAGCCCTTGGAGAGCACTTCTTCACCACAGCCAGGGAGCAGCAAGGCAGCAGGGAAACAGCAAGGCAGCAGTCCTTCACAGAAAGCAGTCAGGTGAGTCCTTTGGGCAGCCAGGCAGTTCTTCTTGGCAGGATGCAGGTTCTGGTTACAAGTTTCTTCTCCAGGAAGTGTATGAGTTGGAAGGGGCAGATGCCCTGTTTATATACCCAAATGTTCCTTTGAAGTGGGGGAGACTTCAAAGAGTGGCTTAGAAGTGCACCAGGTCCCCTTTCAGTTCAATCCTGTCTGCCAGGGTCCCAGTAGGGGGTGTAGCAGTCCTTTGTATGAGAGCAGGCCCTCCACCCTCCCAGCCCAGGAAGACCCATTCAAAATGCAGATGTATGCAAGTGAGGCTGAGTATCCTGTGTTTGGGGTGTGTCTGAGTGAATCTACAAGCAGCTGTCAACTAAACCCAGCCAGGCGTGGATTGTAAGGCACAGAAAGATTTAAGTGCAGAGAAATGCTCACTTTCTAAAAGTGACATTTCTAAAATAGTAATATTAAATCCAACTTCACCAGTCAGCAGGATTTTATATCACCTTTCTGGCCATACTAAATATGACCTTCCTACTCCTTTCAGATCAGCAGCTACCACTCAAACAATATATGAGGACAGCCCCAATGTTAGCCTATGAAGGGAGCAGACCTCAAAACAGTGTACAAAAAATGTTGGTGTTTTACACTACCAGGACATGTAAACTACATAGGTACATGTCATGCCTTTTGCCTACCCAGCACCCTGCCCTATGGGTTACCCAGGGCATACCTTAGGGGTTTTTGTATGTAGAAAAAGGGGAGTTTTAGGCTTGGCAAGTACTTTTAAATGCCAAGTTGAATTGGCAGTGAAACTGCACACACAGGCCTTGCAGTGGCAGGCCTGAGACAAGGTTAAGGGGGTACTGAAGTGGGTGGCACAATCAGTGCTGCAGGCCCACTAGTAGCTTTTAATATACAGGCCCTGGGCACATATAGTGCACAGTACTAGGGACATATAAGTAAATTAAATAGTCCAATTGGGTATGATCCAATGTTACCATGTTTAAAGGGAGAGAGCATATGCAGTTTAGCAATGGTTAGCAGTGGTAAAGTGTGCAGAGTCTAAAACCAGCAAAAACAGTGTCCAAAAAGTGGAGGGAGGCAGGCAAAAAGTTAGGAGTGACCACCCTAAGGCTGTCAGGTATAACAGAGAGGAAATGGTTGATTTGTATATTTAGACAGCATTTTGAATCTGAATGTGGATGTGTTAAAATCACATTGGGTTTTGGTGACAGAATTGTCAGAATTGTTAAGGTTCATTGTGACTCAAGAGAAATCAGTTTTAGAACATTCTCAAAGTATGGGATTTCTAGTCTTTATGACAGATACAGTGAACTATTGCCATAAAAGAAGATAAAAAAGAAAAAAACGGAGGTAAAGCATTTGTTAAAGAAATAGGAAGTTAATGTAGATCAGATGTGGTTCTCATATGTAAAACCTTTAAAAAATGTGCCTTTGGCTACTTTTTAGTGTGGGTGGAAAATTAGAAGAGATTAAGAAGGCTGCAGATTGGCCTAATGCGGTTTGGTTCAGTAAGTTCTATTTTAAACATATCAATCATGTTTCAGGGTGTATGCTGAAAGGCTTTGACCATACGCAATGCTAACCTCCTTCCTTGCCATACAGTGCAGACTCTCATAGGTTTTGTGATTAGAGAATCATGATTTTAAGAAAGACAAGGAAATTAGCATTGTCCCTCCTTGCCTCCCTGGGTGAGGAGGGAAGATGTAAGAGGGTGTTTATAAGAGAATGAAAATAAAAGGAAAAAGATTAAATGTTTATGTAAATATCTTTGGTGATAAAGTGTAAGAATTAGGTGGTTCCCTTTTAGGAATCGGTTTATATTAAGTGAATTGCAAAATAATTTGTTTTTGTTAGAGAAAATCAATATGGAACATTAGATGATTAGGAGACTGTTGCGGTTGAGGAGATAAGTGCACTAAAAGAGGGAGAAGATGGAGGACAGGGAGCTTATTGGGAACTACAGATTTCAAATTTAATTGTGTGTTAATTTACTGTAATATTGCATGAAACATTGAAGTGTTTGCTGCTCGGAAGGACGGAATTACATTTAATGCATAACATTAGCCTTACTGTCTTTAATACAATGATTCTCTAGTCACTACACCTATGAGAATCAACATTCCACAATATGAAAAGGCCTGAAAGACCCTACTGCAGGATTCGTATATGTGTACATTTGGTGGGCCAAACAAAAGGCCATGTGATGATCTGAATGATCAGTACTCTGATTACATGTGTGATAATGATATATAATATATAGATGATAATACCACAAATGCCTCTAAAAACGTTAAAACTGCTGACAAGTCTCAAACAGTAATGATGGATGCAGATGGTAACTCCATCCTTGGCCCGGTTTTGTTACAGCGCCTGAATTCTGCTCAGTGGTTTCCACCACCAATCAAAATCAGAAGTCAAATTAGCAGAACCTCTAGGTTCACAATGAGGGCCAAATTACCTAGGCCAATTATTACAGGTCAAATGACACTAAAATCATCACATTTTTAAGCAGAGGGGAAAGGGTCCCAAAAGGGATGTGGAGAGAGTCCGGTCATCATGCAAGGACAAGATTTTGGACACCTTGGGTCCATTAACAAAGTGACCAGCTGAGCAGGCAAGAAATGCAGGCAAGCTGCTGGACCTGGAGGAAGTGACATAGGGGGCTCAAAGAACAATGCATTTTTGGGGAAATGCGAACCCTGGACTCTCAAATGAGACGTTCAAGGGACTTTTACTGAGAATAGACCCAAAATCTGGGAAAGTTTCTGGTTCTGATGTTGGAATTAATAACCAGAGATTTCTATTTGGTTATCACTTTATTGCTGGTAATGTGCCGTAACATTTTATTTTATTAGATACAGGTTAACAATAAATAATTGTAATCATTCTAAATTTATCAGGTTAACAATAAATATTTGTAATCATCCTAAATTTATACTGTACATTCAAATATATGAGATTTTAAAAAATGTTCGAAAATACTAAGCTTAGATTTCCCTACACTTTGCTATCAGAATATCTTCATTTCTGTGGTGGAGATACTAACTAACAGCTGGAAAATTAGTATTAACTGTACACTTATAAATGTTATTGTAGGATGTTGTACTCACTCATGTGAGAGAATGGAGGGTGATTCCATGCCTAGATATAAACTTCAAACTGGAAATGGGGAATATCAAAACGGTGGAAAGTTTTCTTGGGTGTAGTAGTAAATCCAAACATGAGTTTACATGTATATTCACCTTTGTAAATAGGGCCCATTGTGTGTTTTTGTGTATACATATATATCATACATATATAACATATGCAAGACTGCATTCCTCCTTCAGTTTACACTAGTCATGCCTCTGAGGCACAGCCTGCACATGCTTTGATCTTAGTCTCAGCACTATTGCCCGCTTATGTTTTCCACGGAACATGCACAAAAATACCCATCTCTTCGGCTTCCTTGCTTGCTTACTGGCTTTGATAAAGGCTAGAAACCTATTTCAACGTTAAACATACCTCTTTCACACCATCAAAACACTTTCTTTTTGCTGAACTCACCCTGCTGAAAACCCTTCCACCTTTGCAAAATTGGATCCACAGGATCTCAGGACCTTGAAAATAGCATGTGCTGACTCAATCGCTGCTCCTATCTGCAGCAAATGATTTGGTTTTCACTAGATTAGCCGTTTCTCTAACATGAGGTCTGTGTGCTTCTCCTTTATATCTCTACGGAGTGCACATAAATTAGGTGAAAATAATCTGGAAATAAAATTAATTGCTGTCAGTAAACCAAGAGTAACCGAACAGAGCGTGTGAACAATTCATATGACAGAGTAACACACAGTAGGAAAGGTTGATAAATGCCTACTGGAGTACGCTCTAACAACAATGTAAGGTGTATATGATAACAAATGCTTCGGAGGTCCAATCACAGCATGGCTGAAATGGAGAGGTATTCCACAGATTTATGAACTATGAAAGAAGTGTAAAAAATGGGACCTAGAGAGTTACTAAGCAACGTTACAACTAAATATATCATTACAGTACAGAAGACTGAAAGTAAATCAAATGTGATGTCCCTGTGCATCTATGCATAGAAATTGGGGAGAATGAAACAGGTCAAACCATGGGTACTGAGAAACTTTTGGAGGGCACAGTGAAAACTTTGCTAGGGAGGAGGGTGGAGGGCTAGAAAAACAAGAAGAGAAGACAGACAGAGGGGGTCATTCCGACTATGGCGGTAACTGAACCGCCATGCCAGCAGGGATCTTTTGACCGCCTCTAGGGTGGCAGTGCAGACCGCCATATAACGAGTGACAGGCCAAACCGTCATTTCACCATTCCTACTGCCAGGGCAGATGGACACGCCGGATCGGAGACGAGCATCTCCGAACCGGCAGGCCTCCCAATACCGCCACCGGTATTCCAAGTCCCCTTTCCATAAGGGATTTGGTGGCAGTAGCACAGCTACGAAATCACTGGCAGAAAGGCTACCGGCAACAGGAATTTGCATTCCTGTTGCCGGTAGATGACTCCCCCTCCAATCCCAGTAGTGACCCACTGATCCCCGTACCGAACCCCACCCATGCATACACACACTCATCCACAGATACGCACACCCTGACAAAACACATACTCACTCACAACACCCATACACTCATGAGTGCACACGCATCACCCTCACCACAATTACACACAGACATAGACGCATGCACACACAAAAACTCCCCTCCCACCCCCCATTCATGACACACATACACACACACCCATTCACACACCCCAATGCCCCTCCCCTTTGCGGAGGACACTTACCCCATCCAAGGAGGTGCTGGGGAACGCCACCAGGACACAGGTTGTAATACGGCTGTGGGAGTCCTTTTGGCGGGGCGGGGCTGGCGGTGGAACTGCCTCTGCACCGCCGACCACCAGCACAACTACTGGAGGATTTCCCCCCAAATTGAGGCGGAAATCCTTCAGTACTCGGAATATGGCGGTCAGAGGACTGCCAGCACTGGCGGTCCTCTAGTGCCCGCAACTTCAGCAGTCTAAGCCAAAAACCACCAAAGTCGGAATGAGCCCCTATATGTTTGTCAGCCGCTACCACGAACATGTCCATTTGAAACACCTTAGCTGCATTTATTTATTTTATTTCAGAAAACAGAGACATTCAGGAGAAAATGAAGAGTTGTTCTACTAGTCCAAGCTCCTCTTTCTTTCACATGTTTTAAAAGTTTGCTTCCAACCCATCTACAAAACATTCTACTTGATATTCCCAAATAAACAATTCCTGCTTCTTTCAGGAAGACATCAGTAGGTTCCTGAGGTGAACCTCTTCAGAGTGGTACTAGGGCAATACAATGGTACTAATGATTTCACATACCCAGTGCTGGGTTTGTAAAAGAATGAGTGCTGGTGCCAAATCTCAGTTCCAGCATTGTTAATAATAATTGGCCGCCGGTTATCAAGGTTGTATTATGCTGAATTTGCATCAGGTCTTTTTAATCCACTAAAGGCACTGCTGGCCCTTTCTATCTCCTTTGTAGGTTCCTGCTTTCTCCCTTTGTTACAGCTTAGCCATCTTTCTCTTCCTCCTTCTTTCCCCTTTGTTTTTTCCTCTCTTGCGCGCAGTCAGTATATGATGAGAAAAAATAAGTGCTGGTCCCAAAAATAAGTACTAGTAGGCCCATCGGCATCCACCAGTTCAAATTAGGTACTGCAAATACTTTTCCTAAATGTAGCGTTGATCAACATTTAGTTGTCTCCGGCACACTTATTGGCTTAATAAATACATAAAAGGTGTGTGAAGTTGCTAAGTAAAGACTCACAAAGTCTGAGTTGTTCTAAGACTTGGGGTATTATTTAGAGTTTGGCAGACAAAATGCAGATTGTACTAGAATGAAATAGTGAGCTATATTTTAGTTGGGAATAACATGAAACAGTGTGATACTGAAGCGGACGACTTCAAAAAGTGAAACAATATTACCTAAAGTCAATCATAGTCAGAGGTTCATAAATGAAATAATGTTTATGACAGCTCAATAGAAAATAATTATATAGACAACTATTAAATTATCTTTGTAGTGTAAACGTTTTTACTATCAATGAATGATGCTGTTTGGTGTTCAAATCACAGTTTCCGGCTCTATGATCACATCTACCAGGACTCTATACTTGCTTGACTCGTGTCAGTATTTTACAAGTGGACTAGGAATGTTAAATTTGTTATTCATTTTATTGATAGTGTTAGGCATTTCCCAAATGGCATTGCGTAGCTTTCCATAGGTTTCTTGATCTGCTGATGTAATTTTAAGATCGTGGTCAGAAACAACATATCACGCAATTTCTGCTTCGTTTCCAGGCTAATGTCTGTAGGGAGTCTTTATAATTATAGTTGTTCGAAATATAATTAAATAATTAACACTGGGCAAGGAACTGAAACGCCCAAATTCCTTCTAGATGACTCACAGAAGCATGTCGTGCTTTATATCAATCTTGAAAGGGCTCATGCTCTCTTAAGTTACATTTGAGACGTAAAAGTTTGATCACACCTGAATAAAGAGCTGCAATTGCACTATGTTGGCTAGGTTTGCCAAGAAAACTTGAATATAAATGTTGGTATTTCTATAGCAACTTCAAGGGATTTTCTACACCTTTACTAGGGTTTCTGTTGGATGTTAGATCATGCAAATGACACACATGGGATTAATTAACTGGTGTCAGGGTGTGAAATAAACTGTGGTCTATGTATGTTACATGGGATTACTGACCATGTGGCAAAGTCTGAAAGAAATTCTGTTCTACGTATGTCACTGGTAACAACTAAATGTTGAGGCTAATGGATGACTACACCATAGCTGCTGTCTACAAAGGTTTGCGGAAAAAAGTGAAACAAGCTTTGTAGTTACTGGTCAATAGACCTACCATGTGTGATGCCTTAACAGACAAGCTCCAAAAAGGAGCTTAACAAAGAACTAAAGCACACAGAAAGGAAATGGAACATTAGACAACTTTTTTCCCTCCCTAAGCCAGCTACTGCTAAATCAGAAAGCACCTCTGCAAAAGCAAAGAGGCATGCAGGCTGAGGGGCATAATTACCATGCCCTTGTGCCACCTTGCGCCACATTAATGTAATTGTTTTTTATGTTAATGTGGCTCAATGAGGCCAAAATCCCCACGCCTTATTTACAGGGTGGTGCAATGCATGCATTGTGCCATTCTATAACCCTTTGTGCTACATTATGCCTGTTCTAGGCATAATGTATGTAAAGGGGGTGTTTCCCTGTTAGGGGAGCCAGAAAATTGCGTAAGATAATGTATGAGATTTCCTTGAGCCGTTTTTCACAGCACTATTAACGCCTGCTCAAGAGCAAGCATTGAAAGGGGGCTTCCATTCTTTAGAATGGAGCCCTAGGTACTCTGCAGGAGTAGCGCCAATGTTTTGGCGCTACTCCTGCAGAGTACACCAATAGCATCATGAAAAATGATGCTATTGCAATGGTGCACCGTATTTTAAATACGACTCACACATGGTGGGGGTAGGGGGGTGCTAAGGGGTGCAAGGAGGTGCTAAGGGGTGCAAGGAAGGTGGCGCTGCACTTGGTGCAGCGTCTCTTTCCATAAATCTGCCCCTGAGTTTGTCAGTAAAGCTCTCCCTAGAGAGAAAAAGAAAGAAGGAAGGAAGGGCTCTGTATATATTGTGACAAAAACTGACATTTTGAATGAAAATTAAAGAAACCCCATGTGACCTGCAAACCCCAAAGGTTGGAGAGAACTCAACGATTGAGGAGTTTTCAACAAAAAACACATTTTCCTCTACTGGTACAGATCACTGTAATTCAGGGACCAAAGCCCATCAATGTTCTGATGATTCAGAAGTTGATGCTGATTCCTGCATATAGCAAGAATTGGCACTATGAGGGAAATGTAGGACAAAGCCATACAATGCATCAATATCAGTTCTTTAACTTTAGGAGCAGTCTTTTGGGAAAGAAAGCCCCTTACGATGGCCTTGGAGAATGGACATGTGAAACCCTTGAACTTTGCGGTCATTTCTGCACCTATATTTCCAATAGTATTGTGCACCTCAGGGTTTGGAACACATATTCCATACATAAATTGGTAAGAGGAATGACTATAATTATCATCAGAATAATGTCAGCAACAGTGTTGGTCACAATCTGAGATGCAACTAAGAAAGTCCTTAACTTGTTTTGGAGTCCAAGCCAAGAAAAAAAGAGGCCCTTCTCCCTAGGATTTTTGAAGAATCAAGGTATCAAGGTATGTTTTTAGTAAGAGTTGAGCAGAGCAATTATACCCTCATAGGGTCATTCAACAAGCAAATATGACACATGCACAACTATATATGTTGGCATCCAAAAACACACTACTACTAGAATGTCTGGATGAGAATTTACAGAAGGATTTTATTGGGCACTCTGCTCCCCTTGCTATGCGCCAATAGCTTTTATCCCTACTGGACGGCAAATATTATCCATGAATGGATTATAAAGATCTGAGTAGGATTGTTATAAGAAACAGATTTCCTCTCCAACTTTCCTATTGTCTCAGGGGACAATGTAGTAGTATTTTCTAAAACTGATCTATTAGGAGAACCTGGTTCACATCAAAAAAGGTGATGAGTGGAACACAACTTTTAACGCCAGGTATCCGCATTTTGAGTATCTGGTGATTATTTCGATTTTGTTGCATCAGCTACTTTACAACATTTTATTAATTATGTATTTTATATAACTCTAGACATTTAGATCATAATCCACTTAGATAACATTCTGGTGTTTTCAGACACCTTGGAACAACATTAAACCCACCTGTAAATATATCTAAAGGAGGCTTCAAAACATCTGCAAAATAACAACGTGTATGCTAAATTAGAAAAGTATGTCTTTGAAACGAACAGTCATACTTTTTTGAGTTTTATTATTTCTGACCAAGGCCTTCAGAAGAACCTGGAGAAGATAAAAACAGTACCAGAGTGTTTTTGCCAGCAAAAGAGATTGCGATAGTTTTAGAACTGGGCAATTTTTATCAGCATTTTGTGAAGGGCTTTTCCAATATGGTGCTGCCTATAACTAGCTTTACTAAGAAAAATATGCCATTTACCTGGGAAGAAGACCCAGAGTAAGATTTTTAATTTTGAAAGGAGATATTTAGGCATGGACTGGCGCTACATGGCACCATGCATCTTGCAGGTGGTTTGGTAAGGTGGGGGCCATTTGTTCTGCTGGTGGAGGCTACTTGTGTTCCTGGGGGTTGGGCCTGTGGCATTCCTTGCCTGTAGCTCTTCGGTGGTTTGAAAACAAACAAATGCAAAACAATTTATTTCAATGCATGCCCAGTCAGACAATGCTTGCTTCAAAACCATTTGGATTTGGTTGGTGCCTGTCTCCTGAAGAATCACCATGAACAGTGAGGCCTTCAGATGAAAAGGGATAAAGTGTGCAGCATTCTGTCCAGAGCAGGGCACTGCTTTTGCCTATGGGCATACAGGCATGCTATGGGAACGAAGGGTGTTATGTTGCATTATTCTAGTCCATATCTTAAGGAGCAAAATTCAGTTGTGGAGAGGAAAACCTGGGACTTAAAGCAGTCCTTAACAGCTAGGGTATTAGGCTCAGGTCTTAGATGAAACCATCACTTGTATGGAGTCAAGAGAGCATTACATAATCTACCTAGAAGATTTTTTTGGGAGATCATACCCCTTATGAAGTCCTGTTTGGAATGTCTATGTACATCCCAGATATCAATGGTCCTTGCGCAGTGGCGCAGACACACCTATTGACATATATGAACGTGTCACTGTCTAGCAGAAATTACAACAGTTCCAAGATGAACATTCCTCAGCACATTCCGCCACTTTGGGAATGAGGGATTTAACAACATCCACAGGCTTCGATTCCAAAAATTGGGGATGTGGTTCGACAAAAGATGCCCGTGAAGAAGGAGTTTGGTTAGTGCAGGTTCTTGGAATACAAGGTCCAAGAACTGTTATTCTAACACCGCTACGTGGCTCTAAAGACACCGCCTTTTCCTCCATTGATCAAATAAAGTTGCATCAGGTGGCCTATCCTGCACAGTAGACCATGAGAAGTCTTGGGTAGCTCCCTTACCCCTCTCACTACCATACAGGAGATAAATCTTAAAGCAAAATTATTTCCTCGAGATTGGGGAAGGTGGAGAATTAAGTTTTGTTGATTCCAGTTACCGCTAACAAGATATGTCCAAAATGTTAATCTGTAATTTACAAATCCAACACAAGTTGATGGGATTGTCTACAACAAACTTTCTTTGAATATATCTACTAGTTAACTTTCACATGCACTGGCTCCAGGTTTTGCACAGACTACTTCAGGGTATTTTGCTGACGTAGATGATTGTTCTTCAACTTCTTCAGCATCACCTGTTGCATTAGATTTTAACTGGCTTAAACACACCTATTTGATTTGTCCATGGTATTACCTGCGGATTGCTTTGGCATTGGTTTCTTTCCATCTATGGATCGGATTTGTTATTGTCTTTTTGCTAATACATGGCAATTGCCATCCTCAACGCTCTGCTGTTGAACTGGTGGATGAGGTTTTAAAGCCTTATTTGTCTTCCCACAAAGTGCAAATTGACTTATCCCTGGTGAACATTTCTGCTGTTTCAGTTCCTGATGGAACTGTTTGGGATAAAGTTACTTTCGATATATTTCGCCCAACTGAAATAATACAAATAGCATATGTTTTTTAAAATTCCCATGAATTACATTATTTCACCTGGAGTTATTTCCCATGACTGGGATGTTAAACAGTTGAGTCTATGCTTTCTGAGCTTGAATATTATACTGTATTTGAAATAAAAAGCTATGTACATGAATACCACAAATTATGGGGAAGTGTTCTGTTACCATTATCATGGACATCATTATTTACCTGGAGCTAGTACTCCCAGAATAGATTTAATTGCACACAGTGGGAATAATGTCCTACTCCTCCAGTAGGGAGTTCTAAAACATACATAGAAAAGTGCACGTATTTTTCTGGCTGGGCATAATGTTACAAATCCTGAGTCATATTATTTTAAGTTACCCACAGCAAAAGCAAGTAAAACACTGCTAACAGACACTTAGTTAACTTATACAGATTAATTTGTTTCCCAGTTAGCCAAGTGGTTTGGGGAACAATAAATTGGCAGATACAAAGCACTGAAGCCTTTTTTAAAGCATGTTTAATTCCGTTACAAATGATTTACTTGAACGATACAACATGCCTTGGGTTAGCAAAAGTAAAAGAAATCAATGTGCCCAGTATTCCCTCCTTAGCTAAATTTGACAATTAGCAAAAGCTTGTGAATTTTTCAGAAGAACAGCTCAATGGTGTGGTTCAGAACAGTACATTTAATTCAACACTTTCAGGTCCCAAAGGGTGGTTATTGTGACCAGTGGACACAAATGGTTGTCATGCGAGTTTTATTAATTCCGCACAGGGTTTTAGAGTGAGGGGACCGGCCCCTTATTACATCACCACACAGCACTTGGGTATTGTCACCACATACAGCGTGGGCAATTATGTCAGGAATGGTTGCAATACTCCACGTTAAGAGCTGTAAAAGAACACCATCATCAGTGTGGTTAATACATGTGGTGCTATCTCTGCTGATATATACATTTTAATTCACCTTGTGTTTGAAACATTTTCCAATTGGCAGGTTTGAACATTTAGGAAATAGCTACATCTATGAGATGTGGACACTGTAATATGATTTCAAATGCTTGAGTGGTGAAAAATTGTTTTTTCTTTGCAGGAGAGAATGCAGTACTTCTGGAAGCCATTCACTGATTTGCAAACAGGTGGTGTTTCCACACTTGTGATGTGTTGGCAGCTAGCGTAGCCTGCTACTTGAAGGGTATTTCTCTCTCTGTGACCTGCCCGGTATTTTAGTTACTCTCAAATTGAGAGTTACTTGATGCTGAAAGATCAATGCTGTTAAGGATGAGAGCAGGTGTCCCATATGTGATTTCTGTTTCTCAAACAGTGACCTGCTTTGGAAATGTACTTTTCCCTCCCAGGCAGGTGATAAAAGTAGCTAATTTATTCTTTTATTCATTTTAAATTCTTCCTTTGCGCTCCCGCTCGCGGGGACGCGGGTTGCGCTATTGGTTTGTCCTGACTCTCCTCACCTGGGGGCTGACATCGGAGCACCAGAGCTCAAGGGCAGGAGCCCTTTAAATTCTTCCTTTGCGCTCCCGCTCGCGGGGACGCAGGTTGCGCTATTGGTTTGTCCTGACTCTCCTCACCTGGGGGCTGACATCGGAGCACCAGAGCTCAAGGGCAGGAGCCCTTTAAATTCTTCCTTTGCGCTCCCGCTCGCGGGGACGCGGGTTGCGCTATTGGTTTGTCCTGACTCTCCTCACCTGGGGGCTGACATCGGAGCACCAGAGCTCAAGGGCAGGAGCCCTTTAAATTCTTCCTTTGCGCTCCCGCTCGCGGGGACGCGGGTTGCGCTATTGGTTTGTCCTGACTCTCCTCACCTGGGGGCTGACATCGGAGCACCAGAGCTCAAGGGCAGGAGCCCTTTAAATTCTTCCTTTGCGCTCCCGCTCGCGGGACGCGCGCGGGCGAAGCCCGGGCCAAGGGCGGGCCCGTCCGTGCCCGTCAGAGGCCGAAGGAGGCCGGGCTGGGCCACCTCTCTTGGTCCTAAGGCACGGCAATTGCCCCTCCTGCATAGGGAAGTACTCCAATCTCTCCTCTACATTGTGACATAGTACCATTCGCCAATGGGGAAGCGTAAGGCCAAAGACAGCCCGACTTTAGGCTCTGGCAAATCCAAAATACTCAAAATCAATAAGACTATGTTACCCCACACTAGCCATGTTGCCAAGGAAATAGACGATTTAATAGAAGAGGTAGAACAGATTCTAAACAACAAGGAGAAGCCTAGTCGAAAGGGCTCAAAATCTGGCACGCTTATTCCATTTCCAACATCTAGTTCACATACTGTTGTTAACTCACATTCTGTCGCCTCATCTCACCAACCACTCCAACAGTCGTTGCCTTGTCAAGATCCTATTGCCCTCCCTACACCCTATTCTGACGTAGATGCTCTTAGAGCTTGCACACCTCACCCTTCAATTTTATGCTCTAATCGTTTTTCTCCGCTGGCATCCATTGATTCGGACAATCAGCAACCAGCCGTCTCAGCTCTGCCATGTACAGTGAGTCCTCCTCTACAAAATGATTTGTTCACATTGGTGTGTAGCCTTAAGACTGAAGTCGGCGAGTTGAGAGCATTATTGCTTGAAATCACCACCCTTCTTAAAAGCAAATATTCTTCCCCTATTAGCGAGCCTAACTCAAACCTTTTGCCTACCATGCATCCACCTGCAAAAGGCGTTTTTCAAACGGGCCTCTTCTGCCACTAGCTTGTGCTGCAGGTCCCATAGACGATCAGTGTCCTGCAAAACAGCTTACGTCCTCTTTTGGAAGAACTACTCCTCTCCTTCCTAATGTTCCCTTCAAATGGGATACTACCAAAGCTTTATACCACAATCATAAATTAATTAGCAACAACTACATATACATGTGCAATGTTCCACCTTTGCCTCCAAACGTGAGAGAAGACAAAGCCTCACTAACAAACAAGGTCTTGCACTGGGTGAGACATACCAGGGGTTGTGGTTCAATCATCCATGATGACATTGTATCTGTCGAGCGATCTAATGGTTCCCCTGGTCTCTCTGGTCCTAGTGACTTTATAACACTTAGGGCCTGATTCTAACTTTGGAGGACGGTGTTAAACCGTCCCAAAAGTGGCGGATATACCACCTACCGTATTACGAGTTCCATAGGATATAATGGACTCGTAATACGGTAGGTGGTATATCCGCCACTTTTGGGACGGTTTAACACCGTCCTCCAAAGTTAGAATCAGGCCCTTAGTCTTAAAAGCCCACATTTGGTAGCAGGCCTCATGGAAATGGAAGCACGGTCTATACGCAGGAAGTCCTCAGCAATTACTCTTTCAGCTAGCTGCCCTATTGCTAGCTATATGCGTGTGAATCCTCCCACTAGATCAGCCAATTTGGCCCCGAACTATTTTACAACTACTCAAGATATAAGACCAACAGGCCATCAGGTCCAGAGAGATCCACTCCCTGATTTGGCCCCTAAGTTCTGTTTTGGCCCTGTTTCAAGGGCCCATCTAACCCATGATCCTGGGGCTACCTCGGATATTGACTGACTATGTTTCACCAACCTTTGCACAGCCACAGCAGCCATGAACTTTCCATCTAATTCACCTTGCCCAGTTTCTCTTCTTTTATCGGACTCACAACCTGGAACTATTAATAATACCACAAGTTTATTTAAGGCGAACCCCGTTGCCAGTTACGTCCAAGTTGATACTACCATGAACTCAAACATTTCTTGTGCCCAGCACACAGCAAAACTTTTATCCTGGAATGTGGCTGGCATTAACAGCAAACTTGTTGACACTGAGTGGGGGGCATTCGTCGGAAATTTTAACGTCTGCATGTTCCAGGAAACATGGGCAACGCATTGTACATACAAACAAGGGTATAGTTCTTTTTTCAAGCCTGCTAAGCCTTCTTTAGCTGGCAGGGCGGCAGGGGGTTTAATCACATGGGTAAAATCTATAGAGGGGAGTGGTACAAAGGAGATATATGTGGATTCCCATGATATTTTGGCCGTTGCTATCTAACCAGCCTCAGGCACTCCTGTCCTTTGTCTAAATATTTATAGCAGACCGGGACCCTCAAATCACCGATCTCCCATTGTCGAGCTATTGAATATCTTAATCTCAGACCTTCGCCTCAAATATCATATCATAATAGCTGGTGACTTTAACGTTCTACTTGAACTTAATGCAGATCACATAGAGGTCATGCAGTCTGAAGATAGTGTATGGAATATCCCTCCTCCTGTGACTTTTCATTCTACCCAGCAAAATTCATATAAACCAAGCGTTAGGGCCTCACAGATAGTGGATCTCATGATATCCCATGGCCTTCGTTTGGGTAATGGCCGCTTTCCAGCGGACATTCCGGCCAGACCAACCTTCTTCAGGGGCTCATATAGCAACAAATTGGATTATATCCTCTTTGATTTAAGACTATGGCACCATATTCTAGACTTAGAGGTGGGTCTTCCCCATACTAGTGATCATGCTCCCCTCCAGATCACATACAAGAGTTCTCTCCTAGTAGGGGTCGCATTTCCCCCTGTCTCCTCTACTGCTATGGAGCTGTCTAGTAATAGGCGTACAGTCAGGTGGGACTCCTTTGTGCAATCAAACAAGCTTCAAGGAAAATTGCGTGCCCTAACCTCTTCTCATCAGTTATTTGATACCAACCTTATTCTGGCTCCATTAGAAATATTGCCTCTTCATTTGGACCTTTTTACTACTTTGAAAGAGCTGTTTACTAAACGTCCTAGGCCACTGACTATCTCCTGTATTCGACCACATACTAAATGGTTCAACAAGAGGTGTAGGGAGGCCAAAAATACTTTGGCCATCGCGCTAAAGACCAAGGACAGATCAGGCATCATCATTGCTAGACGCCATTATGCTTCTACTTGCAATAAAAGTAAATTCGAGTACGAAGAGGGGCTATGGAGCAATTTACTTGAGGCAGCTACCGTCCATGATTCAAAACGGTTCTGGCTCCTAGTTTCCTGTGGTGATCAGAACCGCGCATCTCACCTGGAGTCTTATATTCCTCCTGACATCTGGCTCTCCTACTTTAAGGAATTGTATGGACCATTGTTGGCAAGTCATATTCCTGACATAATTTCGGAGGAGCTAACAACTTTTGACGAGTCCATGTCTTTCTTGCCCCCTTTTACATTGAACGAAACTGTGTCGGCCATTGCAGCTCAGAAAGCAGCAAAAGCCCCTGGGATGGACGGGATCCCCTCTGATATGTTTAAAGTGGACCAGAATACCTGGGGCCCATATATTAACAGACTTTCTAATGCCATCTTGACTAGCAGAATTTATCCTGACTCATGGAAAGAGGTGATCATAGTGCCCATCCATAAGAAAGGAGAGAGGAACAACCCGGGTAATTATAGACCCATCAGCCTCCTCGACAACCTTAAAAAAAAATTCTGTTATCAGTTGTTGAGCAGGCTGAATAAGTGGCTAGTTGAAAATCAAATCTTAAATCATCTACAAGCGGGCTTCAGAGAAAAAATTAGCACATTAGATCAGATATTTCGTTTTACTTCTATTAAATGGAAAGTTGTCGATGTTGACTTAGGCCACCTATATGTAGCATTTGTAGACCTAAAATCGGCCTTTGATCTAGTACCCCGCCATAAACTGTGGGAAGTTCTGTCTAAAATAGGAGTCCCGTGCTCTATTTTAAATATTATCAGGGATCTTTACACTGGCAACTATGGTAGAATTAGATGGGGCCCACGAGGTGAATTAACAGAAAAATTCCTTACTGCCCGAGGTGTAAGACAAGGTTGTGTTCTTGCCCCTACCTTATTCCTTCTCTTCATAAACGCATGCATCCCTTATCTTATGGAGTGCTCTAACGACTCGCCTAAAATAGGAGGGCAGAAGATCCCCTGCCTTCTTTTTGCCGATGACACCCTGCTGGTATCTCAAACAGCCACAGGCCTTTCAACCCTGCTTTCAAGATTCATTGACTATTGCAATGATTATGGGCTCGAAATCAACCGATTAAAAACCAAGTGCATGGTGTTTGGCGATAGGAAAGGCAGAATGAGACGACCTATTTATTTAGAGGGTGCCGCGCTGGAAAGAGTCAGCGACTTTGATTATTTAGGCCTGAAACTAGAAGACTCGCACAAGTGGCAGCGCCACATCCAGAAGGCAACTTTACGATTGCAACAGCGAGCGAGTGGCATTGCAAGATTTGCAGCTAGATCTCCTAGCTTTGCCATGACGCCCGCAGTAGAAATTTATAAACTACAAGCAAGAGGGGGAGCAATCTATGGAGCTGAACTGTGGGGCCACTGTTGCCTAGATGATTTGATAAAAGTGGAGAACTCTTTTTTAAGGTCACTGCTAAGAGTTCCTTCCAGTACCCCACTGCTCCCAATACGCATGGACCTAAATCTCCCTTCTATCAGCCAGATTGTTGCACTCAAGCCCCTGTTGTACTGGATTCGCTTATGGTCATCAGATTCTCTTGTCCATTATAGATGTGCGCTAGCTAACTTGATGGCCAACAACACTAGCTCCAAAATCAAGTGGTGTGCATATGTAGAAAGGACCCTCTCGCTTCTTGGTTTGGGGTCCTATTGGAAGGAACCATTATCTATCCCTAAGAACGCAACCCAGACACTAAAGGATGCTTTCTGGCTCCACGTTCAACTTTCCCAATTGTCCGCTGTCTCGTCATCATCCATGACGGGAAACTTTCTATATTTTAAATGCCATTATGAATTTGCACAATATATGGATATAGTATCTTCTCCGTTTGCTCGTTCATTATACATCAGATTCAGGGTGGGCTCTCTTCCTTTGCGTTCCCTCACTTATAAATGGTCTAATTTTAGTTGTTCTTCTAAGATGTGTCCGATGGGCTGTGCCAGAGAAGAATCAGTAACTCATATTCTCTTTCAATGCCCCGCATACTCCAAACAAAGAGCCCGTTGGATTATTCCTCTGTGCAGAAGTAAGGGTTTTAAAAACTGCTTGCTAGCTTTGAGAATTTTTAAATCTGATTCATCGGTTTTAGTGGTTTGTTGTTTGTCAAAATATTTAGATTCAATCTGGCGTATCAGATTGAACACGCTTAAAAAAGCAGAGGGAAATTTAACAATGAATGTGGTAAACAACAATTGATGGATTTATCATTGTATGCACATATCACTTTTATTGGTTCAGACGCATTCCCTACCTGTTGTTTTTATTTTGTTTTGTTCTTAGATATTTTTTAAATAGAAACGTCCTTTTTATCTGATATGGTTTGCCAGGCTTGTATTTTATTCTTTTACCCATAATGTGTTTTTACATAACTATAAGGTGCGATTTTCCAGTAGGGAACTGCTTATGTGTAAATATTTCTCTTCTTTTTTCTCTCCTTTTTAATCTTTTATGACTTAAATTGTTTATCATGTAGCTTGCCGTTCCTTTTTTGTGTGATGTGCTTTTATGGTATTTATATTTACCGAAATAAAGCTAAAAAAGTAGCTAATTTGTGGCCTGCCATTGCCACTTCCAATAGGAATTTCAATAAGCTGAGCAGACTAAAGGCACTATTATTTCAAAAACTTGTGGCACTCGCAACCATTTGTGAAATATATATGTGGCAAGGTCTTTGGCTGAGATACATTCAATTTTAAATACTGCAATTTTTTTAAGCCATTGGGTCTAGATTTGTAAGTACATTCCAGAGTGTCTTTGGAATAATACCTTCAGCCAGTCACTCACTTTTTTCAAGTGTTTTTGGAAGTTTCCCAATCATTGTGGCATTAATTGGTGGTACCTTGCTGCTGCTATTTTTGATTCGCTGTGGCCACCCCATCTCAACAAAGAAGAGGGATGGAGCTCCCAGCAGCCTAGCTGTCATGAACGCATGGTACAGTAGTTTAGAGTATTACTATTGGAATAACTTGATAATGACTTGTAATTGTCATTTTGACTGGTTTTCTGCTGTGTGCAGGCTGTTTTCCATTGCCTATGTGCCTTTTTCGAACATGCGATGTAAGTGTGTCTTGGTCAGCAACAAGTACTTTCCATGAGCATGAATGATGTTCTCGATGAGGGTTCATTGCCGGAGTTATCCAATGAGACTGCAGTTGCTCCGTGATGCCTTCTATGGCCAGGCTTCATGGATCAAGTGGCTTTGGCTGCCGGTGCCCACACAGATTGCTGTCCCCCTCAGCTAGGGCCATGGCTGAGGCTATGAATCATGGGTGCTCCTTTGACCTTTTGAATAAGGCTCTGGGGGTTTTATCGTCTGCCGAAGTGGGGTCTATCCTTGATTCCATCTCCACTGATATGTTTGATGACCTTATGCACAACTACAATGACTTTTAAATTGGCATAACTTTTCTTAAAATATTTTTAATCTGGCTTTGTCCTTTTTGATTTGTTCTGCTTATCTTCTTGCACATTTTGATGTTTTTATTGTTTTTATAAATTACATAGATTTTATGCTAGTTTTATGTGGATCCTAGGATATACCCTTCTGTTCCAGCAAGGGGAGGGTGCTGTAGGGCCCATTTAGCACCTAGATTGGTCACCCTTATTTTAGCATTAGGTCCACTGCCTGTGCCTTTTACATTCATATACATTTTAGTAATTTTTATATATTTTAGCAAAGCCTGCTTTTAGCTACTTGTTTATATTTTAATCAGATGCCTCATCCTAAGAAGATAGAGTTCACGCTACACATTTTATCAGCCATTGTACAACGTGCTCTCTGTGCCTTGTCCAAGGCTGCGATGTAAGGTACATGATAAGCCAACTCATGAGGCTAGGCTGGCTCAGAAGCCACTTCTTATCTACAAGACACATCATTACATCAGGCCTGTTCTCCAAACTCTCTGTTATTATTTAAACAACACATAGGCCTAAGGAGGGCGGAGGGCATTCCGGTCATGACTGTCCTGGGATGCGTACTACACTACAGACAGCTTTACTGATCCTGGCACTTACTCTTCAGCTTCCCGAGAGGATTGCCATCCACACCAGAGGCAGACACCTGATATCCTATTCAGGTATGGGGTTGGGGTTACTTTCTTTAGATTGGGACAGGTGGAAGGGTTACAACCACTATGCTCTCAAATCTAGACATAGGGTTTTGGCAGGAATCTCTAGACTTTCTAGAGTTGCGTTATTCATTTGCTTCACATTCACCATAATGTTTATTACTGTGCTCTGTTTCATCTGTCTTATTATAACAGTCCTTGCTTTTTACACTAGGATGCAAAGGCTTCAATAAATACATTGAAAACCAGTTTGCATCGTATGTCCTGTCTTGACATGTGTGAGTAACTGAGTGAAAAGGGTATGATCTGTTTTCACAACTTTCCTGAGAAGTCAAGGTGTCAGATTTTGGTTTCCACAGATCACCTCTTCCCTGGGATGGTGGTTGAGGCACTGTGAGCTAGCCAGGAGTTAGGCCGACAGCTAACAAGTGGTGTGGGTCTGAGCCATCAACATTTCTGGAATTTGAATACAGATGCAGAGTCCAGTACACATTTGGAAAAGACTTTTCACAGTTCAGAACAATGTAATTCTTGATAGTGCAATCTTTGCAACACATTTCTGCATTTAGTGATAGTTGTTACAAGTGGTAGATTCTAAACATGAACTTAGAAACATTCATGCCCTCACTCCTCCCACTGCCCGAATGAAGATGATATTATTGAATCAATTGGAATGCCAGTTGTCTTTTTTCCCTTTTAGACATGACGGCTTGGTGTGGTCTTCCCCCAAGCTGTTTGCCTTCTCCCCTCCTGTTTGCTGAGATTATTTGTTGTTGGATTTTGGAACTCTGTGCACTTCATCACTTCTAACCAGTGATAAAGTGCTTGTCTTCTCTACTTTAAGCTTGGTACAATTGGGTTGTGCTTAATTGGCATAATTCACTATTAAAGTGGTACTACATGTACCAATGGCCTGTAAATTAAATGCTACTGGCCTACCGTCATCAGGTGGTATGCCACCCACTTAAGTAGCCCTATAAAACATGTCTCAGGTGTATATTTGCAGCTTCTGTGCAGGTTAAAACTCTCAATTCAACCGGCCAAAATAGACCTTTAGCCAGACATAACCTTAATTTTAATGCACATGTCACCTCTAAGGTAGGCCCTAAACTGCCTATAGGGAAGGATGCATTGTATTTAAATTGTAGGGCATGTATTTTGACATTTTACATGTCCGGTAATATAAAACTCCCCGATCGTTTTTCACTCCTGTGAAGCCCACCTCTCTCATGAGATAACATTGGGTTATCTTATTACATTTAATACGTGCTCATTTTTGATAGGGAACAGGAAGAAATGTCATGTTTGGGGTCAATGTAATTTCAAAATCTCTTTTATGGTAAAGTCGGATTTTAGGTCACAATCCTGAAAATGCCACTTTTAGAAAGTTGGCATTTTCTTCTTCTACCCATTTGGTGCCTGTTGGCTGTGTTCTGTGTCACATACCTGTAAATAATTGGCAACTGGCTTTTCTGTATTTCTCCCAGACATTGAAATAAAGGGGGGCTAACTGTTGGTAGAATGGGCAATTCTGCCAGGAAGGGTGGGATGGAGTTGTTCCCAGCCTCACTTACACTTTAAAGGGCTGTTCACAAAGGAACTTGACACCAGCCTATTGTCACCCTAGACCACTTGGAGCCTGGGCTGGGAAATTTCTAGAACCAGATGTGGGTGTAGTCTAGATCAGTGGTTCCCAACCTGTGGTCGGGGACCCCTGGGGGTCCGTGAAGCCGCCACCGGGGATCTGCAACTACTCAGAAATTTAAATAATATTAACTGTTTAGGTCCCCCGCTTTCAGTAATGACTCAGTGGGGGGGGTCCCGGATTTCAATAATGATTCAGTGGGGGTCCCTGGTCTCCAGTAATGATAAAGTGGGGGTCCACAGAAGTCAAAAGGTTGGGAACCACTGGTCTAGATGTTTGCCTCACTTCAAAGGATGGCACCAGGTATAAATGTTGAACCTCCTGAGCAACTCTTCAGCTCACTCCTGAACCTGCTGAGGACCCCATAAGAACTGATTGTATTTCAGAGGACTGTCATGCTGCTTGAGACCTGCTTTGTAACTCAGAGGACTGCCCTGCTTCTTGAAGCCTGCAGTGTATCCTCAGAGGACTTCCCTGATGCTTGAGAACTTCCTTGTTGCTGCATTCATTCCAGGACTACCACAGTGACTTCAGTGGCTATTTGGCTGGTGTCCTGTTTGAGCTACAGGGACATACCAAGTTACAGAGTCCTGGAGCTTACACCTGGCCTTTACCTGCAGGGAGTCATGACACCCGCCCCCAGTGGTGCCCCATCCAGTCCTAGAATCTTGGAAATGGTGCTACAGGTGCTCTTCAGCCAAACTCTGAAATTTGGGGCATAAAATATTTTCCACCAAAAGTGGCCTTAGAACCGACAGGAGAGGAGGACATACCTGCACGTCTATCTACGTAAAGTACATTGTCAGTCTTTGTGGTAGGTTCTGCTACATTCTTCTCCAATGCAGCAAATCCTGTCCAGCGGTTCCTCTTGAAAGGGGTATCCGGTCTCGTAGAGCCCTGGTCGGCTATAATCTGCAGCTTAATCCCACTGGAGAGTTTTAACTTCCAAAAAAGTACAAAGTCCAAACATAGAAATCTTCACTGTGACTTCGTCCAATGGCTCCTCGAGCACAATGCCGCCTTATCTGACACCTCCAGCTACCTTGCTCCACTGAACTTTACCTTTTCAGGAACTTTGCCTTGGAATGTCTTCTAAGTCTGAATCTAAGTCCAGAGACCAGGCCTAATCCATTTCATGTATGCAAACTGCGCTCTATCATGGTCGGCCTTAACATTTGACTTTGCCCCAGTCACACATGACTAGATGCTCATGGCTGGCACTTTGATCTTTTAGCTGAAATTTATCACTTAAATCTTCATAAATTCATTACTCTGATTCTGTTGATTGGATTTAATTTGTTTTGGTGTCAAATTATTAAAAGCTCTGTCTTTTTCTACATTGGTGTGGAGTTTTTCTGTTTCATGTGTTCACTTCATTACTGGTTGTGCGTTGCATGCATACTTAACATGTTGCCTCCAAGTTAATCTTTTGTGCCAAGCTACTAGAGGTTTAAGCACAGATTAATTTATTGACTTTTGTGGTTCACCCTGACAAGAACTGTGGATGTTGCTTGAGAAGGGTCTTCACTCCCTCAAACAAAAAAAAGCAGTTTCTTCCATGCACCAAATACGTGGCCCAATGTGTTACTATAGCTGGAGAAACATTAGTGGTGTTATTATATATGGATTTACATTAGTCTTTTATTGGGTAGCGCACACGCTCAACCTATGTATTTGAAGGGTTTTTTTAGGGTGTGATGATGGATGCAAAGGAGGCACAGTGAGAAAGGAAATTGCTTAGGGTCACACAAAGTACAAGCTGAGATTGATGCAAGGTTCCCACGTTTTGCATCGTGCAATTCAACCACTACATAGTTATTTCTTTCTCTCTCCTATTTTAGATCAAAGCTTGATGCTTAATGTTTAATTCTTTGATGTTCTAAATCAGTGTAGTGTGTTGAATATGTCTGAGCTATGCATGTTTCAGCCCCTGATTTACAGAAGGCAGTCCTATACTGGTATCATGATGCTCCTCAAGCAGGGCTCCCTAAAATTCAGAAGATTCATTGATTAGTACAAACACTTTTTTGTTGGCTTAAGATATAGGAAAGTGTTCGAAAACATGTTTTTCAATGTGCAGCATGTGTGCAAGACTAGTCAGATTATTATAGGACACTTGTAGGTCTTTTGCAATTTTTGCCTAACCCTAAAACTTCTTTGTCAGAGATCTTCATGGCTTTTATTATGGAATTACACAGACCTAAAGACTGTACAGTAGCTTTGGGTAATTATAGATAATTATACAAAGTTAGCTTATTTTGCCCAGCTCTCATATTTACCAAAAGAGAAAGAAGTGGAGTCCCACTTCTTGAAAAAGGTAGTACTACTTCATGCATTGGCCAAACATGCCATCGCAGATACAGGTCCCAATGTATTTCCACGTTTTGGAACTGATTGCTTAAAGTGCCTGGTTTCATCAATCTTAAATCTTCCAGTAATCATCCTCAACTGGACAGACTGAAAGTTTAAATCTGACCATTGAGCAATAATTGCTCTGTTTCATTATAGAACATATAACTGAGTGGGTAGATTAGATATCTCTTACAGAATTTTCCTATAACTCATTACATGCATTCCCGAACTTTTCCTATTTTACTGCACTTATGGATGCCACCTCAGAACATAGCCTTAAGCAGCAGATGTATGGGCCCTTTTAACAACTTTGCAGTTTAATCAGAAATCTGCAGCTAGAACTATAATTAAGGCTCACGGTTTTCATTTGAACAGATTTTTTACATATAAATACAGATAGAAAACTATTTTTCCTTTGTCTGTATTTATACCTTGAAAACAGGAAAATACAGATAAATTGTGCGTCGTAGCTCCGCTCTAGCCCAAGTTGCCTCCATGCCCCTCTTCCTGATTTGCCCAAAGTAACATGTAACACCTGCAGTACTATAGATCCTTGGATACGGGAAAATCCTTCCAATGAGGTTCTTACACTGACCTCTGACCTGCCCCCATAACTCGGCTGACGTAGCCATTAGTTTTTTGCAGTGCTTAATTTGAAAATAACAAAGTGCTGGTGCTCAAAGCTCTCCTCTTAAAAATGCGGCTGCTGCAATTAAATATGGGAACACGGAATTTTGAGGCAGCGTAATCCTGAAGCCTTCTCAAGCCACTTCAATCCACTTAAAGCCACTCCCTGCCCCTTCAGATCACTTTTGCAGCTTTCTGCTTTCTCCCATTGTGACACTTTTTCGTTTTTCTCTTCCTCCGTCTTTCCCATATGTGTCTTTTGCTCGCAGCAAATGCTTGGGGGCGAAGAATAAGCACCGGCCCTCAAATATAAGTGCTGGTGCTCAGCACCGGAAACAACAAGCACAAATTAAGCACTGTTTTTTTGCAGCCAATAGTGGTCGGAGCCATTTGTCACAGTGTGGCCGTTTCAATACTTCTCCAGCCCCACCCTCATACCCTTTGTCTTTATTTTATGGGGCCCAGCCCCCGACCAACCCCTTCCTACCTGCACTGCGACCTGCGACCACCACCAGCCCACCCTCATTGAGGAAAGACGCCTCCCCGTCGCCTGACTCCACGTGTCCTCTTGGTCCTCGGAGGTACAGCAGTCATCTGTAGGTTGCTGGCCCAGCCCTTCTCAAGACAACATCTCCGAGGCTCGGTCCCTCCAATGAGCTCTGCGCCAGTCTCCCAGCAAAGCTAAGTGAAAGGGAGTGTGGATTTGTGCTTCGTTTTCTGCACCACTACAGCCCATGTAAGACGAGCTGCTCGTAGCAGGTGGGGACGGGGGACACTGCAAGAAGTGCGAGTACTGGATTTTTAAAACAGTGACATCCAAGCACGAGAGGTTAATATGTACATTAGCACTGATAGAAAGCTGTAGGAACCATCTGGCAGGGCCTGCTGGGGTCAGCGCTAATAAGGAAGCCTGTGAATACTTATCAGTGGCGGCAAGGCAGAGGCCTTTTAGCAGGTAGTGATGTGCTCCGCAGCACATGGCAGGCATTGAGGAAATAAAAAACGGACGTACCAGAATTGTATAAATGTGATACTGACCCCATTTAAAGAAAACATGAAATTCTTTCATGTTTTTAACTGAGTGAGGAAGGCCAGCTGCTTCTCCGCAATTAGCCGTCTATGGCGAGATGTGTGGATTGCAGTCTCTCCTTTTTTGCAGTTGCCTTTGTTAAAGTAATTTCCTATTCCACTTCTGATCTTCCTCAACAACATAGCGCTAGCTATTTGAAAAGAGATTGTGCGTGATGACAAGTATTTCAAGTACATTGCCAAAAGAGAGGCTGCACCCCCCATAGGCTCCTCCTAGAATGCGCTGCTTAAGTTACCTACTTAACTGCCACATATGTTTGTAAATGCACACTTTTTGTTTGAAATAAAACGTTCCATTTTCCAGAGTTTCTACTTTTGTTTGGTAACTTTTTTAATGTGTGCTGTCTTTAAAATCTCCCCTCAGCCCCTCACATCTATTTCATTTGTTTTATATTGCCTCTCTTACCAGCATAGAGTGTTGGAGCACTTAACATCACACACACATACGAAGACAATTAATCATAGATGTGTAAATCAGTGTGCAGAAAGGTTATGTAAGACAAAAGTTGAAGGTGCAGGATTCACATGTCATTGTACATTTTTTAGATTGCTTGGTCTGGGGAAACAAACTCTGGATTCAGAACATAACACAGTGGTTAGGGTTGACTTTACTAATAAAAATTTATTTCTATCCCAACAATCAATCAATCAATCAGTAAGCATTTATAGAGCGCGCTACTCACCCGTGAGGGTCTCAAGGCGCTGGGGGGGGTTACTGCTGCTCGAAGAGCCAGGTCTTGAGGTGCTTCCTGAAGGAGAGGTGGTCCTGGGTAGTCCTGAGGTGGACAGGAAGGGAGTTCCATGTCTTGGCTGCCAGGTAGGAGAAGGATTTGCCTCCGGCGGTGGTTCTGCGGATGCGAGGGACGGTGGTGAGGGCGAGGCTGGTAGAGCGAAGATGACGGGTGGGAGTGTAGAAAGCGAGGCGACTGTTGAGGTATTCAGGGCCCTTATTGTGGAGGGCTTTGTGTGTGTGGGTGAGGAGCCTGATAGGGATCCTTTTGTTGACGGGGAGCCAGTGCAGGTGTTTCAGGTGGGCGGATATGTGGTTGTGGCGTGGTACGTCGAGGATGAGGCGTGCAGAGGCGTTTTGTATGCGCTGAAGACGTTTCGGAAGTTTTGCGGTGGTTCCTGCGTATAGAGTGTTCCCGTAGTCCAGGCGGCTTGTGACAAGGGCGTGGGTGACAGTCTTTCTTGTGTCGACGGGGATCCAGTGGAAGATCTTCCGGAGCATTCGAAGGGTGAGGAAGCAAGAGGATGAGACGGCGTTGACTTGCTTGGTCATGGTGGGGAGGGGGTCCAGGATGAATCCGAGGTTGCGTGTGTGGTCTGAGGGGGTGGCCGCGGTGTCCAGGGCCGTGGGCCACCACAAGTCGTCCCAGGTGGATGGGGAGTTGCTGAGGATGAGGACCTCCGTTTTGTCAGAGTTCAGTTTCAGGCAGCTGAGCTTCATCCATTGCGCGACATCTTTCATTCCATCCTGCAGGTTGGCTTTGGCGGTGGCTGGGTCTTTGGTGAGGGAGAGTATCAACTGGGTGTCGTCGGCGTAGGAGATGATGTTGATGTTCTGTTTGCGGGCGATGTTGGCGAGGGGGCTCATGTAGATGTTGAAGCGGGTGGGGCTGAGTGAGGAGCCTTGTGGGACGCCGCAGAAGATCTCGGTGGGTTCTGAGCGAAAGGGCGGGAGGTAGACTCTCTGTGTTCAGTCCGAGAGGCACGAGATGATCCAGTTCAGGGCCTGTCCTTGGATACCCGTGGAGCAGAGGCGGGCTATTAGGGTGCAGTGGCAGACGGTGTCGAAGGCGGCCGAGAGGTCAAGGAGGATGAGGGCGGTTGTTTCACCGTTGTCCATCAGGGTTCTAATGTCGTCGGTGACTGCGATGAGGGCGGTTTCCGTGCTGTGGTTGGCCCTAAAGCCCGACTGGGAGTGGTCGAGCAGGTTGTTGTCTTCGAGGAAGTTGGTCAGTTGCTTGTTGACGGCTTTCTCGATGACCTTGGCCGGGACGGGGAGGAGCGAGATGGGGTGGAAATTCTTTAGGTCGTTGGGGTCCGCTGTAGGTTTCTTCAGGAGCGCGTTGACTTCTGCGTGTTTCTAGCTCTCGGGGAAGGTGGCCGTGGCGAGTGAGCTGTTGATGATGTTCTGGAGATAGGGGGCGATGATGGCGTCGGCTTTGTTGAAGATGTGATGGGGGCATGGGTCCGATGGGGCGCCGGAGTGGATGGTGTTCATGGTGGTTCCTGTTTCTTTGGGGCCGATGGGGTCCAAGCGTTGAGGGTGATGGTAGGGGCTGTGAGTTCAGTGGTGGTCGGCGGGATTTGGGGTCCGAAGCTGTCGTGTAGGTCGGTGATCTTTCGATGGAAGAAAGTGGCGAGGGAGCTGCAGAGGTCTTGTGAGGGCATGATGTTGTTGGAGCTGGCGTTGGGATTGGAGAGCTCTTTGACAATGTTGAAGAGTTCTTTGCTGTTGTGGGTGTTCTTGTCCAGTCTCTCTTTGAAGGATGCCCTTTTGGTGGAACGGATCAGTTGGTGGTGTTTGCGGGTGGCGGTTTTGAGGGCTAGCATGTTCTCTGCGGTGTGATCTTTGCACCAGGTCTTTTCGAGGGTGCGGCAGGTTTTCTTGGTTTCTTTGAGGGCGTCTCTGAACCAAGGGGGTTTCCTGTCGTTCTGTCTTGGGAGGTTTCTGAGGGGGGTGAGGTTGTCGGCGCAGTTGGTGATCCACTGTGTGAGGCGGAAGGCTGCGTTGTTGGCGTCGGGGGTGATGGCGGGTTGGTTGTGGTTGAGAGTGGAAAGTAGCTGTTCAGTGGAGATTTTGTTCCAGGGTCTGCGGGAGATTGGTTGTGTGCGAAGGTGGTGGGTCTTGCGTCTGAAGGTGAAGTGTACACATCTGTGGTCGGTCCAGTGTATCTCAGAGGAGTAGTTGAAGGTTACGTGGTTGCTGGCGGAGAAGATGGGGTCGTGCGTGTGGCCGGCGGTGTGGGTGGGGGTGTTCACCAGTTGCTTGAGTCCGAGGTTGGCAAGGTTGTCGAGCAAGGTGGCGGTGTTGGTGTCGTTGTTCTTCTCCAGGTGGAAGTTCAGGTCCCCGAGGAGGATTTAGTCAGGCGAAGCTAGGGCGTGCGGGGTGATGAAGTCCGTGATGGATTCGCTGAATGGGGCGCGTGGGCCAGGGGGCCTGTAGAGGAGGGTGCCTCTGGGGGTGGTCCTGGGGTCGGTGTGGATCTGGAAGTGCATGTGTTCGGCGGCGAGGGGGGTATCTTCGGTGGAGGTGGTGACGTTGATGGAAATTTGTAGATGATGGCGATTCCTCCACCGGTTTGGTTAGTGCGGTCTTTCCCGGCAATTTTGTAGCCGTGAGGTATGGCTAGGGCGATGTCGGAAGCCGATGAGGCGTTCATCCAGGTTTCTGTGATGAAGGCGACGTCAGGTGTGGTAGAGTCCAGGAGGTCCCATAGTTCAATGGCGTGTCTGTGGACGGAGCTGCGTTGAGGAGGATGCACTTGAGGTGGTTGTTGGGGCGTGGGCTGGTGGACGGATTGTCGTTGCGGTGTAAGGTAAACTTGCAGGTTTGGCAGGTGAAGGGTCCCTGGGTGCGTCTGGGGCTGGCTTGGAAGCAGGTGGTGGTGCGTCCAGGGTTGAGTGTGTGGAGGGACGCAGCGTCGTAGCTGAGCTGGGGGGTTGGGGAGCGCTGGGGGCCAGGGGTTCTGGTGCTGGGCGCGGTCCAGGCACGGACGGGCGCAGACGGGCTTGCCTTTGGGGCGCGGCTGCACAGCGGCTGCCATAAGAGGGAAGGGGGGGAGGAGGGGTTAGCTGGGAGGCTGGAGGGGGCCAACGAATGGGAGCAGGGGGGGCGGGGCTGCACGGGGCAGGGGCGGGAACGTGGGAGGCGGGAGGGCGGGAGAGCAGAAACGGGAGGGAAAGGCAACCGGAGGAAAATGGGCCAAAGCGAGGAAGGCAACAGGGGCTAAAGAAAAAAAGGAGAAAAAGGCAAAGAGAGCGAGCGATTAAGGAGAGAAAGGCAAAAAGAGCGAGAGATCAAGGAGAGAAAAGGCAAAGAGTGCGAGCGATTAAGGAGAGAAAGGCAAAAAGAGCGAGAGATCAAGGAGAGAAAAGGCAAAGAGGGCGAGAGATCAAGGAGAGAAAGGCAAAAAGAGCGAGAGATCAAGGAGAGAAAGGCAAAAAGAGCGAGAGATCAAGGAGAGAAAGGCAAAAAGAGCGAGAGATCAAGGAGAGAAGGGGCAAAGAGAGCGAGAGATCAAGGAGAGAAAAGGCAAGAGAGAGCAGGTAAGGCACTAGGGAAAAAACTGGCAGCTTAGAGGCAAGCGCAGAGGTGGAGTGCAGGTGGAGCTGCAGCGGCGGGGGAGCGACCTACCCTAGGGTCAAGACCCTTTGTAGCAAAATTAGGATAATCAAAGACTGGGAAAAAGCATAACTTACTAACCTGTACCATGCAGTTTGCATGCAACTCTTAAATGCCAGTTCACAGTTTACTGTGCCATATTATGATTATGATTGTAATTTATGAACTACACAGTAAGAAACGGATCTGTATGACAAAAGCAGTACCCCACTGAGCTATGCACATAAAATACTGCTCTGTAATCTGCATAGTACACATTCTTTGCAGCAGGCATATTAACCCTCTACTCTACCTCAGATGAGTCAAAACTGTCACTAGACAAAACTCCGATCTCCTTACAGCAGGTGCATTATTCACCAAAGGTACCATGACACTTTTATTGTTGCCTGTAAATTATTCGATACGCAAGGAACTCTGCCGAGCTTTTAAAACTACTTCACTGCTACAAAACTGGCCCTTCTAGCCTCCCAGGGAAACACCTATTGCCCAGTCTGGCCAGTCTGGCCTTGCTTCTTCCTATCCACCCAAAGTATCAATGCCACTGCTGTGTGTAGTTGCATTCTAGTACAACGCTCCAGCTATGTTGTGGTTAATTTTTTCAACAATTGGGTGCTGTTCGGATGCGAAGAAAAATAAATTTTTAAAGGACTTTTGAAGCTACCCGCATGTTTGTAAACGTATGTGTTCTCTTTATGGAAAAGAGTTGCGTGGATGCAACTTTGATGTTGTTCACAACTCAAGCCTCTTCGCTGGCTTCCCTCCGGATTTGATAACCAGGAACATAATTAGTTATCTTAAAAGGCATGGGCATATTTTGGTAAAGAAGTTGTGTTTGGTTTTAGTACTATATATTTGACTGTCCTATAATTTGCAGTATACCTTTATGGAATGTTACTATAAGGAATTCTGATGACCTCACAGATGCTGGATTTTGACAGTTCGTTGCGACTTGGTGCTGTGAGGACGTTGGTATTGATTGGGAATAAACATCGTGTTCAAGAGCTGTTCCTGACTCCTGCTTCCTTCTCATTTGAATGTAAACATAACAGAAGTCTTTAGGGTGAAATTTCAAAATAGCTGTATCCTGCTCTGCAGTGCTGAAAATTGCTGTGTTTTGTCCTGGGAGCATACAGTATTTTAAACATCATCCCAATGGCTGCTTAATTGTTGAATCCTTACATTTATACAGATGGGCCACAAACGTAAGGACATTGATGATTACATACTGGAGTATACAGAATTTGAAGACGTGTCCCTTAAAGGAATGAAAATGTTCACCCGCAAGTCATGTCGGACAACTGTGGACATTGAACACAGGGCAACGATTAATATCAAAGCTCATCTGAGGAGTGAAACCCATGAGAGATTTTCTTCTCCAGTTGTAAAGAAGACCCGTAAAATGACCATGGAGCAATGCACAACTCATGCACCTCAAAATAGTGAAAAGGTTGCAGATATTCCACACAAAGTTCTGTAAACTCTGTGTGAAAGTGGTGTTTCTCTCCAGCAGACTAATGGTCCAGTTGGGGAGCTGATTAGGCTGCAGTACCTTGCTGCAAGGACAATGAGGACATCCAGGCAAATGTATGAAAAATATCTTCCAGAAGTGTTTGAAGCACAGCTTGGAAACATACATCAGGCTGTAGCAAATATCCCATCTCTTTAACAACTGATGAAACCACAGAGGTGCATGGTGACCCAACCATTAGAGCACTGGTCACCTATAACACTGATGATGAAGAAAGGGGTCGCTGCTTACCCTTAGTTGACATTACTCTATCTGATGAGTGTAATTCTGCTAAAATTGCCTTAATTGTAAACAATGTGCTTCAGAGGTTGGGAAGATCATGACATGATCTTGTTGCTATATGTTCTGATTCTGCATCCTACCTGACAAGGGCAAAGTATTTGCAAACTGCTCAAAGGGTTAATTTCATTACTATAAAAGATCCATCTTATCCATGCTGCAGTTTCCTATGCCCCGTCTCAACCTGAGAAGCGGGACATGTATGATTTTGTAATAAAAGCTGGAGTAGCATTTAAGTATGCATGTAACTTATAACACATTTATCCTCAAGAAAAAGTAGACGGGAGAAGGAAATATTCATGGACAGTTGCTGCGAGGCTCTGGTATGAGGGAGCAGTAAGACTTTTGGAAATATGGCACTACTTCCTTCCTTTTGTAAACAATGAAGAAACCACTGGATTCAAAATGGATTACCTACAAAAACTACTCGGCCCCGATAGTGCAAAATCTTCAGTCTTTCTATTTGAAGTTGCATTTCATCATTAAAACTCTCACTGGTATCGACATTCAAACAAAGCTGGAGACAGAAGAAACACATGTTCACCAAATACATTCAGTCATAGATGTTAACACAACTTTGGCAATGGGGCAAGACTGTACCCAAGACCCAATTATTACCACTTTATTGCAAATGTCACTACAAAAAATCAAATGCCCTAACAAAAGAGATGATTACTTTTAAAGAAACACTAAAAAGCAAGTGGGATGCTGTCCTAGCTATGAACTTAACAGGGCAAATAAGTTACAGCTCCTTTTGGAAACGAGTTTCAATCCTGGATCCATTACAAGAAAGTTCAGTATAGCCAGGAGTTTAATGATTACAAAGATTTATTCATGTGGGTTGCAGCCTTTGGTGACATAATGAATGTTGTTGAAGAAGAATTCAACAAACATTTAATGCACAATATTCCGTAAAAAGAGATCAGTGCAATGACATACTGGCGTTCTCAGAAGCAAGAATGACCAACACTGTGCAATCTTTCCTTGAATCTTATAGCCATTCCAGTATTATCAGCAAATATTGAACAGATTTTCAGTTGTCTTCATTTCATTAACAAAAAAGAAAGCGTGACAATGTCCTTGAAATAAGTCTCTTGAAATGCGCAAATGCTTGTACTACAATGGCAACGTTTTTAGATGAATGTATTGTGTTTTCTTAATTTGTCTCATATATAGACACATCTAAACCTATAACAAGTGAGGGCAAGTGTGCTTTGATTATTACAATTTTTTTGTAAAAATACTAGGTGTGGCGTTGTTTTTTGCTTACAATAAAAGTAAATGTGGATCAATACAAATAGAATGACAAAAAAATACATTTGGATAAATACAGACAGATATGGTAAAAAATTAGGGGCATATTTAAGAAAAATGTCATTGCACACAGTGCAGCACAACTTTTTTGTGCCACTTATGGCCCCCCTAACGCCACCATGTGTGCACCGTATTTAAAATACGGCACACCATGGCGGTAGTTAGGGGACTAGCATCAGAATTTTTTACCAATAGTCCGTCACTTTGCAGGATTAGCATAAAAAATTCTGACGTTAATCCTGCAAAGCACCCAGAAGCCAATTGTAAGAAATGGAAGTCTCCTTAAGCAGGCGTTAAAAGTACCGAAAAGAATGGCGCAAGATTTCCTTGCGCCGTTTGTTTGGCCCCCTAACGGGGGAACGCCCCCTTTACATACATTGTGCCTGGCGCAGGCATAATGTAGCGCATAGGGTTACAAAGTTGTGCAACGCATACGTTGCACTACTTTGTAAATATGGGGCTGTGTTTTTGGCCTTCTAACATCATATTACCATAAATAAATTACGCTAATGTGGCGTTGGAAAGGTGCTAGGAGTTCTGAAATATGCCGCTAAATACCATAAAACCAGAAGCCCTAAATATTGGATTGGCTAATTAAAAAGGTTCACAGACAGTATAAGAGATCAGACACATGCATCATCAGGAAAATATTGTTTGGCTTTTTGCTGCTGATTTGGTCGTTCCAGGTTCACATCTTAAATTTACGCCAAGCTGTGAGGCTTCCTTTGAGTTAGAAAAGAGTGTGAGATCAGTAGTGTTAAATTCTGTTTATGACAGAAATGTCAGATTTATCCTACATTTTATGTTTCATGGATAAAGTCAGCTCCAGACCTCCATGGATGGACTCCTTATCCCCCAGCAGTGGCACAGGAACTCTATGACCCGGGCAGGCTGTTAGAAAGGTTTGAGGAATGGGCCCTGATGTAAATCCACAACTCTTCATCAAATAAGAGCCATGGGCTGAGATGTGAATTAACTGTAGCCTACAGGTTCCTCAAAAGGGAAAACGGTGATAAAGAAGAGAAACAGACTGGAGGTTGGTGAATCGTCTAGCAGCTGTTCTGGTTGATAAATGCCCCTCTCTCTCTGTTACAGCAGCTGGTGCTCCTCTGTTATGGCGAAGGAACATCGTCCCCACTGCTGAAAGCCAGAGTAGGAAAAATGGACAATAAAATGATAATAAAACTGTTTTATTATCATTTTATTTTACTTATGGTGCTAGAGCCAGCTGAGCCTAGGACAGGATGGGGCTATTATGACAGCAGGGGGAGAAGGAGTAACACGCACAGTAAGTGTGCATGTTGGTTTGGCCAGCTGTACAAGGATGACTAAACTGACATGCGCACTTGAATCTCTGCAGCCAGCTGTGCTGCACAGCCAGGTGGAGAAGAGGCACAGGTTCCCAGGTCCTGAGCGAGGGTTAAACCAGCCCAGTCATGGCAATCACAGCACTGCTCTCATGCTGGTAAACAGTATTACCGGCATGAGAGCAGTGTCTTGATTGGCATCTGGGAGCCTGCGCAGTGTGTACCAGCCTTTGGGGAATTGGGAATCTGAGCAGGTGAAGTCTGAGCCGGCAGCGGCAGGTAAGTACTTTTCTATTTTATTTTTTTGTTATTTACCCCCATTCCCTCCCATATGTCCCCACGTTCCGCCCCTCCACTTATCATTAATAGTAGCTGCTGCTGTGTTACAGATAGTAAGGTGACAGTACATATTGAAGGACATGTCCTTCACCCACCATGCTGAGGAAGGCTACCTCTTCTTCACGAAGACAAAAATCAAGGAGTTTTCACCTTTCTGACAGGAAAAGGTGAAATCTTTTGCTATTATGCACATTTCAAGAATGATAGTGTGACCGTGCTGGATATGTATCTCCCCTGAGTAGTTTTACCAGAAAATATTAAAACGAGGGTCCTTTAATTTAGAGGCGTTGTGTTTTTGAACGGGTTTTATAAAATATGACATATAGGACCAAAGTGATAAATATTCTCAAATATTTTTTTCTGTAATGAAAGAAGTACCTGTATGTCGAAGTAGAAAGTGCTAATATAAATAAGGTGTGCCCCCCAGAAAAACTCTATGAAAAATGAACACTTGTATTAGTGTAGAGTTAGCTTCAGTATTATGCAGAGGTGTCTACTGCTGGGGATGTTAATACCATTTCACCTTAAATCTGTTTAAACTATTGTGCAAATTGGTTTGTTAGTTGAAAGTTGAGTTTGTGGACGGCGTGGTCAAATTTGACCTTTTTGGTGAAAAAAGTGCTCTTTACGATCCTGTGAGAATTGGCCAAGACAAGAGCAGGGCTAAGGGGTCCCTGAACCGGTGTAGACTGGCTTAAGTATACAACTAGCTGACCTGCAAGGAGATTGCAGAGAACAAGGGAGACCAAAGCCAGGGTGGACGTCACTGCAGAAAATGGAGGGCACTGGTCAAGCTCATGGAGAAGAGGTGAATCAATACACAACAAGAGACTTAATGGACCGGCCTAATCAAGGATGTGACAATTGATATACGTTTCATTTTGATCCTGTGGCATACTCCTGGCAAGGAGGGGTAAATGACAGAGAGAAATGGAGAACCTCTCAGAACTACTCAACACTCTATGCCCTATAGTGAGGAACTATTCACTACCAGTTAGGAAAGGTGGCTCTCCTGATTTGGATCTTGAGATCCTTCACCATTTTTTTGCTGATCATTTATATGCTACAACCTAAATTGCCATTTGTGGGACCTCAAGATCAGCGGCTGCCACAAATCTCAGGGGGAGGTTGGGGCGAATGGGGATGGGGGTGAATAATTTTTTTTAAAAATAACTTAACTTTCCGACGCTGGCCGCCTCGTCCCTGCTCCCTCTGGATGGTGTTGGTGTCACAACAGTCCCTGGGACACCAGCACAGGCTCTCCATGCAATCCTGGCTCTGCTTTCATTTTAAACCTAGCATGAGAGCAGTTCCAGGATTGGCCTGAGGGTATTCGTTTGCTGCTCAGACACTGCTGGGAGTCTATACAGTTTCTCCAACCTGGCTATGTTACACAGCCGGGTTGGAGAAACTAAGTGTGCATGTGTTTGGCCGGCCTAAGATGACCGGCCAAACACACATGTGCACTTAAGTGCACTCTACTCCCCCTCCCCTCTACCCCTCCTGTCACCCAGCCCACACCTCCCTGCGCATGCTGCTCGCTGAGCCAGCAACTGAAAACTAAAACAATAGTAAACTATCATTTTATTTTTCAGCTGCTGGCTTATGCAGGGGGACTATGCTCCTTTGCCATTGCAAAGGAGCCACCCCTGCTCAAGATTAAGTGATCTCATGGGTTTCCCATTCATATGATGCATTTAATGTCCAAAGGACTAGACATGAGGGCACTGCAATCATGGAGAAGCCTTTCATTGTATATACCCATGAATTCTTGTTTTTATGTTGTATTATATTGGTTTCCAAGTTAGGGTAAAATGAGAAAAGGATTTGGGTCAGTCCCCCACATTCATACATACATTTGATATCCACATCACTGAGAATGGGACAGCTGTCATCTTTCTTCTTTCCAATACCATAGCCACATTTCAGGAGGACAGACATCCAGAGCCAACCTTACGCTTAACTGGTTGTCAAAATGGTAATGGTACTATCTCTGAATGACAAAGATTTACATGTAACATGCAGGAAGCAGAGACTGAAATAAAATCGCAATTTGCATCTCAAACTATTTGAGGAAACAAGATTGAGGCATTTGATAACACAAGTCACTCAAAATGTAATTGGGTTGCTTTTCTACTGCAGAGACTCCTGGATTTCACCAATAAGGACATAAAGACAGATAAAAATGGTAGCTACTTTATGATTAATTGGCTATTGAAGGGGTCAGCAATCACTCTAGAAGTTGAATATTGTTACATTTGGGAAAATAGATTTTCTTGATATGCGCTTTGCAGAAGACAATCTAATTCTCATGGAGGACTTCAATGCAGTCTGGGCGCTACAATGGATAGAATGGGCATAGGTGTGCACCACCCAGAAATGTACAAAAAAAACCTTAAGCATAAGATTAGAGAACTATGGCTTTGAAATGTGTGGAGGGAATAGCATGATGTATATTATATATGTTATTTTGCCATGTCCACAAAACATACGTAAGAATTGACCATTTCCCTGTCACTAATCCTTAATACATTAAGACAGTCATTCATAAGTACCGTATCCTTGTACGACCACGCACTGATTTTCATAGATGTAGAATGGGTCCAGTGGCTGTGAAGATGAGGGTGATGGATTTTCCAAGCATCTGTTCTGAGGGAGCCAGTGCTCGAGTGGAGCTGGACACACATATTGCAAATTACTTTCTTAACAATGACACTAAATATACATCCCTAGCAAGCCTGTGGAATCTTTGAAAATTGAGGCCAATGTTTATGGGCATTGTCGTGCAGGGAAGCACAGCAAGTCACCTTGCTGCATTGCCCTGCATCACAGGAAAGGACAGGAGAGTGCGGTGTATTAAAGAATAAGGCACATTCCTGTCCTTTCCCCTGCGTTGGAGCCCCTTTAGACAACCTAGCACCAAGACAGGCACCCTTGCACGCTGGTGCAAGGGTGACTGTGTTGCATGCATGCTATTTTTATGTGCAGGAAGGGCACTGTTCTGCACAAAAACAACCTGAGAGATATATTCCTCTTTCTATGTGTGCTGTAGAATGCAGCACACATAGAAAGAGGACAAAATGAGGAGAAATATACACATTTTGCCTAGTTACGCCTGTCCTGGGGAGGTGTATCTTTTTGGTGCATTACCAGGATAACAGGTTCCTGTAAAATCTGGGAATGTGTCAAAATCCATGATTGTTGCATGGGGACACCCACACAACACCCATGGAAATGTCTTCCTAGGGCAGAGTAATCTGATGCAGCGATTTGCGCTGTATTGCATTACTTGAGATTTATGAAGCCATGTAGGGACGTGCAAGGTGGCCTTGTGTGGCTTCATAAATCTTACTTAAGGTTTGTGTTGCTCTTGCTCCACGTTGCGTGGTGCAAGAGTGATGCAAACCAGGTCATAAATGTGGTCCTGAGTGGCCAATATTGGGAGAGGTTAGAAGACAAGATAAAAAGAAAAAGCAATAATAAATTTTAAGGCATACTCTTACACCAATTCCTACACACTGTTATGTCTCTTAGAGGCCAAATATACACATTAGAAATTAATAGAGCTGGGCTTTCCCTATTAAGATTAAAACAGATTTACTACACACATGGAAACAAGATAGGGCCCCATTTGGCTCATCTCAATAGAGGGGATACGCGAAGGACATTGTCCTAGATAATGGGTAAAGATTAACAAAGAAAGAGGAGAAACTCTTGGTGTTTCACAACTCTATTCACAAGGTTATGTGTTAGAGTGGGTTTCAGAAGCAGTTCAGACAGAAAGAAGTCAGTTTCTGTAATTGTAGTCACACTATGTGCAGAAACAGCTTTTGACCGAGTAGACTGGACCTTCATGACAGAGGCAATTAGTAGAGGGGTTTTTGGTCTGCAGTTCATGTGCTAGGTCTCCCAGGTTATCAATCCACTATGGCTAAGATAATGCTGAATGCAGGGCTGTCTAAGCTGATGAAGCTTAAAGGGACACTTGCAAAGGGTGTCCTCTTTCCCATCGCATTTTTGCCCTTCAGCACTGGACCTCTGGCAGCTTGTATAAGAAAAGACTTAGAGATGCGGGTCTTACAATTTGGTTGGGAAGAACATAAGACAATGCTTTTTGTGGATGACGTCCTGCTGACCATGACAGAGCTGGCTCAATCTCTCTCTAGGAAGCAGTCTCATTTACAGAAATTCAAGAGGATGGCAGGATATAAGATCAATGCCACAAAATCAGAAATACTGATCTTAACACTTCCTGTAAATGGAGGTAGATGCGATTAAAGAAGGCTGCAATTTTAGATGGGCCTCCAAACATTTCTAGTTTTTAAAATCACACCAAATGTTACAGATTTATATAAAGTCAATATGTTGCCTCTTATTGCAGAGATTAGAATAGACCTCAAACAATCAATGAATCTAGCGGTGCTGTGGCTGAATTGGATTAATGTAAAAGAAATGAACATTTTAACTAGGCTACTTTACATGTTCCAAGCCCTCCCCATCAACATACCTGTCACTTTCTTCTCCACAATAAAAAACATAACATTGAACTGTATATGGAGGATAGGTGTCATAGTTTCATACAAGACATTGTGCAGGCCAAGGCAGAGGTGGTGACCTGCATCCCTCAGATATGCTCACTTATGATAGGGTAGTAAAACTTGAAGGGTTGGCAGATTGGATCGCACATAAGATGGATAAAATGTGGGTACATATGGAGCAGTGGTGGGTCCATCTCCATGTGACTTGATGTGGAAGTTTGCAAGAGACAGACCAGTTAATAGAAGCCTTAGCTCACAGTTGGCCATTACCCTCTCAACCTGGGACACTATAAAATGATGTCTACACCTAACCATTTATCTATCCCCTACACTGTGATACATTTGAATCCCTCTTTTAACCCTGCTCTCACTCACCTTTTGATGTGTGGTGAGAGGAAGATTGTCATATGATTTTTTAATTATTCAATGACTGCTACATGAGGAGGAGAGACTACACAACCAAGGCACAGGGTTATGCAACACCTTTATAAAGAGGCTGAAGATAAAGAACTAATACTGATGGGAAACTTGTGCTCCAGGGCGTGGCCAACCGCACCAACATGGCGGACGCATAATCCAGAGGCTCTGTCGGGGCCTAACAGAATCCTGCCAGAATCAACTCCCTCCATGAACAAACAATGCAGGCCTTGCGGGGGAAGATCAGGGCCCCAACGTGGAACGACCAGCCGGCGCTTGGGGACTTGGAGGTGTCCGCGAACGACTTCGGGAGCGGGCCCAGGTGTGGCTGGAGGCCCGGCCTGGACGGGCCCGCGGTGCACTTCGCTGGACCGAGGAGGTGAGATACTGTTGTGGGGAACAAATCGCGCTTACGGCAGATTGCCGGCACGCCTGGACCTGCCGGGCCGACTGGGGTGCTCCCCTCGGCCCCTACTGGTTGTCCTTGCCTGCTGGTGACATGGGCGGATCGGGGAAGGGCCGGAGGCCCGCGGAGGGGTGCCGGCCCCGGGCGGCGTACTGGGAGAGGCTCGGAGGCCTCTGGAAGTGGACCCTGGGGCGCACGGCAGCCCGGCCCAGAGGGGGCTGCGCCGCGGTGAAGAGCGGAGAGCACAGAGGACGCCGGCGGCGGGGTTTGGACTGGGGCCCCCGGTGCATGCCCGACCTGTTGTTGAGAGCCCACAGAGCCGTGGCTGGGCCCCCTGCCCCACTGAGGTTGCAGGCGGCTGCACTACTGGTGGTCTGAGGTGGGGCCCCTGGAGGCACAACTAGATGGAGGTTGTGGCCCGGCCTGGGGGAGTGCTCTTGCTGGTGGTAGGCGGAGGGACCCCACCGGAGAGGACAGTGTGGACTGCTGGAGCGGAACTGACGCTGCAACACTGATGGGAACCGGACTGGGCCCTTTCCACCCCTCATGGCCAGTGGACCACAGCCCTAGAGGGAGCCAGGAGTGTAGACATCGGGTGGTAGATCGATCGCCTTCGGGAAGATGTCGGCGGCCTGTCCTGGGCTGCAGCAGTGAGTTGGAGCGCGCCTACCGGTGAGAGAAGGAGGTCACGAGGCTATTGGCGCGGCGGCGGCCCACGAATCCGTGCGCACAGAAGCACAACCTGAACTTAATCGAAGCTCCTCATCGACGGTGTGGTGCGGGGGTGCCTAGTCCCGGCTGGATGCCATCCGGGGGTACCTCCTGCACTGCTTGGGACACACGAACTTGGAGAGAGCTATTCGTGGATGGACATAGCCGGTACCTTTGATTTACTTGTGGCCACATGACTTTGTCCGGGGTGGGGCCCCCGGTTTTGGGGCACCGCGCCATACGGCATCACGGCCGCTAGAGTCCTACATGGACAAAAGCTTGGGAACAGCGTCTGACCGCTGGAAACGCCTGAGCCGCTGTTGCGGCTCTCCTGGGGGCGCCCACACCACATTAATGTGGATAGATAGTGTTGGGCCTACACCAGACTGAAATCGCTGGTCGGAGCATCCCGAATTAGAGCTCTCACGGAGGAACGTGGCGACCGAGCCTGGTGGAACGACCGGCGGTGAATCTGCAGGCTACGTGACAAGGCACTGAGTGATCCTTTACCCAATTGACAACTGGAGTACAATCTATATGTCCCGGATGACCACCAGGTGCAAGACCAGAGGCAAAACCATGCACCGTAAAACCACCAGAGACAACGAAAAAGAGAAGATGGAAGACCTCACACAGTCTACGGTACAGGCCACCCTTGATAAGATTCTGGGTGCAATAGAAGACACAAAAACAACTCTGAGACATGACATTAACCAGGTGGTGGTCGAAATGGGACTGCTGAGTGCCGACCACTACAAATTGGTGGACAGAGTGAAAGAAACAGAAATAACACTGACGGAACTCACACCGAAACATGATAATCTCGCTACCGCGGTCCTCCACATGACTGACCATGTGCAGTGTCTAGACGAAGGGTGGACGATGCAGAAGGGAGAAACCGCAAAAACAACATACGGATCGTGTGTCCCCCTGAGGGCATCGAGAGACCAAACATGGTGGAGTTCCTTGAGGAATGGCTGTGCACGGTCGTGGCCCCAGAGCTCCTCTGGCCCTTCTTCTCCCTGGAACAGGCACATAGAGTCCTTTCGCGCCCGCTGGCCCCGGGAAGGCCACCGAGGGTGGTGATAGCCAAAGTAATGCACTATAGGGATAGAGATACCCTACTCCGAAGGGCCAGGGAGGCTGGGCCATTCAAAGTCGAGAATGGTACAGTGACGCTGTTCCCTGATTTCACTATGGAAGTACAGACGAAACAGGCTTCATACAAGGCAGTGAAGAGGACACTCCAAGAGGCTGGAATACCATAATCCCTTCTCTTTCCGGCCAAACTAAAGGTAATCTTGGACGGTAAAACCATGTTCTTCCAAACACCAGAGGAGACATGGGAATGGCTAGAAGCGAAAGGAGTGGCAGAGGGACCGTGCAGCCGGGACGGGTGTGTGGTCCGCACGGACCGAAGGGGTCAGAGGAGACAGCGGAACAGAAACAGATCCCGGGCAAGACCAACCACAGCCCAAAAGGAGCTGGCGAAAATAGACGCACTGAACATGGCAGGTTCAGTGTGTGGGGGTGCTCCATCAGTGGATAGCAGTAGTGGAGATTCGGATCGTGCATCTGTGTCCTCTGGGGGGGGTTCTGGCAACTCGAGGGATGCACCCAGGGTGACCCCACAGACGGCGGACGAGTTGGGCTAAGTAACTTTGTGACCTTTGTCACGAGGTGAGGAGTGTCATATGAATGAGTCCCGACGGACACGCACCCACCCCCCTACTAGTTTCTCAGCCATGAGACAGGATGGCAAGAACTTTATTCAACTTGTTGTTATTGCTTCACTTTTGCAATGTGTTATGGGCAACCTACACTTCGAGAGGCGCCCTGGGTCCGGGAGTTGGGGTTTACATTTGTATTTTCTTAATGGTGACAGAAGCACTGAGAACGTTCTACACAAACCTACACAACGGGAAGGGAGGAATGAGGCACAAGGGGGTACGAAAGGACTCAATTCCACCTTCATTAATCTAGCATGGCTGAATAAAACTTTCTGACCTGGAATATCAGGGGAATGTGATCACCCTCTAAAAGGTACAGAGTATTATCATATCTGAAGCGGTGGGGGTGCATATCGCTATGCTACAGGAAACTCACCTTACCACCGCCGATATAGACAAACTTAGGCGCAGATGGCGGGGACAGATATTTGCCACTAAGTATTCGGCTTACGCTAGAGGAGCACTGGTATGGGTGAGAGCGGGAGTCCCCTTTGAGGTTAAAGCTGTGGACATAGACCAAGAAGGCAGGTTTGTAGTTGTGGAAGGTAGACTGCATGGAGTTACAATCACCATTAGCAGTATCTACGCGCCTAACCAGGACCAGATACCCTTTATGCAGTGCCTATCGAGCCACCTCACAAGCCAAAAAGGGGGGGAGCTACTATTAGCAGGGGACTTTAATAGTGCATTAGATACAGAACTGGACCGCTCCACCCCACCACTGGTTGGAGCAGCAATGCATAAGATAGCTAAGCACATGGAGGAATGGGTGCTGGGCTGGGGTCTGGTGGATGTATGGCGCGCCCAACACCCACAAGATAGGGACTACTCTTATTTTTCACACCTGCACCAGTTACACACCAGAATTGACAGGGTGATTTGCTCGGCAGCTGTAGCACAGAACATGACCCACACTGAATATTTGGGGGGTACCCTGTCCGATCATAACCCACTACTTTGCACATGGCGAGCAACTAGAGACAGACCCCCTATACCATTATGGAGATTGGGTCCAGAAGCATTAGAAGACCAAGTATACAGGGAGACACTCCATTCCTATCTTACAGACCACATCATCATCAACTCAGGTTCTGCATCGACTAGAGGTGTGGGATGGGAGACGCTAAAGGTTGCAGTGAGAGGTCATTGCATGAGCCAGACTGTTGGGATTATGCTCAACCTGGAGCGTGAGTTGATAGGCTTAGAAAAAATCATCCACGAAGAAGAAAAGAAGAGGAATAGAACTGCTTTAGAATGCGATAGACTCAAAGAGGCGAAAGACTCGCACGCTAAGACCGAGGAACAGTTAAGATGCCACAACACACAGAGATACCTGGCCTCAATACAAGCGGAGGAGGGTAGGTCAGGTAAGATGCTGGCATTGTTGGTGAGACCAGGAGGAGAGGGGCTGCCTATAGTGAGCGTACATGGTGCGAAGGGAATACATAAACACACACCCAGTGAGGTTAATGGAGCCTTTAGAGAGTACTACGCCTAACTATATAGGCGACCGGAGAACCTGGAAACCGAAAGGTTCAGAGATTACTTAAACGCATTACCATTGATTGCTTTGACGGAGCAAGAAGGGGATAGTCTGGGGGGGCCTGTGACGTTAGAGGAGGTGAAAGATGCCATAGCACAACTAGCAGCGGGGAAGACTCCGGGTACGGATGGGCTCCCGATGGACTTCTACAAGAAGTATTCCACACTGCTGGCATCCAGGCTAGTTGAAATGTATGCGGAAGCTTTCCAGCGGGGTTCCCTACTAGGATCACTGAGGGAAGCTCTAGTGGTCCCCTTGCCCAAACAAGACACGGGTGAGATTTCAGTGACTGACTTCCGACGGTTGTCAATGTTAAACTGCGATTTAAAATTTTTAAGTAAACTAATTGCCAATAGACTGCTTAGTTACATCTCCAATCTAATACATGAAGACCAAAACGGATTTATTCCAGCGCGAAGCACCTCCCTAAATTTGAGACGCCTGTTTAACCTATTCCATATGCCGCAAGCTGCAAAACCCAATGGGGCGACGCTGTTGGCAATAAATTTTGAGAAAGCCTTTGACTCGTTAAGATGGGACCTCCTACGCTCGGTGATGCTCCGGATGGGGATGGGTGAGGGTTGGGTGCGCTGGGTGGACCTGCTATACGCGACTCCCCTTGCACGAGTGCGGACGGGCAAAACAATCTCTGAGACTTACCCTGTACACAGGGGAACTAGACAAGGATGTCTGTTATCCCCCCTATTGTTTGCTCTGGCAATCGAACCGCTTGCGGCTCGGTTCTGGACGGAAGGTAGAGGACATGGAGTGCAATGGGGACAGACTGAACACATCATCTCACTCTATGCGGACGACGTATTAATATACCTGAGAAATGGCGAGACCGGTTTGCCTTGGGCCTTGGGAGTATTGGATGATTTTGGTGCTGTCCCTGGACTACGCCTGAATCGAGGTAAGACCTTTGTCTTTCCCATGACAGCGGGTGGAGAGCGACCTTCCTCTTGCCCGCGCACCTATAAGTACCTCGGTGTACAGGTGTTTCATGATTTAAAAGACCTCCACAAGGGTAACTTGCGTAGAGCGTTGTGCTCACTTCGATCCTCGGTGAGATTCTGGAGATCACTCAGACTAACTATATCAGCTAGGGTATCCCTATCTAAGATGATCATGCTCCCACGCCTTCTCTACTTCTTTGCTAATCTGCCGGTGCCCGTGCCTTCGGCATGGTTTCATGAATTAAATACACTTCTCAGGGACCTTGTATGGGAAGGAGGCCGCAGGCGCACATCGCTGACTGTTCTTTCTAGGCCAGTACTCCTTGGGGGTCTGGGTGTACCAGACTTTGAACTCTACTATCTGGCCTGTCAACTACAGTGGATGGCCAGATGGCTGGTGGGAAGAGGTCGACTGGATAGATGTACTGACACCGGGGTGCAGGACGTAGACAGGATACTGGCACACATGATTGCCCGAGGTGAGGCACACAGAGAGGAAAGCGTCCTAATGAAGGCTTCGATATTTTGCTGGAAGCGTTGCTCACGACGAGCGGGGTGGGAGTAGCTCATTCACCAGCCCTGCCATTATCAGTGCTGGTGCAGGACTCGCCGGATAAATCATTAATGGGCCAGGAGCTGGGTATGTGGGCACGGGCCGGAGTGCAGACAATTGGAGACTTCTTTCAGGATGGTATACTGAGATCATTCACAGATATCAATATCTGACACACCGCATAAAGTCACTCTGGGACACTGTCAATGCAGAACCCGAGGTACACAAGATCCTTCATCTACTCCTGACACTGGGCGAAGAAACTCACCTGATCGCTAAATTATATAAGGCCCAAGTGGAATGCTCCATGGTGCCCTTACAGGCACTAAGGGAACGTTGGGAAAAAACGCTAGAGGAAGATTTAACGGAATCGGCCTGGAAGAGAGCACTAGCATACCGCAAGTCGGTATCACGAAACACACGCTTACGGTACATTCAATATAATTACTTACACAGGAAGTACCTCACCCCACATAGATTAAACATCATTTACGGAGGCGAAACTAGAACATGCCCCAGGTGTGATGAACTGGATGCAGACCTGGACCACATGTTGTGCCAGTGCTCTGTGATCCGGCATGCCTGGGAAGAGGTACTGGACAAATTGGGTTGCTATTGGAGTTAAAACTGGACCGGTCCCCATTGGTGTGCCTGATGGGACTGCATATCAGAGCAGCGGCTGGGTCGGTAAAGGCTAGATTCCTAGATCTAGCTTTGGTACTTTTTAGGAGGCAGATTGCCCTTGGATGGAGATCTTCTGAGAGCCCTCCTCGAAGGGATCTGAAGAAGGGATGTCACAAAGTGGGCAAGGGCTGAGCTGCAAGTGCTGAGACGAGAGGAAATGAAGGGACTACGCTTGAAACCCATTGCTCCTGACTGGGAGGAAATATTAGATAAGTGGGTACATGGAGAACATGAAATGGGAACTCACGGAGAGACAACTGACGCCCCTTAGCCTAGAAATATAGAGGAAGAAGTATATGGTAGTACACTGACAACAAATAATGAACGTAGAGGCAGACTTGTACCAACATAGCAGGCACAGAAAGAGAGAGTCAGACATCACCACGATGCAACAGGCCTTAGAGGGGATTGAGTACCAGTACATCATAAACCACATGTAGAGACCCCGCCCCTTAGAATGCTGGACTTGGAAATTAAGGAATAACACAGAGCTGAATAAATTAATATCAACAGCTCCCCTCCCTCACAACATCACACAGACACCTCATATCACCATTGTGTAAATAGTTTCACATAGAACCGGATTGATACTTGGTATAGTAAATAACTATGAATAATTAATGTTTGCATGCTCAAGAATCATCCTACCCAAGAGCGATTTGTTACCAAGATATAGTTTATTTTTCTCAAACTTCTAAATGTAATAAGGATCAACATGTATGAGGAAGGAAGCAAACAATGAAAACAGAACCGGAATTATAAATGTTTGTAAGTAAAATGTTAATAAAAGATATATAATAAATAAAAAAAGAAACTTGTGCTCCATGCAAACAAGGGGGATCATCTCCACACTATATAAACTCTTCACAGAAGTTTCCCTAGAATCCCTCCTACCCATGCATATCTAATTGGGGTACTCTTACTGCCAAGAATACTGCAGATGTGCAATGGGTGTATGTTTGGAGATATTTAAACATAACCACACATAGCATATTAGGTAAGTAGGCTTACTTCAAATTACTATTGGACTGGTACCTCTAACCTGAAAAATTACAAGAATTATACCCCTCAAGTAGTCCAAGTTGCGGAAGCGGGGGGAGGTGGAAGACATGCTCCACTTATGGTGGAACTGTTCTAAAATAAAACCCTTCTACAGAGAGGCCTTCTCAAATGTCCGAGCTATTGTGGGCTATCCCATACCAGAATACGTCATATAGATACTTAAAGGAGTAAGGATATGTGACATACATTGCCAATCTAAATTCAATAAAATGCTGCTTTGTAACTGCATGGGGGTGTGATAGACTTGACAGCCTTAGGGTGGTCTTCCCCCAAACTTTTTGCCAGCTTGCCTCATTTTTTGCTGATTTCTTTTTGTTTGCCTTAGGACTTTGAGTGAGCACTTTACCACTGCTGATCAGTGCTAAAGGGCATGTGCTCTCTTCCTAAAACTTGGCTTGATTGGTACATACCTAATTGGCATATTTAATTTACTTATAGGTCCCCAGTAAAGTGAACTACATGTGCCCAGGGCCTGTAAATTAAATGCTAGTAGTGGGCCTGAAGCTCTGCTTGAGCCACCCCCTTAAGTAGCACTTTAAAAAATGTCACATACCTCCCATTGCAGCATGAAGACAGAGCTACATTGACATCTCAACCTGGCATCTAAAACCACTTGCAAAGCCTTAAATCACCCCCTTTATTACATAGAAAGTAGCCCCTAGGTAGCCCAGGGCAGGGTGCTATGTTATTAAAAGTTAGGACACATTCTTTTATGTTTTGTGTGTACTGGTCATGAAAACCTCTCAAATTCGATTTTCACTACTGTAAGGCCTCCCCCTCCCATTGGAGAACATTGGGTATTCCTTATTACATTCAAAAAGCTGCAATTCCTGATTGGGAAGGGGTAGAACTATCATGTTTAGTATCTATGGAATTGTAATGATAAATCCTATTTAATGGTGAAGTCAGATTTATTGTTACAATTTTAAAAATTATACTTTTAGAAAGTTGAGATGTTCCTGCTCTTAGCCATGTGTGCCTGCAGCCTTTCTAAAGTAAACGTCTGGGTGGGGTGACAGGCTTGTGCATTTCCTCTAGACAGCCACATACAAAGGGAGTTTAGGTGTGGCTGATAAGCCATCAACATGCTGATGGGCCATCCTAGGCAGGATGGGAGGGAGAAGCTGGCCACAGCCTCACACTTAACACCTGAATAGGCTGTGTCCTAACCCCACACAAAGGACTTCTCTATCCCCTATAGTGAATCTGGAGCCAGGGAGGGAAGGGAGGACCTCTGTGCACTTTAAAGCCCTTTTTTGACGTCTCCCCCACTTCAAAGGTACCCCTGGGTACAAGAACTGGGCTTCTGACCCTATCAACTCAGTACACTTCGGGCCTGTGGATCCCTGCAGGAAGAATGACTGCTGTGCTGCTACAAGGACTGCTACTCTGCTGGACTGCTGCTCTGAAATAACTCCTTTCTAGCTGTTTTGACCTGCTGCCCTCCTTGCCTGAGTGAGAAAGACTAGACCCACATCACCTGAACCTGGGTGACCTAAGGGGATAGCTGGCTTGCCTCCTGTTCTTTTGAAGTCTCCGGGACACAAAAGACTTCCAACTCATCACCTACAGCACCTGGACTCTGCTATCTGTGAGTTTTGCCCTGCCAAGTGGTGCCAATCCACTTGTTGGCCCATGGAAGCGAGTATAAAGTGCTGCTCCTGTCCAAAATACACACATGAATGCCATCTTCAACTTTGCGCATCTCAGAACCAACGCATCACCTACATCCAAAAGATCGGCAATGGCGCATCGCCTGTCTCCCTTGCTCCTCACATCATCTTTGACGTTGATGCAAACAAGTAACTGTTTTAGTGGTCCAAGGCAGGTCCCTGTATATGGCCTATGCTCCATCGTGGTCAGCCTGACTTTTGAGATTTGACCCGGTCTACAGCGACCAGAAAGCCCTGATAGGCACTTGATGTTTTTAAGTACTACATTTCAGTTTATTCTTTACAAATTCATAACTCTGGTTCTACTTATTGTATTGTTGTCATTGTTGTCGTTTTATGTTCATTAAATTAAGCTTTGTTTTTCTAACCAGATGTGCTACAATTCTGTGTGGTGAATTCACCCCTTTACTCTTTAAAGTGGTGCACAAATAATTTACACATTGCCTCTTAAATTAAGCCTAACTGCTCTGTGCCAAGCTACCAGGGGTGAGCATTGGTTAATTTAGGGTGTGTTTCTGACTTACCGGGACTAGGATTGTGGTTGCTGCTTGGACAGGGTGCATATGTCTGCCAACCAGAAACCAAATTTTTAACAGGGCCGCAAAGATAAGAAAGAACTCCCATATACAATGCACTGATATTCATGTCACTGGACAATTATAGCAAAAGTAAAATGTGTATGTGGCCTGGAAGATAGCACTGACTTTGACATAGTATGGGTCCCATTACTCTCATTTTCATCAGCGGTCAATCCTTCAAGGTCATATACACCAAAGATGAAGATGCTGAAACATTTTCAGCCTAGAAGAATCGAGGAAGAAATGTGAACTTGATCAGTGTCCTTAACAATTCTTAATAACAATGCTAAAATACAGCTGTCATGGACAGGAAATAGAGATTTTCTGTTGTGTTCATTAAAGTGTACCTATATCAAATACATGGGCTTGGACGACGACCCTTTAAGTTGCAACAAAGAGGGCACTTTTTTACGTTTTTACTTTTTTAAAGGAAATGTTCATATACTGAAACACCTTCGGTATCTCATGGATGTGAGTGCGAGGCATTATCGACAATATGTCATACATTAACTTCGCTATTGTAACCAGTAAAACTGCTATAGTTACAAAAAATAGCCCTTGTTTTTTCCATGGTTAAGTACTAACTAAATGGCAGGACATATGGAGGCAGCTTTGCAAAAACAAAGACATTTCCAACACTACCTGTGTCACTCCTCCTAGCAATCTCAGTTTTGTTGGAGTTTTTAAGTATTCGCAGTCTTGTGGACAATGAAACTGGACTGAGACCTCACCAGCTGTCTTAGGGAAGGCTGTGTGGTGTCAGTGGCGCTCGGCGTATTGTGATGAACCTATTCGCCTGTTATAAAATATTACAGGCTAGGTGCAGTGCTTAATTTGTAAAAGAATAAGTGGAAGAGGCCAAAAATGTTCCCAGGAGCCCGCTACTGAATGTAGGGTTTGCAAAATACCAAAGTTGACTAGTTTTGAGTTCACCTCATGCCTCTTCTAACTACCCTCCTACATTATCTGGCCCTTCATCGCTCTCCCCGGTTGTTTCTTACCCATTTTTCCTCCCCTATTCGATCTTTACTTTCTTTCGCCTAACCTTTCATTCGCCCTTTCATTCGCCCCCCCCCCCCCCTCTCTGGCTCTAGGTTAAAGATTGATGATAAAAAATAAGTCCCGTTTACAAAAACGATCGTTCGTTGATTATATCTGCTACCACCAGCTCAAATGAAGCAAAACTGCAAACACCTTCTTAGTACAGAACTTCATCAGAGTTTGCAAATGTGTAGCTTCTAACTTAAAGAAAGATTGCAGCAAACTTACCTGCAAGAGCAGCAGTAAAAAGACGTAGTACCCGAATCCGATTCATGATTGAGCAAGTACCTGGACTAAAACCCTGGTCTTTTATGTTCAGCTAAACAACCTCTGGCTGACCCACATATTGTGAAACAGCAAACATTCCCGGAACAGAAAGAGACTCAGACGTGTGCTAACGTCCAGTCCTAGCAGCAGTAGTGTAATATCAGCGTCAGACAGATAGGACCCAGACGCAAGGCCAACTCGCTATCGTCTTTTTCCACAATAGCCCACAGTGCCCTCAAGGTGGTGTCGTTTCGTTTATTCACACACCAAAATACCATGCCATTTGTGTGAATGTTACCGATTTCATTACTCAAATAACATTAATATGTGTTAAAAAGCTGATAAGAGGCCAAAGGCATTAATAGTTATAACTGTTACGTTTTCAAACAGAAAAATAATATTTCCTCAGTTCACACCCTTCAGTCTTTATTCCTAAAGTGATTGAGAACTTCAGGGTCACAATGTCCTAGTTTAAACATATTTTCCATTTTTGCATATCTCTTAGTGAGTCATAATTGTATTATAAATTTTGGTTTCAACTCAGATTTCTGGTGTCTTGACACATGAGTTACCTTTACATGTAAAGGTACCACATACCGGGTAAATTAACGGCCGAGTTAACCCTGATGTCAGCTGCAAGTGATTATCTTAATTCAGTACTTTGTCATCTGTAAAGAAGCCAACGTTTTGTATACATTTGTCGAAGAAACTAGACATTTAAAAAAATGTTTTTATTTGTTAAATATTTTGTTGGGTTTCCCCAAAGAAAAATATCCTGGAATCAAACTCAAACTTTCTCAGAGGTAGAGACGTGATCTCCTTAGGTAGGAAGGTACAATTGAGGAGTTTGAGAGATTCTGACACAATAGCCCTCCTAGTGAAATAAGGTAATCGACTGACTGTAGTCTAGCATGCAAAAGCACGTTTCCTTACGCCCAGGACGCACAAGTAAGAGGTGGGTGACTTGCCCCCACTTGCTCACAGACTACTTGAAATACCTCACTGGAAATCGGGTTGACAACTTTTCCACAAATATTTAAAAACATTGACATATCTTGCCATTCCTTGTCTTCCCGCACTTATTTAATGAGAGAGATCACATTTTATTAAAATATTAGTGACATAGAAGTTAGCATATGGTGAGTAATTCAACTTGCATTTAAAGACCTAATAGAGAAATTAACGTGGAAATGTAAAACTTGCACGTTTTAATTATGGTGGACCATGTGGCCGCCATTCATATTAGACATTACGTTTTAACATGAAAAAGATTTTGCATTCATATTAGATGACGTACTATTGTTAGAGAGCAAATATTACTAATAAAATATGTGTCAATGAATTTTATAATTAACATCTTCTAAAAGAGCTTAATTAGAGAAACGTGTTAGAAAAATATAACATGCACTTTTGAAATATGGTTGGCATGATGTCCCCCACTTTGAATTCTCTGTGAAATAATAAATAACTTTGAAAATGCATTTTGATGAATCATAACCACTTGTACTGACAAAAGATCAGTTGCGGCTGGTGACTGGGCAAAGTGGCAGGGCGGGGGAATAACACAACTGTTTTTTTAAAAAAAACATGTATCTGAAGCTCACCACTACTTTCCGCCCACTGAAAGGTGGCCAATAGGCTGGCGGTCTTACCTTGGGGAATTATGGCCATGGCAGTTACCGCCATGGTCATCCGTCGGTTCTCCGTTCCGCCCGCCGGGCAGAGACGACCGCCAGGCTGGAGACCTGGATCTCCAGCCCGGCGGCCGTCACTATACCGCCGGCGGTATTTTGACCCGGCTTACCGCCGTGGAATTCCAGCGGTTTGAACCGGCATGAAATCCATGGCGGTAAGCACTATCAGTGCCAGGGAATTCCTTCCCTGGCACTGATAGGGGTCACCCCCACACCCCCCTCCCCCACCCCGACTCCCTCCCCTACACCCCCCCACCACAGCTGCCACCACCCAAAGGTGGCAGGGCCCCCCTCCCCACCCGACCCCCAACATCACATAACTCACACACACCCGACACGCATGCAGGCACCACCAACACACACGTACACACCCTGACATACATGCCTCCATCCACACACACAGTCAGACACGCACACCCACATGCAATCATATAGACATACCCACAGACATGCACGCACTCATTCCCATACACACAACACCCCCGCAAGCATACACGCACTCACACACCCCCTCTACATACTCAGACGCACACCCCCATGCACGCACATAACACACAACACCCCCCCACCTCCCTCCCCTAATGGACGATCGACTTACCTGGTCCCTCGATCCTCCGGGACGGGAGCCATGGGAGCAGCTCCGCTGACACCACATCGCCAACAGAACACCGCCACGGCAAATCACAGGACGTGATTCGCAGGGCGGTGTTCTGTTGGCGTGGCGGTGGAGGTGGAGCAACCTCCACTTCCCCGCCACCCGCCAGTATGGCTGTTGGCGGCTCTCCGTCGGAAAAACGATGGAGAGCAGCCAACAGTCATAATACGCCGAGCGGCAAACCGCCTTCACAGGTGGTCTTCCGCACGGCAGTCCATCGGTGGTCTTGAAAAAAGACCTCCGAGGTCGTAATGACACCCTAAATGTAGTAAGGTAACCCAATGTTATCCTAAAAGGAAAGGAAAGCCTTCCATTAGTGAAAGACACATTTGAGTGTTGTTTCACTACCAGGACACGCAGAACTTAAAAGTAAATGTCCTGCCTTTGAAATTTTCAAATACAACATACCCTTACCTATGGGCTGTTTACGGCCTACCCTGGAGTGTAAGGCAACAGCCCGAGGTGCTAGGCACACTTCTTTCCCTATCTTTCCAACCAGTTCAGAGGTGTTAGCCTGAGACTGACCATTCAGCTCAGGGTCTGTGCCCTGTGGCTGAACAGGTACCTGGTGAGTCAAAAGATCTAGTGGGCAAACACCACCCCCCCTCCAGGGTGACATACTCTGTCTTTGTCATGCAGAGGTTTGCCTGATGTAGGTCTCTAGCCCTCTGTCTCTGTGACAGCACAGAAAGCATCTCCAGGTCAGAAGTAGCCTCACCAGGATGAGGCTTGGGGTACTCTGTTTTCAGAGCTGGCAACCCCCAACCTAATGGTCCCCTCACTGTGAATTCTCTCCAATTCCTGCCCCTCTGTCTGGGCCTCTGTACTCTCCTGTTGGAAGTATTACTATCCGAAAACAGAGCTTTCAGGGTGCCCTGTGTGGCCACCTCTCCTAGTTTTTCTAACACTGGTAAAAATGAATTCTCCAGAATGCAATCCATGGAAATCTGGGGACTAATTATGACCCAACTCTGGGTCACCTACCCACCCGATTTCAGGGACACCAGAGTTATAGGGCAGAAGAAATCCTGTCCATGGGCCTGAGTCACCCTACACACCTGTCTAGTGTATTGCTCTGGGGAAAACAGTATTTCTACCACCATGGTCTGACAGGCACAGGTATCCGTCAGGGCAGTGACAGGTTTCCCATTAACTGTTACCTGATGAAAGTGACACCCCCCACCCTCACAGGTTCACCATTGGAACAGGACATGCTGTAGCCTCTGCTCCTGGGAACTACTTACCCCCAATGCCAACACTGAGACTCCCTATTGTGATACTATCTGGGTTGAGTACATAAAGGTCAATTGCCAACTACACCTAGCCAGGACACATACTGAATGCAACAAAAGGTTAGAACAAGAAAATGACAACTTTCTAAAGAAAAAGACATTTTCAGAACTGTGACTTAAAATCCAACTTTACCATTAAAGAGGGATTTAAATTGCAATTCCTCTGACACCAAACATGATATTCCTACCTGTTATCTTACAAAATGCATACCTTATTAAATATTATAGGCACCCTGCCCTATGGGCTGTTTAGGTCCCCCTCCATATGTATTAACAAGGATGATTTAGGCCTGGCAAAAGGTTTATTTGCCAGGTTGAAATTGTAATTTAAAACTGCACACACAGACTTCAATGACAGGTCTGAGACATGTTTCAAGGGATACTTAAGCAGATGGCACAATAATTACCACAGGCCCACTAGTAGTATTTAATATACAAGCCCTGGGTACCTATAGTACAGTTTTACTAGGGACTTCTAAGTGCCAATTGGGTGAATTTTACCATGTTTAAAGGAGAGAGTACAATCACTTAATCACTGGTTAGCAATGGTAAAATGCACAGTCCTGAAAACCAACAAAAATGTGTTAAAAACTGTAGGGGCAAAGGCATAAAGTTTGAGGGTGATCCTATAGAGAGGTCCAGGTCTGTCAATTATAATTTACAACATAGGTCTTGTCCTATGTTTGTTGAGTTATATTATGCTAAAGGTAAGTGTAAGAAACATGAATCGTTCACTTGGGACTTCAGGGGAACTAATACATATTGACAGATATAAAGCCTAAGAGAGTGTGAGAATGTTGGGTGCTATGGAGTTTGGTGATTCCCAAAGATTCTAGAACATTCCCTCATAGAAGTATGAGGATAATGTGTGATTTTAGCAAATGTTTGTAGTGTGCAGGGCATTCTCGGTTAGAAAACATTATGGGATCCTCACAAGTCACACCACTCTGGACTCTCATGGGTCTCTAGAATTCCAAAATGTCTAGCTTTAGTAAGTTTCCCTGTGCCAGCTGACCCTGGGCCCAAATTCTGCAGCAACCCACATCACCAAATGGGTCAATGGGTTACTGTTTTTATCAGAAGAAGTGTGGGAATGCTGGGTGGTAGGAAATTTGTGGATCTCTACCGCTTCCAGAATATTCCCTTGCAGAAATGAGAAGAAAATGTTTGATTTTAGCCAAAGATTGAGATTGGTAGGGAATTCTGGGTAAGAAAACATTTTGGAACCCACACAAGTGATACCACCTGGACTACGCTGGGTATTCAGTTTTCACAAATGTCTAGTTTTTGGTAGGTTTCACTAGCTGACACCGAAACAGGTTTATTTGCAAGGCAAAAATGTTAATGTCTTCACATTTTATTTCGGGGCCTTTCCTGTTATGTGAAATATTTGCATTCATAAGTGGGGTTTAAAGAATAGTATAGCAGTTGTCATTATTCATCAAATTTCTGTACATTTTTTGCTTCTTAATGTAAGTTAGTGTGCAAGAAAGAACACATTTTGCAAAACATCCTCTGGACCTCATGTTATTGTGAGTAACCCCATATTCAGAGATGCAATAATTACCCCTATTCCTAAACTTGGTATATTGAGCACATTTAAAAATTGATAGGTTTCCTACAAACCCACTGTTCATTCTTTAGATTTTACTGTATTTACAGCTACATGGAATTTGGTAGACTATTAGCATGTTAAGTTCAGTCCTTGCCTGTCAGGGTTTGTAAAAATCAATCATGCAGAAATGTATTTCAAATTCAAAGCATTTTAGCCTTCCTTTTATCCCCTTTAGATGCTGAGGATTTCCCCGCCCCATGCAGATTTGTGAAATGGCATCAAAATTATTACCAAATTATAATATTTCGCCCCCCCTTTTAACTTTCTGTAGTTCAGACCCTAAGCACAAGTCTTTTATTGTGAGGACCCTTAGGAACCTGTGTTGGTCACCCCTGTTTTACAGCTTATAGGTTTATTCAAATTTTATTCATGTTAGTGAGACTGCTTTCAGGAAAGGCTTTTATATGTTTTATCATTTTGATTTTATTCTAGGAAAGCAAGGAACATGCTGCTCATTTAGTTTAGCCTTTTCACAACATATATAATCACTACTTTCTGTCCATGGCTATGTAATGCAGTAGATGATATGCTAGCGTGTGATGCCTGTACCAGAGAAAGCTTATATCACCCAGACACAGCATTAAATCAGGACTGTATCCCTGAGTGGCATGGTTTGTAATATAAATCATGGAAAGACCCAAGAAGGGCAGTGAGCATTCTGGCCATGACCGTCCTGGGATGCGTACTGCATGACATGCAGTCTGGCTGGTACTGATCTTCCAGATCCTTGAGAGGATTGCTATCTACACAACAGGCTGATTCCTGATAGTTTATCCAGGTATGGGGCTAGCGCCAGTCCCCTAGTTCGGGCCAGGCAGATGGTTTAAACTACTGTGCTCTCAGACATAGACATAGGGTTAAGTAGAAATCTCTAGAACCTCTAGAGCATCTAGAACCACTCACATCATGGTTGAATTGTTTATCTTCTTTACCCTGATCGTAATGACGATCACCCTGCCTTGTTTCATTGGTTTAAGTATTGCAGCTTGCTCTTTATATGCCAGATTGCATGCATGAGTAACTGAGCAAAAGTGGTATGATCTGTTTCCACTACTTCCTTGGGGAGTCGGAGTGTCATGTTCAGTTTTCTATAATAACCCTTTACCCCACTGGGATTGGAGGTTGGTGAGGCACTGTGAGCTAGCCAGAAGTTAGGCCGACAGCTGCTAAAGTTGTGGGGTGCACTCAGTCCCTCACACTCTGTACTTCTGCCATCCTAAAAACACAGTTCTGTTACTAAAGTAGGAAGCGCATAACACGCCGTCACCAGTGTATCAAGGTCAGGTACGTATTTAACAAATCTCGTGAGTAGTTCTCTCTTACATACCTAAGGTGCCCTTTTCCCCTTTTAAACTGAGACATCCGTGTTGCTAGGTGTAGGAAAGTACCATCTTGCCTGGCATGTTACCCCCATATTTCAATGTATATATGTTGTTTTAGTTGTATGTGTCACTGGGACCCTGCCAGCCAGGGCCCCAGTGCTCATAAGTGTGCCCTGTATGTGTTACCTGTGTTATGACTAACTGTCTCACTGAGGCTCTGCTATTCAGAACCTCAGTGGTTATGCTCTCTCATTTCTTTCCAAATTGTCACTAACAGGCTAGTGACCAATTTCACCAATTTACATTGGCATACTGGAACACCCTTATAATTCCCTAGTATATGGTACTGAGGTACCCAGGGTATTGGGGTTCCAGGAGACCCCTATGGGCTGCAGCATTTCTTGTGCCACCCATAGGGAGATCTGGCAATTCTTACACAGGCATGCCAGTGCAGCCTGAGTGAAATAACGTCCACGTTATTTCACAGCCGTTTACCACTGCACTTAAGTAACTTATAAGTCACCTATATGTCTAACCTTTACCTGGTAAAGGTTGGGTGCTAAGTTACTTAGTGTGTGGGCACCCTGGCACTAGCCAAGGTGCTCCCACATTGTTCAGGGCAAATTTCCCGGACTTTGTGAGTGCGGGGACACCATTACACGCGTGCACTATACATATGTCACGACATATGTGTAGCGTCACAATGGTAACTCCGAACATGGCCATGTAACATGTCTAGGATCATGGAATTGTCACCCCAATGCCATTCTGGCCAGTGCCAGCAGGTGATGTCAGAGACTCCTTCTGATAGGCTCCTTCAGGTGTTGCTAGCCTATCCTCTCTCCTAAGTAGCCAAACCTCCTTTTCTGGCTATTTAGGGTCTCTGCTTTGGGGAATTCCTTAGATAACGAGTGCAAGAGCTCATCAGAGTTCCTCTGCATCTCTCTCTTCACCTTTTGCCAAGGAATCGACTGCTGACCGCGCTGGAAGCCTGCAAAACTGCAACAAAGTAGCAAAGACGACTACTGCGACCTTGTAACGCTGATCCTGCCGCCTTCTAGACTGTTTTCCTGGTGGTGCATGCTGTGGGGGTAGTCTGCCTCCTCTCTGCACTAGAAGCTCCGAAGAAATCTCCCGTGGGTCGACGGAATCTTCCCCCTGCAACCGCAGGCACCAAAGAACTGCATCACTGTTCCTCTGGGTCTCCTCTCAGCACAACGAGCGAGGTTCCTTGAACTCAGCAACTCTGTCCAAGTGACTCCCACAGTCCAGTGACTCTTCAGTCCAAGTTTGGTGGAGGTAAGTCCTTGCCTCCCCACGCTAGACTGCATTGCTGGGAACCGCGTGTTTTGCAGCTACTCCGGCTCCTGTGCACTCTTCCAGGATTTCCTTTGTGCACAGCCAAGCCTGGGTCCCCGGCACTCTAACCTGCATTGCACGACCTCCTGAGTTGTCCTCCGGCTTCGTGGGACCCTCTTGTGCAACTTCGGGTGAGCTCCAGTTCACTCCACTTCGTAGTGCCTGTTCCGGCATTTCTCCGGGTGCTGCTTGCTTCTGAGTGGGCTCTTTGTCTTGCTGGACACCCCCTCTGTTTCCTCACGCAATTGGTGATATCCTGGTCCCTCCTGGGCCACGGCAGCATCCAAAAACCCTAACCGCGACCCTTGCAGCTAGCAAAGGCTTGTTTGCGGTCTTTCTGTGGGGAAAACACTTCTGCACGTCTCTTCACGACGTGGGACATCCATCCTCCAAAGGGGAAGTTTCTAACCCTTGTCGTTCTTGCAGAATCCTCAGCTTCTACCATCCGGTGGCAGCTTCTTTGCACCCACAGCTGGCATTTCCTGGGCATCTGCCCACTCCCGACTTGATCGTGACTTTTGGACTTGGTCCCCTTGTTTCACAGGTACTCTCGTCTGGAAATCCATCATTGTTGCATTGCTGGTGTTGGTCTTTCCTGCAGAATTCCCCTATCACGACTTCTGTGCTCTTTGGGGAACTTAGGTGCACTTTGCAACCACTTTTCAGGGTCTTGGGGTGGGTTATTTTTCTAACCCTCACTGTTTCCTTACAGTCTCAGCGACCCTCTACAAGGTCATAGAGGTTTGGGGTCCATTCGTGGTTCGCATTCCACTTCTAGAGTATATGGTTTGTGTTGCCCCTATCCCTATGTGCCCCCATTGCATTCTATTGTGACTATACATTGTTTCCACTGTTTTCTATTGCTATTACTGCATATTTTGGTATTGTGTACATATATCTTGTGTATATTTGCTATCCTCATACTGAGGGTACTCACTGAGATACTTTTGGCATATTGTCATAAAAATAAAGTATCTTTATTTTTAGTATATCTGTGTATTGTGTTTTCTTATGATATTGTGCATATGACACTAGTGGTACAGTAGGAGCTTCACTCATCTCCTAGTTCAGCCTAAGCTGCTCTGCTAAGCTACCTTTTCTATCAGCCTAAACTGCTAGACACCCCTCTACACTAATAAGGGATACCTGGGCCTGGTGCAAGGTGTAAGTACCCCTTGGTACTCACTACAAGCCAGTCCAGCCTCCTACATTGGTTGTGCAGCGGTGGGATAAGTACTTTGCAACTACCTACCACTTTGTCATTTTGTACTTTTCATAAGAGAAAATATACAAAACAAGTTCAGTGTATGTACACCTAACCAAAAAGTTTTGCTTTTCTTCTCTCACTTCTTTACTAAGTGCTGAAAAGTACCTCTAAACTTTCAAAAAGTTCTTTAAAAGTTTTTAAAGTTTTTTTTTTGTTCTTTAAAAAGTTCTGAAACTTTTTCTTTCTTATTCTGTCCCTTAAACTCTTGTCTATCATGTGTGGTACAGGCCAAACTCTTGATCTGTCCAGCATAGCTTATGACAACCTTAGCTGGAAGGAAGCAAGGAGTCTCTGCATAGATAGAGGTTTAGGGGTAGGGAAGAATCCCTCAAGACAACTGTTAGTTAATATGCTCATTGAACAAGATAAGACCTTAGTTCGCACTTCTGTTGAGAAATTAGCTGATGGTTCCCAATCTGATCCTGGGGCACCCCTAGCAAAAGATTTGGGAGGGAATATTTCCAACCTGCCCCTTAGCAGGCCACCTAGCATAGCTGGTACTAATGGGAATTCACATCACAGTAATAGTGTTGCTTCTCATCACAGTAGGAGTGTGACTTCTGTAGGCCAGAATGTTAGAGTATCTTCTGTTAGGGAAAGGTCTCCCTCTGTTCATTCACACCATTCTTCTGTGTCAAGGCATGCCCAACCCACCCACCCTGATGACAGAGTGTTAGAAAGGGAACTCAATAGATTGAAAGTGGAACAATCCAGGCTGAAGCTCAAGAATCAACAGCTGGATTTAGATAGGCAGTCCCTTGATTTAGAAAAAGAAAGGCAGAGGTTGGGGTTAGGACCCCATGGAGGCAGCAGCAGTATTCCAAATAGTCATCCTGCAAAAGAGCATGATTCTAGGAATCTGCACAAGATAGTTCCCCCTTACAAGGAGGGGGATGACATTAACAAGTGGTTGCTGCACTTGAGAGGGCCTGTGTTGTACAGGAGGTCCCTCAAAGGCAGTGGGCTGCTATCCTATGGCTATCTTTCAGTGGAAAGGGTAGGGATAGGCTCCTTACTGTTAAAGAAAGTGATGCCAATAATTTTACAGTCCTTAAGAATGCACTCCTAGATGGTTATGGCTTAACCACTGAACAGTACAGGATGAAGTTCAGAGAAACCAAAAAGGAGTCTTCACAAGACTGGGTAGACTTTGTTGACCATTCAGTGAAGGCCTTCCTTCTCAGCTGTATAGGTAGCACCCTTATTTTTCAGTAGGTTGTTCAAGCTTGAACATTTAAAAGGATACCCCACTTGAGGCCTGATTTCCAAGGAAGTGGTGCAGCATGACGCTGCACCAAAAGTGGCAGCGCTGCACTGCAGCACTTCAGAAACACAGGGATGTGCGATATTTATGAAAATGCGGCACAGCCCTGTGTTTCCCCTAGCGATGACATTAAAATTAGCTGCCTAGCGCTAATGCAGGCACCCTTGCACCATAGCGCAAGGTTGCCTACCTTGCAGGGACTGATTGTTTATGTGCAGGAAGGTGTCTCTGCCTGCACATAAACAATCAATACTGGTGATTTGCTCTTCCAATATGTGCCCCTGAATGCAGCACACATAGGAAAAGCAAAAATTAGGAAAAGTAAAAGTATTTCTCCTCGTAGCGCCATGCTAATGCCACCCCTGGAGTGGCGTTAGTTTTTGGCGCTGCCTCTGGTTTACAAATCCTCATAAATCTGGGGCAGCGTCAAAATGCCACAGGCGTTACAATGGAACACCCACAGCAACACCCATTGCATGCCCCTCTGCTGCAGAAAACTGCATGAGAGGCCATGTTTACCAGGCGGCCTTAAGACACGCAAAGTACCTTAACTCAGCCTTGTAAATATGGAAAATGGCGCAGCACCACCAGAGTATTTCTAAAATTGAAGCTTAAGTGGCTCTAGGGGCTTGTAAATAATCCCCTTGGTGTTTCAGTATCTGAATTCTGTTTTTACAAATGGAGAATCCAATAGTTATTCCAGTATATTGTAGACATGCTGTCACACATGTACTTTTAAATGGGCTACCTAATGGGGTTGGAGATGTTATGTTTATGTTCGAAGCACACAATGCATGCAAAACTGAAACATTTTATTCTTGGATCAATTTTCCTGCAGTCAATGCCAACTAATGCATTTCATACATACGTGGTGGCTAATCCACCAGCACCCTATAGAGTATACAATTTTTCAGAAATACCATTATCATACCAAGAACATCAAAAATAACTTCAAGCTACCCTCCCACATGTAGTTGCACATGTCAGATTGGGTCCCCTCAGCAATGATGGGGACTCATGGCCAGTTTTAGCTGCCTGTACCCCATATCCCGATTAATAGAATGTATAGGCAGCACATCTGTGCCCATCATATAATAAGTTAGTAAGCCTGTATAGACATTTAACACAGTTCGGAGCGTGAACATTAAATACTGAGCCAGCAACTGTTGCTCCAGCTGCCTATGAGCAATTGGCTGGAACGGGGTTTAACGCCAGTGACTATTAATCCTAATATGGATAAAGTACTCACCAAACGGGAAGAGATTCCATTTTGGAGTGCTCAAAAAACAAATTAGCTAGAAGCAATGATTCCCCATGTGGGACCCCAAGATAAACATAGAATTCTCACAATGTGTTTGCCACTTGAGATGGTACCCTCAATAGGTGACTCTGCTACCTGGGGCACAGTTTGTGCTGCAAAAAAAACCATAGCACACAGTACATCATCATTTACAGTTTTACTGAAGTGTTAAAACAAATTCTAAATTAATATAGGGCTGCCCCTGTCCTGGTTTTTCCACAGTACCCTCAACTATTTTAGGAAACATTAAAGAGGAAGCAGCAGCATTGGCAGATTGCCAATGTCTCTCACAATTTCCGTTAGTAGATCAGGAGCGCAAGTTACCAAAAATAATTGGCGAGACTTATACATATGTAGGTCACAATAATTTAGGGGTCTGACCAAATAATCCACAGCTTAAAGGTAATCCTGAAAAAGGTTAAAAAGCCAACCAAGCAAAAAATGCTGAGACAAACAAAAATCAAATAAAGATAAAGTCAATTCATGGGTAGAAACTCCACATTCAGAGAGCTCTGAAAAAATGTTACAACCTATGTACCGTGATCATTTCAAACAACCTCACAGGTATCAGCATACTGATACATGCCCTTTTCGGTCCTTTCATGACTCATTTGACAAATGTACCAAGAGAGATGGGTGGTCAGCGCGCAGACAAGAAAAGTATGTGAAACCAAAGTAGGACTCAGAACGCTCATCTGACATAATGATAAAAGAGAAAGAAAAACTTCCTAATCAAAAACCCCAATTCAAAAAGAAGAAGGCTGAGGGAATTTTGGCAAAAAATGCCACACATATTGAGAATGTTACTGAGGAACAGAACATGAGCAGTGACTCTGGTAGAGAGCGTAGCAGCGGTCACAATAGTTCATCAGAATCTCAAGAGTTTCTGGATGTGAAAGCATCTAATGACTAGATAGAAGTCAAAACACCGGCCAGGTGCATCACCACTTCAGATCACATTTATAAACTAAACATACAAGCTAAACATACCTAATGCGCACAATTAAAGTAATTTTCAGGGAAATATTCACACTTTGCTATGACAGTCTCTTGGCAGAAGAATATTGGCCACCAGAGTTTGTTAGAACCCTCCCACAGGGGGAAGATGTGATTCTGCCGTCTTTCTCAGTCCTAGTTCCAGTGCAAGTATAGCAAGCCTATGCTGCACAGTGCACAAGCCCCAGTGCTGTACCACAACCATGTGGGCTGCACTAGGGATTATCCCTATCATATAATACACATAAGGTCCTCCTCGCAAGTACAACCACAGTATTCTATAAAACATGAAGCAAAAGATCATGTAAGGGTGATTCTCCCAGCTCGAGTACCAGGGAGAATTGAACCCTGCATACTTCCTGTGAACAACTCCTTGTTCCCCGTAGCTAAGCCGGATCATTCATATAGAATAGTCTTAGATTACAGGCATTTAAATAGTCATACACATACATATGGTACACAAAATTCACACAGAACAGCACTGCATTATCCACTAAAAATACAAAACAACCTTGGATGTTTGCAACAGCTTTTTATTCAAAAACATAGTGCCTGAAAGCAGGGATCTAACCGCTTTTCCACACTTGGCTCGCAGGCCGATTTTACCTACTTCCACAAGGGTATAAGAACAGTCCAGGGCTTTTCTCTGCCTGGGTGACGACAATGCTGTATGATATAAAGCCAGAGTAGTTGTCCTATGTAGATGACATATATCTGAAGTTGATGACTTAAGCACACATCTGGCCAGGGTAGATTGTATTGTATTGGGATTTGCTGAACCTAGGTACAAATTCAATTTTAGGAAAACAAAAATTGCTTTCCTCAGTGTCCTACTCCAAGGATACGAGCTTTTCAATTAAGGAAAGAGTCTGGCACCACACTTCCTAGACAAGTGTACACAACTATAACTACCAAATACCATCAACAAACTGTAATCCTTTCTAGGATTCCTTAACTTTGTCAGAACATACCTGATTAATTTGTCTGGATTTGTCTAGTAAACATTGGACACCACAACATATACAAATAGTCAGATCATTACAGACTGACATGCTTGAAGCAAAACACTTACATACATGTGGAAACAAAACAAACCTGGGCATCCGGATCATTCTGGGTGCCATTGGCTTTACCTATGCCACATTTAATGAAAATGACATGGTGCTGATTGCATATAAATCGCATTTATATTCCAGTGCAGAAATGCGTTTTGCATTAAGGCGAGGCCAGTGGTTCAGGGAAAGTGTATTATTGTCGTGATCCCAGGACTTGCCTTAGAGGCAGTCAAAAAGGCTAGAGTACCATAAGCAAAGGCAGGAAACACCATCAAGCATAAAATGCTATGGGGCAAAGTGGCAGAGTTCAAAGACAAACTGCCACGGGCTCATGTACTACATACATTGGGCCATCAACGCTTTGGAATACACATTGTAGGGAATTCACTGGCTGATGAAGCAGCCAGATCTGCAGTTGTTAGTGCAGCTGTAGCTGAAATTACTCATTCTCATACAAGGAAGAGATACTGACTGCCATGAATGCTTCGGCTGGCGGCATTCCTTTACATACATCATACCCAGCAAACTATTCCTATCTCTTAAGTGCCCAAAATATTGCTTATGGAACAATTCCCTGGGTGGAAGATCACGTTATCCCCAACCAATACCGTAGGGTAGAACTACTTTATGCGGCTCAGTAAGGTGTTGCTTCTACCCATGCTGGTGTGGTGGCTATGATTTCATTACTACGAAAGATGCTGCTGGTGGCATGATCTGTACAGACAAAGCAGTATGTCTTTAGCTGTGACAGATGCCAGCAAATTAAAGATTCCACCATTTAACGCCCACCCAAGATACCTCTCTTAGGGCCTCATTCTGACCTTGGCGGGCGGCGGAGGCCGCCCGCCAAAGTACCGCCGTCAGAATAACGCTGCGCGGTCAAAAGACCGCTGCGGTAATTCTGAGTTTCCCGCTGGGCTGGCGGGCAACCGCCAGAAGGCCGCCCGCCAGCCCAGCGGGAAACCCCCTTCCACGAGGATGCCGGCTCCGAATGGAGCCGGCGGAGTGGAAAGGGTGCGACGGGTGCAGTTGCACCCGTCGCGATTTTCAGTGTCTGCTATGCAGACACTGAAAATCTTGGTGGGGCCCTGTTAGGGGGCCCCTGCAGTGCCCATGCCATTGGCATGGGCACTGCAGGGGCCCCCAGGGGCCCCACGGCACCCGTTACCGCCAACCAGGTTCTGGCGGTCAAAGCCGCCAGAACCAGGCTGGCGGTAAGGGGGTCGGAATCCCCATGGCGGTGCTGCCTGCAGCGCCGCCATGGAGGATTCCTCAGGCCAGGGGAAAACCGGCAGGAAACCACCGGTTTCCCTTTTCTGACCGCGGCTTTACCGCCGCTGTCAGAATTGGCCTGGATGCACTGCCAGCCTGTTGGCGGTGCATCCGCGGTCCCCAGCCCTGGCGGTCCATGACCGCCAGGGTTGTAATGACCCCCTTAGTGCCTAACAAGCCTATGCAGTGTGTGTACCTGGACCATTGTGGTCCTTTAAATTCAGATGATTTATACAAATGCATTCTACTAGCAGAAGACTCTTGCTGCAGATTACTTTGGGTGTGGCCACAATGATCGGCTGATGCTCGCACTGTTATTAATTAAAGATTTGCAAGTCTTCGAGACGTTTGCAGTTGCTGCATTCCACTCAGACCAGGGCTTTTGCCTCGAAAGCTTACAGGGATACCTTGGGAACCCTGGGTATAGTGGTGCGTTATTCTTCTCCTTATCATCCCAAGGGAAATTTAATAGTGGAAAGAATTTATTTTGACTTAAAGCAATCCTTAACAGCTAGAGTATTAAGTTAAAGTCGTAGTTGGATCCATCACCTTTATGGGTTCCACATGAGGTCCTGTTTGGCGTTCCAATTTTTGGCCCAGATCTTGATAGTCCTGGTACAGTGGTGGCAGAAACTCCCTTTGACATAAATGAATGTCTCACACTCTTGCAGGAATTACCACATTTCTGAGATGAATGCTCTACTACACATGCCACCACTTTGGGAATGAGGGATTCACCAAAATCTACTGGTTGGGTTTCAAAACTTGGGGATCTGGTTCTTGAAAAAGATTGCTGTGAAAAAGAAGTTTGGCCTGTGATACTGTTCACCGGTGCAAGTTCTTTGAATCTAAGATACCAGAACTGTAATTCTACCACCCCTTGCTATAAAGACAAACGTTTTGCCTCCATTGATCAAGTTAAATTGCATCCTATGGCCGATTCTGCACAGTAGACCTAGAGGATTCCTGGGTAGTTCCCTATACCATCTTACTACCGTACAGGAGATACCTCCTCAAGCATTCAATAATGCTGAAACTGTTTCCCCTAGGCAAGAGAGGGTAGAGAATGAACTTTTGTTGATTCCAACTACCGCTACAAGCAACAGAAATGCATCTGACATAAGTTTACAGTCATCTACTATATCTCAAAGCAGCAGAGTTGTTTATGATGAACTGCCATTGAAGGTATCTACCAGTTCTCTTTTACCTGCAGTGGATTCTGTTTTCATACAGACTGCTTCTGGATATTTTGTCGACATTGACGACTTCTGTACAAACTCATCAACACTATCGCTTCAACTAATATCTAAGCTATTCAACTGGCTTAAATGCACTTATCTGATCCGTCCATGGTCCTACTTGTAGATTATACTGACTTTTCTTGCTTCCTTCCCATGGATTTGATTTGTGATTGTTTTCTTTCTGCTTATAAATGGCCATTATCTTCTTGAACGGTCTGCTTTTGAATTGATAGATGGGGTATTGAAGCCTCATTTGCCTTCCCATAAGGTGCGTAGAGACTTGCCCCTGGAGAACATTTCTGCTGTTCTTATTCCCAATGGGATTGTTTGGGATAAAGTACTGTATGGTATATTAGGCACTACTAAAACTATTCAAATTCCATATGTTTCTAAACTTTCTGTGCATGGTATCATCACGCCTGGTATTGTGTCTGATGACTAGGATGTAAAAATGGTTGATTCAATGCTCTCTGAGTTCGAATATTATACTGTATTTGAAAGTGAAGCTATGTACATGAACTTCACTAGTTATGGCCAGCTGTACTGTTAGCATTATAATGGACAGCATTACCTGCATAGAGCTAGTACCCCACATATAGTTTTTAATTACACACAATGGAAACATTGCCTGGCTCCACCAGTGGGGAGTTCATAAACATATATAGACAAGTTCACATATTTTGATGGGCATGATGCTGCGGATTCTGTATAATATTATTTCATACATCAACATAAGGAAGAAATACTTTGCTGGCCAATACTAAATAAATTATTCAAATTCATTTGTTTCCCAACTAGCTATAAAGTGCTATGATTATTGGAAAGAAACTGTTGATTTGTGTCAGTTTGGGGAACAAACGATTGGCAGGTACAGGGCATGGATGCCTTATTTAAAGCATGTCTTATTCTATTACCATGATATTTCTGAACAACACTATTGAACAAACAACTTGTCTATGTTTAGCAAATGTTAAGGTTATGAATGTGCCCAGTATTCCCTCAATTGCAAAATGTGACAGTTGTCAAAGTATTCTGAATTACACAGAAAATCAGCTCAATGGTATGGTTAAAAAAGGTACATTTAATTTCACACTTTCAAATCCCAAAAGGTGGTTATTGTTGCCGGTGGACACAAATAGTTGGCATGCAAATTCTATAAAGTCTACACAGGGTTTTAAAGCAAGCAGACGAGACCTTTGTTATGTCAATAAACAACATCCAGCATAGGCAAGGTATGCCAGCAATGGTTGCAACATTTCACCTTGACAGCTGTGAAAGAACACCTCTCTCTAATCTCTGAGGACATGGATTGGCAATATTTATTGATAGGCCCTAAAAAAACACTCTCAAAAAGTTTCTTGTATGTAATATACAATGACATTTTGAAATTTTCCCAAATGGAAGCTGCTACTTGTTTAAGGCAAATAGATCAGACAAACCTAGAGAAAGCATTAGCCTTTGTCGAAAATGGCATGAATACATTGTCCACTTGCATTTACAAATTAAACAATATTGTGTCATTTGCAATAGACATCATACACAATTAGATTTCATTCTTACAACATGGTCAGAGTCAGCTTAGGTCCATTATGCAATTGAGTTGGACTTTAGAGGTTCTGAAATCGAACTGCATGCCATGGAACATGTAAATAAAATATAATGGTAAATAAATATGCAACATTAACAGATAACAGTTAGAAAAAGTTGCCTTTTACAGTGGCTGAAACACTGCTGTTAGTGTGGTTAGTACATGGAGTGATAACCCTGCCAATATTGACCTTTCAATTCACTTTGTGCTTGAAACCCTTTTCAGTGGGCAGGTTTTGAAGTTTAGGGCAGACTTTTATTCATGCGGTATGGGAACTGCTTTTCAATTACAAGTGTATGAGTGGGAAATGGAAGATTTTCTAAGCAGAAGCATTTGTGAAACTTCTGTAAGCATGGTTGTCGAAGGAAGCTGTCTACTGCACATGTCTTGTGAATAATTGCAAACAGGACACTGATGCAGGGACAGCTTGTCCTGTACAAGTGTGTACATGACACCACAACAGTTGTCAGCAGACCAAGCCCACCTCATCTGCATTTTCTTTAGAATGAAGAAAAACCACAGCAACTATTTGCTGCTACAGTGCGCTATTCATAGTTGCAGACAAAAATATCCCTCCACAAGCAGTTGGGTACGATGGAAGAATCAGGCTTGGTACCATTAATGCAAGTTAATTCAGGATTCATTGACATACATACATTGATGTTGCCCTTAGTGTATATACCAACATTATATAAAGCGATCTGTTCCCTGCCTACTCATGAGGCTCTGAAGGCAGCATCCCAGCTATAGTAACTGCATTGTTTCACCCATGTCAATGCATTGCTACACACATGCTTGTTATGTCATTTTAAAAAGCATCTTAGCTCACCTCCACCTCCTTCATGAAACACAGCTTATACCATGCCAAATTACTGATCTAGTGAATTGTTTCCTAATTCACAGCAAGTGCTGCGATGACCGAAATATTCATAACTAGGGTTCTTTTGTAATACCTCACTTAAGTTTAGCAATTTTGCACCCAGATGAATGAGGTGACTGTGGAGCTCCATTGAGTTTGTCATCTAATTAAAATTTAAATGATTCTACACTAAGGGGGTTATTACAACTTTGGAGGAAGTGTTAATCCGTCCCAAAAGTGACGGTAAAGTGACGGTTATACCACCAGCCGTATTACGAGTCCATTATATCCTATGGAACTCGTAATACGGCTGGTGATATATCCGTCACTTTACCGTCACTTTTGGGATGGATTAACACCTCCTCCAAAGTTGTAATAACCCCCTAAATCCTTTCAACATGGTGAGTCCCACTGTTGAATCACTAGCCCTGTGCGTTCTTGTCTCTGATTGACTGTAGCAAAGTTTAATAATTTGCATAATTTTGTTGTTTTAACATGAAAGATACAAGCATTACTTTCACAAAATAGAAACAACAATCATATTTTTGAGGAAAACCCTGTGGGTTTCATTACAACCTTGGGATTAAATTCTGATCCATGCTCAAACAGACATTTGTGTTCATCTGAATGGAGTAATAATTAACATATCCTTGCTGTTTTAATCTGACCTATTTCAACTAGTCAAATTATTGAAGAAAAAGGTTGAAAAAAAGCAAACATTTTTCATCACAAATATTACTGCAAATATTACAGTGATATTATCAATGATGTTATCAAAGATGTCACGAGTGCCGTAAATTGTGGGGTAATTAGGACTGCATGGCGAGGGCGCAAGTTATAGTTACATTAGGGCACAAGTTTTACTTACTTGAGGTAACTATAACTATAACTGTTGAATTTCTATGGTTTTGTATGTTTAAAATGTGAGCTTATCTATAACATCCCTGTAACCTTTGTTTTTTTTCAATGAATTTCTATTTATGTTTTTCAATTCTATTTCTTAACTATAATGTCCTTGTTACCTTTGGTTTTTTTTCAGTGAATTTCTATGTTTTTTTTTAATGTATATTAATTTTCATTACTATATGTTATGTCAAACCACCACTACACACAGATTTTGGACTTGCGCGGCAGCAGTTGGCCGAGGTCAACCCCCATATTGCACCCAAACTTGCATCATGCACGGCCTTTGCCCATGCGCTGTGGAAGTTGCCTGCAAGACCTGGCCTGCAGCCAAACCCTGCAGCCAATCCCCTAACCAACCAACCCCACAATGTCAACAGTCCATGCGCGGCTGGATTTGGCCACGACCTCTCTGCATGTCAGAATATGTGTGAGTGGGTGTATCTCAGGGTGAGAGTAGCTGTCTGGGTGTGAGAGTGCCTAAACTACTGAACAGATTTACACCAAATAACAAAAAGTGCTCTTTCTGGACCAAGAGCTACCTTTCTGTCAAATTTGGTGTAATTCAGTCAAGTGGTTTTGGTGCTATTTCTGTTCAATATCCCTATGGAAAAATGAATGGGGAAAAGTGTTTGGTATCCCCCTTTTTTTTTCGAGCCCCGCTTGACCGGTCACCCCAAAACTTTCCAGGCAGCAGCTGGAGTGAGTGTCATATTTTCTTGGAAAATTTTGTGAAGAACAAATGGCGCCAAAGTTATTAGCAAAACAAAAAACACTCTTTCTAATGAAACTTGGTCCAACTATAACTACCTAGTGGTGACCGCAACTAGGTAATAAATATATAGCTAGATATACATATAGATACATAAATATATATGGGAGCCCATATACCCACTCAAGTAATAATCACAGTCCTTGTCAAAGTGAACCACTCAAGTCACTGAAACAACCTGAGCTTGCCCCATCCTGTGTAAAATATTTATGTAGTACTAAAACAGTAATAAGGTTGAAATGCAAAACACTCAAAATCCCAAAATAAATTACAAATTAGAGTAAAATCTAATAAACAAAATGACCAAAATACAATAGAGGTACCAGAGATATGAATGTGTAGAGTATTAAGTAAAAATAGCTCCAATAAGCACAAAGTGCCAATGATAGTCAACGGATGTGATGCAACAGGTTCATTCTGGACAAAGATTTTACCTTCTGAATTTAGTCCTTTAAATCACAATCCAGCATTGGAGTACACTTGTAATGCCCCTAGGACCTAAAGGTAGAGACTCACGGTGTGGAAGGAGAGGCCAAAAGGAGGGTCCTGTCCTGGCCGAGTTGCCAGTGGTCAGCTGGGCAGTTGCAGGGAAAGGCCTAATGTGGCTAATTGTGACCCTGTATCTTTAACAGGAGTTTAGCCTTATGTCCATTGGAGTCCACTTCTTTGTCCTGTGTAGAAGAGGGTGAGCAGGTCCTGTCTTCTAGGCCCTTTTTCAAGTTAATTCCTCTTCTGATCTTGCACATGTCTAGGATGTGTTCTGAAGTGGGTGCTCTGAGATTCCACATTAATTCCTGTCACATGCTAGTGTTTGGCAATGATCCCTGGGGCCAGTCCCGAGGCTACCCTAAACCTTTTGTCATTTTCAAGATGGCTGAAGTCTATGGACATAATAAATGTAGGTTTTGAGGGGTAGGGATGTGTTTGGGGACTGTACTGTGTTAATTCATGTGCCCTTCCACATCTAACACTAAAATTCACTGTCCCTGTACCCCCAACAAACTCAGTAACAGACGTCTGGTATAATACAGTCAAACTTTCAGCATCCTGACAGTGGATACACACAAACTGGTTTTCCATTCTGTTTCCCTCATTTGAAATGTACACCAAATGCTATATGTGAACCCAGCAGAACTGCCAAAGGCTGTGAGTCTGTAATGTCAAAAGAGGCCCACTATGATTGGGGTCTGACTAGCTGGGAGAAAACAGTAGGGTCCTGCCCAAGTGTCAGCTAACAGAAGTGGGAGAGCAAAATGCAGGTTTAGTTTCCAGAATCTTTAGTCAGGGTTAAAGTAACTTTTTAAAGTTACTTTTCTGTAATATTTAGTACAAATCTGCCTTCACCATTGAAATGGATTTTTAACAACTATTAATAATAGTTGTTTAATCATTTTTCTAGCCAGTCCCGTACCCAAAATCCAGGATTAGTGTTTATTGTTGCATCCCAATGTGTTCCTATAGAAGAGCTAGCCTTGCTACAGTGAAAATATCTTTGAAGTCATAGTCATTGCAAGGACATGTTTAATATTCAAATTTTACATGATCTACTTTTAAATACCAAGCACCCTGCTTTTATGGACAATAATACTCACTTATAGGTGATTTATAAACATTTAAAGGGAGGGTTTAGGCCTGTCAAATAGGGTTACTTGCCAGGTCAAATTTGCAGTGAAAACCTGCAAAGCCAGGCTACTGGTGGTAGGTCTGCAGTCATGTTTACATTGTCACTGTAGTGGATTGCACGGTGGGTGCTGCAGTCCACTTGTGACATTTAACTTACAGGCCTTGAGTACATCTTGGTACCATTTACTAGGTACATAGAGGTATAGGTAAGTTAAATATGCTGATTGGGAGATATACCAATTTTACTGTGCGAAAAGGAGGGACACAAGCACTTTATCACCGATTGGCAAAGGGAAAGTGTATAGAATTCTATTTCCAGCTAAATTAATGTTCAACAAAAAGGCAAAAGAATTTGGGGTGACCCTGCAGAAAGAGCCAATTTCCATTAAGATCCAAGCAAAAAAGAGGATTGAACGCCTTGCCCTAAAATGATGTAATGCCCTAGAATATAGTGGAGACAAATCAGTGTGGAAACAAGGTATTGTCATGCAATAAAGTAACAAATACCCATCTGAGTAGTAAGTAAAAATAAACTACTTTTTCTTATTCTATTAAGAGTGTTGGAAATTTATTTTTTTATAAAGTCCTTCTTTGGTTAACCTGTTATTGCATAACAACAAGGATTTAAAGTCTAAGGGCCTGATTTAGATCTTGGCAGACAGAGTTACTCTCACAAACGTGAGGGATATTCTGTCTGCCATAATACAATTCCATTATATCCTATGGACATGGTAATATGGCAGATGGAATCCGTCACATTTGTGACAGAGTAACCCATCTGCCAACATCTAAATCAGGCCCTAATTCAGCAAAGGATTGAGGAGGTCTAGTCAACCACTTCAGCTGTAAACAAATATAACATGCCTTTTAGAAACTGTATGTCAGGTCTTGCAGGTGATCGTATAAATGGCCAAGGTGCTCTGGCATTACCCTCTGAACTGTAAGGCTCATCTAGCCTTAGGAATGCTGCCTGTGATACAAGTGGCAACTCAAATACTGAGAGACAGTTAGAGCGAGATGTCTCTCAATCTCTGGACCTCCTCTGTATTTCAGCGTTGCCTCCCCATTGAGACCAGGAATACTAGAATGGTCCAACCATCCGAGAATTGACATTTTCCTCCATTAATGGTAAGATGGCATACTGATAATAATTTCTGAAGGAGACTGTCTTGTAAAGGGTTCACCAGGGGCCACATTACAAATAGGATTCACTTTCCCTGTTTGTGCCATGGTGCAAACAGGGAAAGTGTGCCCTATTATAATGAATGTACTGCCCCCAGGGCAGCCGTGAACTCATTTCACTGGGGGCGGCACATTCAAATACAGAGCGGCTGCTTCAAAGCGACTTCCTGTTTCTCTGTGCAGGCGGCAACGTGCATGCACTTTGAAGAGGGGAAGGAAATCCTTGTGATTATACGTGCCTGCAGGGGGATGTATTGGGGGAATTCATGGTTGACCCTTTCCCCACTCAAGAGGGCTGTGCTCAGGGGTGCACTGTCCTTTTCATGGCAGACATTCGGTGTGCCTCCTAAGGGCATGGCTTCCTCTGTTCTTGCAACCGTAATATGGCATGGTGCAAAGGCAAAGTGATCTCCACATTTGCATTGGGCCATGTCCCAATATATATGACAAAAAACTCTGACAATAGCGCATAATCGCTTTCCTCAGCGCTATCAGTATTACAGAAGGGACCACACAAGCCTCTGCAGCACTTTCTGTAATGCTGAGCGCCCAGGGGGCACAAAAAGCAGGTGATAACAACCCTTGCGCCTCTGGGGCACTGTGTATAACACGGCCCCAGGAAGGCAAATGGCCATTGGCTCGGAAGCAGTGGGTTCCACAAGATCCAGGCACTGCTGATGACAGCCTGCCTTTAGATCTCCTGACAAACAGCAAACTCATCTAATATATTCATAGGACCAGCTTGGACAATGAAAACATTGCTGGGAAACAGAAACCAGAACAAGCTTGTTCTGGCCTCTCAAAAGGTGCTCTAAAACAGTCAACAGCCGTGTATTACATTTACATTTGCTAAATGAAAGGAGAGGCTGAAATGGAGAGGCGTAAATATGCAACGCAGCATTCATTTTACCTGACAAACAGCAATCAGAGGAAGGAGGGGTTGACTTATTTGTCAATACTCACTTATTTCCCACTCACACATCGGACGAGGAATTTTTAAGGAACAAAAGACGTGGCACTGCACTCAATTAATGAGTCGTTTTGCACCAAGGTAATTTGTTCCTCCTTAAGTCAACGTCTCTGTCGGTGTTGAATAAAGTTTTCAATAAAATTGTGTTCTTAGAAGTGGATCAGAAGAGGGTCAGTGAAATGCATTGAGGAGATGGATGCCCCGAAATATCGGTTGACTCATAATTAGGGCCTAAATCTGCCCAGTGGCCCAAACAAAGCATCACATTTTGAAGGCGTGAACAGAGGCAGTGGGGAAGTATTTACATGTATTCTATACAAATTATGTTAGGGTTGACAACACATTTAAGGCGCTCATGGAGAAAAGAAGTGGAGAACAAAAGTAGAGGTTACGAGTATATGGTGGTGGCAGCAAGTGGACAGGAGAATAGAGACAGTAGATTCCCCTGGCAAAAAAACTCAGTTGATCATCTCATACTTTGTAGTAGATCCGGCTGCGACATGTATTTTGGTGCATTGGGCTATATCTATGTTCAAAGGAAAAACAAGTGAACTTCTACTGGCTGTATAAAAGTAAAACAAAATCCATAAGACACCTTAGATGCAATAACTATGTCCAAGAACAAGATGAATCACTTAGACATTGTTTCATAGCAAATCAGTATGCGAGTGAAGATGAAGGCTAGAATGAGGCACTATATAGAATGTGTTATGGACTGGCTGGTGGAATGTAAAAGGATCTTGAGGTATTCATAAATCCCAATTTTGGAGTGGAGTGAAGTGGAGGGAGGTTCAGCATAGTCCGGTAACAAACTCATGTGCCCACACAGAGAGGCAGAGGTGCGACAGTCCTAGTGTGTCTTGTTGTAGCAAGAGGCAGCTATCTCAATATAACTGATCCCACATGTAGTCCTGCAGGTTGCTCTTTGATTCAGGCATGCAGTATAATGTACAATCACGGCCATGATCATTATGTATTTGTGCAAATAGAACGGCGTAGCCTAGATGCTCGCCTTTCTACTGAAAGTCAGCCTTGATTCTGCATGGAACGACAGCATCGAAAGAAGCCGCCAGCCAATTTGGAACTTCCAGTTTGTGCAAGAAAGGGGGGGGGGATGGGAACTTACATTGGGACAGCATGCGTCAATCATGTTATCACTTGAAGTCATTCATACCTGATCAGCGTCTGCTGTCTAAGCCCCCTTCTTTTCTGCTCCGGGCTAGCCCCGAAGTAGGCAGCGCTGTTTTACTGATTGTAAGCCAACAGGGACAGGGTATCAGAGATAATCTCGAATGCAGCTGGAGGGCCCTACCTCTAAAAATAATAAAGATATGACTGCAAATTTCCAATGGCTTTTTTTAACCACATCTACGCACAAAGCAAAGCAACGATCGGAAACCTAGAAGAATGTAGCTATTATGAGCTTCTGAAAGTCCAGTGGGTGAAATGGACACAGGGCATAAGACCTCGGTTAACCACAGTGTAGCTGCGCCACAGCCAAGAACAGCAGGGTCTTAAATACAATTAATCTAGTCCTTACACTGCACATTTCATGGTTGCTTCAGATTACATGATTCGCGTAAACCGCCGGTGGGGCGTGAGGTTGGCAGCAAGTTTACACCTGGCCATACAGACACAGAATATGGACCATGTTCACGAGTTAAATGTAAAGAAAAGTTCGTTTTAATTTTTTCATTTTCTATTTAAATATGTTCTTTCTGTTGCTTTTTACCAATTTTTTCCGTAAGAAGTAGAGCGACTGAAAAAATATTGATGTGTTCGGCATTTATCTAGCAAATAATGCTGTGCGGATACACTACTTGAGAATGCATGCGAAAAAATGAGAGAGACAAGTATGCGTGCAATTAATATTAGAACAGACATTGGAATGTTTAGGCTCTGCTGGCCAATGGTCATTCAGCTCACTCAGAAAGAGGCCATCTTGCTGTGAGCATGTCCTGAGTCACACGTGCACTCAATGTTGCGTGTGTGACCTAGAGCAATATTGATTGATATAAGAACATTTAAAGGATTAAGGGGCACTCACTTTGCTCAGGAATGAGCTATCGTATCGTAAGCATAGCATAGACATCAAGAGTGTTGTTCCAGCTCAGAGGTCTGGATTTCTGTACAATACAATGAGGGCCGAAACTATAGCAACTTCACTTGCATTGCTGACCCTGCAGTTTTATACCATTTGAAACCCTCACCTAGTGAAAATTAAATTCGTCTGACTTAACATCACTGGAATTCATTCACCAGAAGTGAGGTTTGTTTCAAACATTACTGTGTGCAGTGAAACTTCTGCCTACGAAAGGCTGATATCAGTGACATGCTGTCTTTCTGCTCTGTCTGTTGATGGCCATCACCAATATGTAAAGTTGTTAGTGACGCTTGGACTCTCGAGACAAAATTGAAATATATGCATATGTAATTATGCCAGGCAAAATAGAAGTTGTGTGGCAAAATAAAGCTAATTCCAATCCAATCATATGTTTATTACTGTAGTTTAAAGGAACAATTCCATACTATTACCATAGTATAACCTATAGGCTCCTATTAGGCTTTCTTTTCCTGACGGAATTTTAATAGCAGCAGTCAAGACAAGTACAAAAACTGCAATTCCCATATGACAAAGGTTACATAGCCAATGGGAAGAAAAAGGTAGTTCCAAGTAATCCACCAATCACAACAATGTCAATTTAATAAGCCTTTACTTGGCTGTGAACAGCCCTCTTTTCTTGCTGCTTGCAGTCAAGATAAGTATTTTATTTTGTTAACTCTTAAAACATTTATGCATTTTTTGTCGTTAGTGTTCCATGTTATAATTTTAATATATATTTAAAGATGAATTGCTTATAACCTCCTTTTTTCTCCCAGTCACCACGTTGCTGCAACCCCGCAAGCGCCGCGTCCATCACGCTTCGCTTTCAGACGTTTTTCTCCGACTGCGGTAGCCAGTTTGCTTCATTGGACGGGAGAAACATTTAATTTTTCCTTAGCTGTGCCCGTTTTATAGTCCTAAAGAGCAGCAATGTTGCTGTGCTCTTCATCCAAAGCATGGTCAGACTGCTGTCTATATTGTATTCGAAGAGCTGGGTGCTGCACCATGTCTTTGGCTGAAACAATGATGCAAAGTGACAGAGAAAGAAGGGAGTTTAGCGTTTCCTGCACATGGAACATTTAATTTGAGGAGCCTAGAGAATTTGAGGAGGGTACTATATGATTGGAAACCTCCTCCGAGACCAGCACAGTTTGATGCATTAGCTATTTGGAAACTAGTAGCCAGACAGCAACAGCAACACAAATTTGAGAGAAGAATGAGAAAAGCCAAGAAGACACTAGTGGAGGCTAGATGGGATAGTGATGAGAAATTTTGGAGAACCGAGACACACAGGGAATTAAGTTGTTTCCTGCAATTACACAAGAGAATGAGAACAAAGCTAGAAAGAGTACTAGAAAGAGGGATTTGTATCTTTCTGATAACAAAGAGCAGAATTCCATAGGATCTAGGGAGTCTTTGACACACGATGAAGAGTCAGATGATGATGAATTCATTTTACAGTTATTGAGAAATCGTCCCCTTCTATGTGCAGCGCATGAGAGAAGCTCAAACACCAGTGTAGATCCTAAAGCCCCAAAATCAGTTGAATCAACACAGAGCCAGATATAGGTTAGCCATGATTCTCCAGTTACTCCGCCAGTTAAGAGGCCTATGCTGCAGATGGATGTTCCAAGAATTTACCATGGTGTATCTATTGTAGATACTGCAAGAAACAAGATAGTGCTGATAGGACAAGTTTACCAGAAGCCAACATTGGTCCAGATAGAGTCGACCCTGAACTTGATGTCCCCAATATAGTCATAGGCAGTTCCACAATACACCCTTATAACAGGATCACAGACAGAAATGTTCACCTTGACAAATCAGAATACAGGAATAGTGCACCCATAAGACCCAAATGTCAGACCAAGCCTATGGGCAGTGTCAGTACCAGTTACCATAGGTCTGGTCATACCATTGTTCGCCCAGGGAAATAACGAGAACAGTAAGCAGAAGTCTCTGAACCCGAGTGTAGAAAGGGAGAGATACAAAGTGAATGCAAGAATGACAACTCCCATGAGACCAACATTTGATAGAACAGGTCCATTAATTGATTTAAGTCTTTTCAGGACTCCACAAAACAATTAGGTGAGATCATACATAGGTCGAAATCCAAGCATGGTGACACCAGAAACCCCAAATCTAACATTACAGCAAGTGCCAGGTGTGAGTCACTAGGTTTGACAGCTCAGCAGTTAACTGAATGGTTAGAGAGGTTGAGTAGTACTCACGAAGATCCTAGCGGAGGAAGTGCCCTGAATTTGACCAGAGTTAGATTGGAGGCAGAAGACGTTATTGAGAGAACAATGGGGTTAGACAGGATTGATTCATTCAAGGAAGACGAGTTGCGATACTTATGCAAGCTGATTACTGACAAAGCAGAAGTATTGCATGAGAAATTAGCAGACCTAGCAGAGAAATATGACATAGAGGTTGAGAAAACACTTGAAGAGGAGTTGCAGATTAGATTTTGAAAACATGAGAACACCAGGAATGAAAATTCACCTTAGAGAACTAATCTAGAACATAAAAAAATGGGGAGCATTAGACAAGTGTGAAGGCAGATGGGTGAAGAAAAGAGACAAGAAGAAAAGGGATGATTCTGCAAATTTGACTACAAATGTGCATCAGGTTGAGGTCCCAGTAACAATTCCACCCATGAGAGAGATTCCAGGAGGGAATTTTGCCCATGTAGCTTGGAGCAGACGTGACATTCTGTCATTCACAAATGATTATCCCAGGTTGAGAGAGAAGCCAGTAGAATGGTACCAACAGACTGACAGGTTTGTGAAACTCACAAAATGCCTGTTAGAGACAGTAGTTCCAGCAGATCTATTAACTGAATGCAAGAGAAGTATAGATTGGCCGACAAGAGAACCTCAGAGAGATCCAGAAACAGGTGCACCGTCCCCTGAGGTAATTAAATATTACTATAAGGTAAATGACTTTTTGAAAACGAGAATTTCGCCCAAGAACATTGATTGGCAAAGAATAGACAGGACAGCCCAGGAAGCGAAAGAGTCAATACATGCATATTATGATAGACTGTTGCAGGCGTTTAAACATTACAGTGGTACAGAACGATTGAACCGAAAGACATGATTCATTTTGTGTTCAGATTTGTTGAAGGATTGAGACCTGAAATTAGCCAGATCATTAAGAGTCATTTGATTTGCTAGCAAGCAAAGCCGATTGATGAGGTATTGCAGTCTGCAAATTACTGTAGTGACAAGATTATAGTTGAAGCAGAGAATGTTGAAAGAAAAGGCAATGATGATGCAAATTAAAGTGGCACAAACAGGAATGCAGGGACATTTTCCACAACATCAGCAGCAGGGAAACGAGGTGTTTCAGAACAAAGCGAGAGGTAGAGGTCATGGAGGAATTGGGAATGTGAACAGTAGCCCTGATTTGAATACTGCAGTGGTTCAGAATGATGTGCAGGAAAAGAAGAGATTGTTGCAATGTCACGCTTGCGGAGGGCTCGGACATTGGAAGTGGGAGTGTCCGATATTAGTACAGAAAGGTGTTGTCAGCAAACAAGTGACATCAATTCTTTTCAAAACATGAGAGGACCGAGAATAAGAGGTCATAATCCAAATTTTCAAAACAATGTGAATCAGATGCAAGATTTTCAGCCCATGCAGCAGGTGGAAATGCCACGTTTGCAGATGCCCCAGTCGCAGCCAATGCAATCTCAAGTTCAAATGGTACCTAGACAGCAAATTCAAATACCTTAAGCCCCAATGGAGCAGCAGCATGTGATGCTTCCTCATTAGGTCAAAGGTCAAAGGTTTAATCAGAGTAATAACACAGTGCACCAATTCCCGTTACACAGTGAGAATGGAATAAATGATGACTTGGTGAGTGAGAGTTCGAATGAAGAAGAATGTGTGTTGGCAGCTTCTCTAGAAGTAGATCCGAAAGGTCCATTTGTAAAAGGAACACTATTGGTTCATAAAGTTTCATTCTTGGTTGAAATAGGAGCTACACACTCTACAGTAAGAACTGCAGAAGTTCCAAACTTGCCCCTATCAGGGAAAACAGTCCAGATTGTAGGAGTCACAAATCAATATTTGAGCAACCCAATTACAGAACCATTTCAGTTTAAAATTGGCAACTTTAAAGGATTACACAAATTCGTACTGTGTGACTCGAGTCCGGTATCCTTGCTGGGGAGGGACTTGTTGTGTAAAACAAGATGCTCAATTACTTGCTCAAATGATGAAATTGAAATTCAGACTACCAGTGATGATGAGGATGACCCGAATCCAGAGACGGATTGTGACACAGTGAAGAAGGAGTACCCTTAAGTTAGCCTCTTTCTGATTTTCACAGTGAGAGATCTTCCTTCTGACTTACAGATGAAAGTGTGGGATTTTACAAGAAAAGACATTGGTCTAATAAAAGGAGTTGAGCCAGTTAAGGTCCCAGTCAAGCCAAATGCGATTTTCCCCAGATTCCTCAGTATCATATGACACAGGACTCAATTGAAGGGATTGCACGCATAATTGCAGAATTTGCAAACCAAGGAGTTTTGAAGGAAGTGTTGAGCAGTCCATGTAATTCAACAATAATGGAGTTGCGAAAGCCTTGTGGGAAATTTTGAATTGTGCAGGATTTGAGGAGAGTAAGTGATACTGTGATTAAATGTTACCCTGTAGTGCCAAATCCAGCAGTGATTTTGTTTCAGATCCCATGCCATGCTGAATGGTTCACCATAAGAGACCTGTCACAAGCATTCTTTTCTGTACCTCTTCATGAGGATAGTCAATTTCTTTTCTGTTTCAAATTTTTGGATAGAGTCTACTTTTGGTGTAGAATTCCTCAAGGGTTTTCGGAGTCACCTTCCATTTTCAACCAGATCTTGAAAAAGAACCTGGAGGCATTGGAAATGCCTTTTCAATCGACATTGGTACAGTACATTGATGATTTATTGATTGCATCCAAAACAAAAGAAGAATGCAAGTATGATACAATTGCCTTACTAAATCATTTAGGGAAGAATGGTCATAAAGTGTCCCCAGCAAAATTACAGTACTGTCAGAAAGAAGTGAAATATTTGGGTCACCTAATTGAGAAAGGAATTAGGAAAATATCTAGAGAAAGGTTTAAAGCCATATTGCAGAAGAATCCCCCAGCAACACAGAGAGATGTCAGGATGTTTTTGGAATGGTAAGCTATTGTCGCCAGTGGATTCCCAACTTTTCAGTCATTTAGAAGCCATTGCAGAAGCTGACTGATAAAGAAGTTACTGATATCTTAGTGTTAGAGAAAGCCTTTATGAAAGCATTTTCTGATTTGATAAAAAGTCTGTGCAAAGCCCCGGCTTCAGGAATGCCTGACTACACGAAACCCTTCACGTTGTTTTGTCATGAGCGTGATGCATGTTCTTTGTCAGTCTTGACTCAAGTCCACAGTGGTGTGAACCGCCCAGCAGCATATTTGTCAGCTACTTTGGACCCAGTTGCAACAGCTTTACCAGGCTGTTTGCATTCAGTCACTGCGTGTTGGACTTAGCCTCAAACAGAGTAAGAGCATTGTGATGGGACACCCTCTGACTGTTATGGTCCTTTACTCCATTGAAGTTTTACTTACCCGAACCAAAACACAATACCTTACAGGTGCCAGGCTGACTCGCTATGAGACGAGTATCCGGGGGTCCCCAAATGTGTCATTAAAACGGTGTACAGTGCTTAACCCAGCAACTTTACCCAAAAACAGAAAATACCGACATTGACAAATTGGAAGAAGGTGAATATGATTGTCTCGAAGTAACTGATTTTGTGCATAAAACAGAGACCTGTTATTAGAGATACCCGATTAGAGGAAAAGTACCAAATTATTTTTGTTGATGGTTCCTGTTTAAGAGACAACATGGGACTACTAAGAGCAGGATATGCTGTGTGCACAATTTCTGGTATATTTGGCTCTGTGGAGTATATTCAGCACAAGTGGCAGAATTGGTAGCCCTTACTGCAGCATACCATGTTTCTGCACAGCTTAGGTTACCATCTATATGGACAGCCAGTATGGATTTGGAATAGTTAATGATTTCTCCAGTTGTTGTCATCGAGAGGTTTCCTGACCTCTTCTTTTTCACCAGTCAGAAATGGTGAGAGAATTCATGAGTTCTTTCAAGTTATTCAAATGCCTGAGAAGATTGCCGTGGTGAAATGCAGTGCCCACCTGAAATCACAAGATTTTGTGTCAATGGGAAATGGATATGCGGATCAAGTGGCAAGGCTTTGAGCATTGAACTGTAAATCATTCAAAGATAAATGGGAATAGTTATCTGATGAAGACGAGATGTGCCAGAGTTATACAGTACATGTTATAGATACTTTAGAAGAATTGAAAGCATTGAAGGATAATGTTGAAAGGGAAGAAAAAAAGACATGGATTAAATTGAAATGTGTCCAACAGGAGGACGAACTGTGGGTTTCAGAAGAGGGACAGTTGGTTTTGTCATATAGTTTGCTGACTCAAATGGCTAGATATTTTCATAGTCAAGCACATGTTGGGAGGGATGATATGAATCAAGTGTTCAAACAAAATTGGTTCAATCCAAAGTTTAGACAGGTTGCAGAAGCAGTTTGCCATTGTTGCGTCATTTGCCAGCAAATGAACCTGGGTGAAGGGACAGTGGTCAATTTGCACCACATTGGAAGAACAGGAGGTCCATTCAGAAGAATGCAGATGGATTTCATTGAGATTCCTGTATGTAGAGGATTGTGATGTGTGGGTGATTGTCTGCATCTTTAGCCATTGGATTGAAGCTTACCCTACACAAAGAAATGACAGCCTCACAGTAGCAAAGTTACTGCTTAGGGAACTGATACCACGTTTTGGGTTTCCGGTCTCTTTAGAATCAGATGGAGAAAGTCACTTTAACAATGAAGCAATTAAAGTACTATGTTCAGCTTTAAACATTGAACAAAAGTTGCATTGTAGCTACCGCCCGGAAGCATCAGAACTTGTGGAACAGATGAATGGTACTTTGAAATCAAGAATGGTGAAAATGTGTGCGTCCACAAATCTGAAATGGCCCGACGCACTAGTGTTAGTTCTGATGACAATGAGGAACACACCAGGACAGGAAGACAGGTTTGTAACTGCATGAGATCCTCATGGGCAGAGCAATGAGGTTGCCAGCGGTTCCTGCAAATGCTCTTTTGAACATAACAGATGATATGGTGTTGGGCTACTGGAAAGGTCTGACTGATGTGGTTCGCTCTTTCATCAGGTGGAAGCTACCACACTGTAACTGTCTCAAGATCAAGGACACAACCTGAGAGCAGGTGACTGAGTTGTGATCAGAAAGATCAGGTGGAAGCTACCACACTGTAACTGTCTCAAGATCAAGGACACAACCTGAGAGCAGGTGACTGAGTTGTGATCAGAAAGCACATGAGGAAGACATGTTTGGAGCCTCGTGGAAGGATCTTTATCAGGTAGTGCTGATCACTACCACAGCTGTGAAGTGTGCTGGAGTTCTGGACTGGATCCACACAAACCATACGAGGAAAGTGGCATGTCTGTGGGACAATGAAGAGGAATTGTTGAGAATACCAACAACGTCCAGACCAACCCCAGAACTGGAGGGGAGAAAGAGAAACTGAGGGGGTCATTATGAACATGGCAGTAAACACTGTCTCCCGCAGTGGTGACGGCGAACAGAATACCGCCATTGGCGGTGAACAGATACCCGCAGTATAAAGAGGCAAAAAACTGAATCTGCCAAAAATATTTGGCCACGGCCAGCAAGTGGACCCAACAGTAAGAAATGACCACATTGGCATGTTTGAAACCCACACACCTGATACACATCCACAACTCCATAAAACACTCATAGACACACCCCACAATCCTTTGCATCACCAATAGGAGGAGTCAGACGAACAACACTACAGGCAGACACTGAACGCAACATCACACAACTCACACACCCAACCACTCAACAGCACCCTAAGCAATACCCACACAACACACCACCCACAACACACACCATGGCACTCCCCAAGCACCCATGCTTCACAGTAAGGGAGCTAAGGACCGTGGTGAACAAGATACTCAAGGTTGAGCCACAAATATTTGGGGCACAGGTCCAACATACACCCATCGCCAGGAAGATGAAGTTATGGCAGATCATTGTCAACAAGGTCATTGCAGTGGGAAACTATCCACGCACGAGGAACGACATACGTAAGAGATAGAACGACCTGCGTGGGAAGGTGAGGTCCATGACATCCAGGCACAACATTGTGGTACAGAAGACTGGGGGAGGTTCTCCACCAACACCCCTTGACTACACTGAGTAGGAGGAAAATGTACTGGCCATCCTGCACCATGAGGGCCTCACTGGACTCACTGGAGAAATGGACTCCGGTAAGTCATCCACAATTACCCCATATCCTTCACACCTTGAATGCGTGCACCACCCCACCCCTCCAACTACCACCAAGACCACTACCCCACCCAGGCCACAATCACTAAATCCAGTCACCCTACATGCCCACAAACCCACCAACAGACACACATCCCTCCCCCTGTGCACAGCCACCTACCTCTTGAAGGCATCACAATGGCACTACACCACCCACAATGCACCTCCACACACCAAGCAAAATCTAATGGCAACCTCACAAAAGCACCCTGCATGGCCCACCAGTGGAAGCCCTGCACAAAATAGGCCTGCCCTGTGCACCCCCATCTGATTTTGCAATTGTAACATACATGTTCATTCCCCCCAACACATACATGGCACCACCACCCATGCCACCCTGACGGACAGGACAAGGAGTGGCAGTGGCCAACATGGAGACAGAGGTACCACTCAGGACACTGGAGAGGGAACTCTGGACAGTGAGGAATACCCTGGCCCTTCACACAGTCCTGCGCTGTAACCATCCAGCAGCCCCACGCAGGACACCACAGACACCTCTACCACCCAGCCACCAACATCAGCTCTGGGCATCTTGCCCCACACCTGTGTATCCAGGCCACAGACTGGTGGAACACAAGGACAGAGGCCACAGTCACCACCTACCAACAGGCAGGAAGACGATGCCCCCGTACAAGTGGCACCGCCAGACCTGTGCAGGGGACACAGGCACAAGGGGCTAGGCCCAGTGGGAGGGCAACAGTGACGCAGGGGGGAGGCCAAAGGATGGATTCTGCATCCCAGTAGGTCATCTCTGAGGTCTTGGGAGTATACCACCATACCCAGGACAGGATGGGCCAGATCGTGGCCACCTTGGAGCAGAATCAAAGGCTGCACCCCACGAGGAGACCATGGAGAAGTGGAAACAGCTCAATACCACCATGGCCACTATTGCAGGGGCGCTTCCGCACCACTTCCCAACCCAGCCTGAGACCCTCACAGATCAGGAATCCCCTACCACAGACCAAGATACAGACCAGCCATCAACAGCAGCAGCAGCAGCTGGACTGGTGCCACAATCTAAGGACACACAGGGACCAGCACCTCCACCTGTACAGGCCAACACTTGGCACCCTCAGGCCCAGATATGGGACAGGAACACCTGCCAAGACCAAGGCACCCTCAAAGAAGTAACTCTGACACAAACTGTCCCCCAAGTGTGCCACTCAACTGCCATCTCCACTGTGCAATATCAACTCAACAACATGTAAAATACAGATGGACATATTACCACTGCCAAAAATCGCTGAGACCATGTAGCCAGTATAGCCATCCCCCAGCAGCCCACTCCCATCACTGTAAAGAACACCCTGGCATCCCTGACACCTGATAAACACATGTACACCAATTTCAATGCCCCCTGTCAGTATGTTGAATCAAATCGAACTGTGCATACAATTGTCATTATAATCATACCTTTTTTGCAGGAATGGCACCCCAAGTACAACATGGGGTGGTGTCAACAGAAATGTCTAACAAGTTGTTCACCGTGTCACATTTCACATGCAAACCTTGTTACAGTGAAAATGTCTATTGACCCAACACCCACATAGGGGATAAGTCAGACAGACAATATGCAGCACAGACAACAACAGCAGCAAGTAGTACATCATAGTCACTGGAATTATAGTTGGATTAGTTGGTTCCTGGAGTGTACATCTTCCCCCTCTTCATCATCACCATCACTCTCATCCCCTCTTAGAGGAACTGGTCTGGATATACAGCACCCTCCTCCTCCAAGAGGGGAATAGATTTTATCACAGCCACGTTGTGCAGCATGCAGCAGGCCACCACTATTCTACAGACCTTTTCAGGGCCATAGGCAGGGATCCCCCAGAAATATGGAGGCAATCTAATGTAGCCTTCAGGAGACATATTGTGCGCTCTATCACCCTCCTAGTACGTCCATGGGCCTCATTGTAATTCCTCTCTGCATCTGTCCTAGAATTACTCACTGGTGTCAATGCATGCATCTGTCCTAGGATTAATCACTGGTGCCAATGCATGTTGGGGTAGCCAGAATCACCAGCAAAAAGTGGGTGAAACAGGACTGTAACTAACAACCCTCAGTTGCAGACAGGCTGGCTGTCAGCTATGCGTAGAAAAAGCATCAGACCCACTTACCTATGATCCATCCTCTGTCCCCTTGTAGTTGTTCCATCATGTGTGGCACACTGCTGTTCCTCAGCACAAAGGAATCATGGACTGATCCCAGGAACATGGCATTCACATGTTCATAGAGTGACATTTCTTCCTGTTTCTGTACACCTGTTCACTTACTCTTGGGGGGATGAGAGCTATGTGGGTGCCATCGAAGGCACCAATCACATGAGGGATGTTGGCAAAAACATAAAAGTCTGACTTGATGGCAAGGAGTTCAGCACTTCACATATGACTGCAGGTGTCGTACAAATGCATTCAGGAATCTGGACAGTATGAGGCAGAACATTGGCTGTGAGAACCCTGCACCCATGCCCACTGTCACCTGAAATGGAGGGCAGAGAGCACTTGTACTTCAGTAGGGATGGCATGCTGATTACAAAGCCCGTCTCAGTGCTGGATCCAGTAATGCACAAAGTTCATGAATAGTAGCACAAGTGAATCTGTAATTGATAATGTGACATTCCACCATGGTCTCCAAATCAACAAGTGGTCTGTACACCGATGGGGCCCTCCCTCGCCACATGGGTCTGTACTTAGAGTGGAGAACACATGTGAGGGACACATATTCATCTTCCCAACATGTTGATTATCCATCACTGCTAGCAAACAAGTCGATGACGCATATGCATTGCAGGATGTTAAACTGGAGTGACATGTCCTCACTGATACATCTGGACTGTTGTGGGGAGTAAATATTTTTTTGTCCATGCATTTGGGGGATGGGGTCCATAGGGCCTGCATGGGGCCAATGAGAAATTAATAACTGCATAGTAGTGTGCAAAATGTCTGCCCCCAGTAATCCAGAAATGTAGCAGTGGTAGTGACCTCATACCACTAGCGGTTGTCGTAATGGCGCAAGGCGGTGTTCACCGCCGTGCACCAATTAATTGGTTAACATGGTTGTCAATGGGGAATGTGGGCCTATCATGATCGCCGCCGGCAGTGAAAGTGCACACCGCCACGGAGTGTACGCTTTCTCGTCACCCCAACTTCACTTGACTCCCGGATTACGTGCATGCAAGTACTCCACTGAGTGTGCTGCTGTGTCCTGACCCTGGTCCTGGAAATGGCAAGAGTGGCAGGGAAAAGGGCCCCAAACCTTCACCACAGAGGAACTGGAGAAGCTGGTGGACGGGGTGAGGTGCTGTAATGCTTGTAAGTGTCCGTCCCATTAGGGACGTATAACCAGCTGTACCAAATGGGCATTGTCTGACCTCTGTGTCACTTTTCTGTGTGTCCCCTACAAGTCAGCTCCCATCAGGAGAGGGAACTATGGCAGGCCATTGCCAGGGAGGTGTGGACCCTGGGGGTCTATGACCAGCAGAGCACCCACTGCAGGAAGCAGTGGGAGGACCTGCAGCGCTGGGCCAGGAAGATCTGTGAGGCCCAGCTGGGGAAGTCTTCCCAACGAGAAACGGGTGCCCGTCGGGCACTGACCCCCCTAATGCGCTGCATTCTGGTGATGCGTATCCAGACTTGGATGGGCGCTTGAAGGCTGCACAGCAGACACATGGGGGTGAGTACAGAGACCTTTGTATGCCTCCTTGATGGATGTCTGAGGGTGCTGTAGTAGGTATGCTGTCTAGTGGCAGGGACTCTGACAGATGTCATTTGGCATAGTGGCCCCCATGGGCAGTTAGGTGATAAGGACCAGGTCTGCAGTTCAAAAGGGCCTTCTGTGATTTTGGAGATAGATGTATACCAGGGTTGTGACCTATAGTCAGGGGCATAGCCATTAGTATAGCTGTAGGTGCTGGATGGTAGTATATTTGCAGGGTGGGAGTATGTGTGAACCAGTTATGTACATCCATTCAGCTATTTACAAATGTCTCTCCTGGTTTGTCTCCCCACCCCTGTTCTCCTGTGTTGTCTGTGTACATCAGCATGATCTGGCGAGGGAGTAGTGGCACCGGTGAGTGGGGATGCAGCGCTCAACGATTCCAAGGAGGCAGAGTCGAGCGACGCCAAGGGGACCAGTGGGTTGGAGGGCGAGGGGAGTACCACAGGGGAGGCAATTACCACTGAATGGAGTGATTCTGACACCTCCTCCGATGGGAGCTCCCTAGTGGTGGCTGACCCTAGTAGGCCCACCCATTCTTTGTCATCATCCACCAGCCCCATACCATCACCGCCCTCCCAGTTGCTCCCCACTCGGTTGCCCGTGCCCGCTCACCCAGGAGAGTGGGCATCTCCTTCGCCCCAGGCACCTCATCCCCTGCCCCAGTCAGCCCTGCTGCCCTCACGGAGAAGGCTACTGACCTATAGAGGACCATCTCTGTAGGGCAGACAACCAACATCATTACCATCCAGGGGCTAGCATCAAATGTGCAGCAGACCAATATCTTCCTGGATGGCATTCACGGTGTAGTGTCTGGCCTACAGAGATCTTTTAAGGCTCTGGCCTCCTCTTTGACGGCAGCCAGTGTCCCTGGTCTTTCCGTCCCCCCCTCCCAGTACCTCCACCCCTTCCAGAACCCGACTCCCTTCACCCGTCCCAAGCACACATTCTGACAGCCATGTACACACCTCAACACCCAAGAAGCACACAGAGAAACACAAGCACCACACTTCCCACCACAGGCAAACACACAGCCAAAATACAAACATCCACTTCCCCCAGTGTGTCCACCTCTCCCGCCTCCCTGTCTGTCACCTCTACATGCACACTCACAGGCACTGCACCTTCAGTCACTGTTTCTTGCCCCATTCTTGCAGTCACCCCAACATCAGACATCCAGTCATGCACCCGAGACATCACACCTGCACCAGAACAACATTGATTGTCACATGCAGCACACTTACCAGACCGGCAGACACCCAGACAACATCCATTCACACTGGCAGCCTGTCTTGTCCCACTGTGTCCATCCCCCTTCTCCCAAGACACTCAAACATTCCCAGACACCCACCCAACACACATCCACCACACCTCAGCCTACTGTACAGTCACCTGCATCCACGTCACGCACACCTACACCTGTTACAACAACTCTCTCTACCTCCATTTCCATACCTTCCTCCAGGTCCACCCCGATTGCCCCATAGAAACTTTTCCTATCCCGTGTATACCTTTTTGAACCCACCGGCCCATCCCGTCACATCCCTAAACGTGCCCACATCCTTGCCCTGTTCACTCCTCCCACGTCCAAGTCTGCCCCTGTCTGCCCTTCACGGGGCAAGAGGCCCTGTGCTGGCCCAGGTACATCTGACACACCCCAGTCAAAGCCTGCTACCCCACCTTCCAAGGCTAAACCCAAACCCCTCCACCTCCCAAACGTAAGCCCAAGCCTCCCCTCCCAGATGTAAGTCCCCACCCCGCCACCCTCTGCACCTGTTCCCTGAGGTGCCTGGCTGCCCCATTGATGCCCCTTTATGGTGGAGTACGATGTGCACATGTGGGAGTCAAGTTGGGGCCATTTGGGCCCATCAGCCTTTCAGCCATCGACTGGCCATTGGCCTAATGTGGACGTTCTGTTGCTCTTGGAGCGTTAATAAAGTTTGTATGGCCAGTGTTGTTGTTGGCACACTCTGGATCTGTGGTTACTCATTTCATTGTGGGGGGTGTTGTGCACATGTGTGTACTTTGGGCAGGTTTGATTTGGCTTGTGTCGGGTAAGTACCTCTGGCTCTGGGGTGTATGGCTTGTGCTGTTGTGAGGGGTTGTGGGTGCGTTATGGGGTGGTTGGAATGGGTGGGTATATAACTGTTCCCTTTCTTCCCTTGTTCAGTACATTGCGGTACTTACTGTCGTCGTATTCGTCAGCGGTCTCGGTCGTGGAGGTATATGGCAAGGAGCAGGACTGGCATGATTTGCAACTCTCACTCCATGTCTGCTTCGGCGTGTTGTGTGAGCCTCCGGTGAGTGTTTCCTTTTATTTGGTTCATTTCCGCCTGGCTTTGCATGGCGGTGGTTCCCGCGCCGGAACTGACGGCGGTCTAGTGCTTCATTTTTTGTTGGACGGGTTGGGCCTTTCCGTCGGCCTGTGGGCGACCTTTTCCGTCGTTGTCGGCGCTCCTCTGCAGGCGGTGAGTGTTTTTCAGGCTGCCTGTTTTTCATATGCTTCATTATTTGGCGGCCCAGACCGCAGCCTGTTGGCGGTAGTTACCACCACCACCGACGGTGCAGTCTTTCCCACCATGTTCAAAATGAGGGCCTGAATCTGAACAAACTGAAAGTGGTTCAGCCACTCCTGTGAAAGACAAAGGAGGAGACCCACAGGAGAGTGAAAATGAACCAACCTCAACTGAGATATCAGGAGAGCCTAGTCAGAGGAGGGCTCTCCCCGAAGCAGATGGTCTTGTGAGACAAACAGAGCAATCAACAAATCCCAAGGGGGAAGGAGTTGAGGCGGATCAAGGCCAATGTGGTCTGATTCCTCCTGAATCAGTTGCAGGTCCGTCAAGAGAAAATCCTACAGAACAAAGAGAAATTACAAGTCTGACACTGAAAAGAGCATTGACGAAAGGTCCACTGAAAGGAGATAAGTGTGCCTCGTATTGATTGTGGCTATGACTGTTCTTGACAAGGGTAAAGCCAACCATACCTTAACTTTAGAGACAACTACTGCAATCATACAAATAGGGAAGTTTGGGTTAAATGAGAAATATCTGCACGTAGATAAGGTCCAAGAAGAACGTTCTTCTAATGTTTTCTATTGCTTACTGAGTATGTTGAGACGATGGATGCGAGAGATTGTTATGTATGCACACAAATTCCTTCATCAGTCGAGGAAAGACTTACTTAGCATAGTTTGCCCCTTACTTACGGGATAAGTTGTAGTCTGTTGCTAACAAGATTCTACAACCAGGAGTACATTCAGTATTTCTACTCCAATTATGACGTACTGTTTTCGATTTGTCTGCACAATTATGTACCTGAGCAGAGTAGCAAAGGAGAACACTATAGAATTAGTGAGAGGATTCTTTGAGCCTACGTTGACCTTTGGCACAGCTTACGCACATAGAAACAATTTAACATGCTTGCTTACACCCATAGAAAAGAGCTTCTTAGACCAGACAGATGACAGGAGAAAAGCTTTAAAGGAGAAATTAGAAAAGGGCTTAGAGAAAAGTACATTTAGAAATCATTATAAACTCAGTGAGATAAAGACACAAGGAAGGTTAGCTTTAGATGCACAACACATAGGAAAGCCTTGTGTATATAGACCTAAATCTAGAACTCACACATTGTTTGTGGGAACGAGTGAATGCAGACATGTGTATTTGTTTCAGAGTAAATGGATGTTCATGTTGAATGGACAGGATCCGGAATTCTAGGAGTTTATTACATCTGTGGACCAAATGCATGTTACTGTCTTCCACGAGGATGGTATAGCACACATTACTTTGGGATCGTTTTCCCAAACATATTTCATATAGAAAACCTGGGTAAATTACCTAAAATGACTGAATTACATTATGTTAGGCAAAAGCGAGAATCATTATCTGGCATAGTTGGATACATATTTGGAGCAATCATTCCTTCAGTAGGAGTTGCTCTGAATTCATTGAACATTCAAAAGTTGTCTACTATTGTGGATAACATGCTGACAAATTTTTTCAGCAGCCATGATCCTAATGGATACAGAAATGGCTGTGGTAAAATCTATGACTCTTCAGAACCGCCATGCGTTAAACATTCTTTTAGCAAAGGATGGCAGAGTTTGCAAGATGTTAAACTTGAAACATTGTTGCTCATACATTCCTGATAATAGTAAAGGAATTATAAGCTTGATTAGCAATCTGAGTAATGATAGTGCTGATTTGAAAGAGCTGAAAGAGGCAGTAGTTTGGGAAAAAGTTGGCAACGGATTTGCTTCCGTGTGAAATTGGCTTGGCAATCCAGGAAAAGGGATAATATTGAAAATCATACAAGGGATATTGATTATTGTGATTTGCATAATTGGAGTATGGAGAATATGTACATTGTATCATGTGATTAAATTGAAGAAAATGAAAAATTATCAGAGGAGGGAAGAAATTAAAATGGAAACATTATTTAGGGAAAATTCGAAAAGAGAAAATACATAGGGAAAACAAATTTTAGCAGAGCAAAAATGTGTGTGGGAAGATGTAATTGTGATTACATATTTAGTCACCAGAAGAGGGATTGTGAACGCTGAATTTTTACTAATAAATATTCATGTATTTTGAACGCTGAATCTGCATTGAAAATGAATTAATATAGAAAATAATGCACAACTTTGAAAATGTTCCTAATTGAGTGGCGGCCAGTAAACACAAATCCTTATTAACTGCTTATTAATATGAAATGATGTGCTCATGTTTAGATAAATGTAGTAGTCTGTTATATTAATTATCACTTATTATGTATGTACTTTATAATTGTAGGCCTTAAGTTAGCGAGGTCTTGGGCCTAGTTGCACAGCCTCATGTTAAGTTGCACTGTTTAAATAATTCACATAAAATGGCTGTTTAGAGAAATGAATTTCACTGTGTTGACCAAATGCTAGTAGATGGTTTCTTTTCCCATGAGAATGCTTGCTAGAATAGCTGTGTCAGCTTTCGTAACAATGTAAAGTTCTGTGTGTGTGAAAGTGATGTTCCCAGGAGCTAACAATGGATGCACTGACTGAAGGACAGAAAGATACAAAATTGTTACATGAAGAGTCCGAAGATGGGAACAGGAGAAGAGGAGCCAATCATCGACATGTGAAAGACAGTTTAGCTATATTTTAGATTTGAAGTTCTACTTTAATTGGATTAAATGTAAACATGCAATTCTTTGACCAATGGCAACATGGGAAGAGTTTTAGTTGATTTTAAATCAGCCCAACTGCACAGAGAAAGTTGTGCTCATTTTCTTAATCCTTTACTGAAAAGGCCATTTCGATCATTCTCACCTTCCATGGTCATTCATATTTGATCCCTTTACTTAGAGAATTCTATGTTTAACTCTTTTGCTTGGACTTTATGCTGAATGTTGATCCTTAAACTATGCTTTACAAATGGTTAGGATTGCTTACAGTCCCAGGTTCTGAACTATTCCCCTTTCATGGTCTAATGCTAATGCTGACTAAACAGACGTCCATTTGACGAAGAGAGTCGCAGCTTGCTGATCCATACTGAGGAGATGTTTTAACCAAATGTTATTGTTTGATGTAGCTTGTCTTTTGTTCCTCTGTACCAACTGCTAATTTTGATAGAGCCATAGCTAGATTTTTTTCCAGATTTGTGTTGACTAAATTGTTTTGCATGAAGCCCAAACATGCTATTCTAATCAGAATGTTAGCTAGGAAACCAACAGAAAATGTTTGCTAATTATTGACAACAATTGATGTTGTTTTCTTTACTGAATCTAAAGGTATGCTATCTCTATTGCGCAGTTATTCTTGCTATTGAATTGTACTGTAACTCTAGAATGTGTAGTGATCCATGCATTGATTAAATTGAGATTCTTTAGAAAATTTGCTCAACCTGTGTTGTTTCTGTATGTATACCATTTGATTTTGAGACAGTCACGTAATATTAGCATTGTTAATATAGGGAAATAAACATTCTAACTTTTAGACGAAAGGTGTGATTATTCGTGGCCAAAGGTATCATGGTGTGTGGAAATACTTACTCCAAAGATTTTTGAAATAATTGATTGATAGTGTTATTGATTTGCAATGAAATTAAGACTTATGGTGGGATTTCCCATAAGCGCAGTCAAAAGGTCCTTCGAACCTCTAACGCGTCCCTTTATAATTCAAAGATAAGAAACCAAATAAGGTCTAACAATGGCAATATCACCCTTACATGTAACAGGAGACTGGGGGAGTCATAATGTCAGTAATTGTGTAAGTGACTATTGTATTCACATTTCGTCCTGTTTTTTTATTGTGGTACCTACATAGACCACTCATCAGTCTTTTGTTTTCTCACCATTCTTTTTCAGTGGGCAGCCAAAAATGAAGCGGGGAACAACAGAGCCAGAGGTCAATATGGTCAAGGACCTCAGCAACTGTGAGAGAACAGGAAGCTACCACCACCACCGAGGACGAGGGAGAGAAGACTAGAGGGGAGAGTGTACTTATCTGAACATTGGCACAGTCACAGGTTAAGAGACTCTAGGTGGAGACTGAGGGTGATTCGACTCCATCGCCAGCAGGAGTCTGGCAATGGGGTTCCTCCTGGACAGGATAAACAAAGTGGTGCCCTCTCTCTTGGGAACATGAACCATAAATGATCAAGCCTCCACAACACTGGGGACTACACACATTGTCACATCACCTCTGAAGATCAGAGGCTGAGGGTGCCATTTGTCCTGCATACCCTATGAGCACCCTCTTGTGACTCTGCAAGGTGGTTGCTGGTCTGTGGGTAATCTTGGGAAGGTGGTGGTGGCGGCCAAGTTTGACTAGGAGGCACAGTCTAACTAGAATCCTTAGGTCTGCTGCCTCATGTCCACCTGTATATCAGCCATATCCTCTATCCTCTTGTGTGAAAACACATCTGTTTTCACTTACTCTGTAGTTCATCATCGGTGTGTTCCCCACTGACCCCCAAACTACCCCAGTGTGTCCAAGCTCTCATTTGGTGTTATGTCCTGCCATGCAGGGACTGAAGGCATAGTGACACAGAAGATAGCCATGAATGTTTGCCCTCAATCCAGATTAATGTTTAGAAACAATGTCTTGGTTGGGGAACTGAAATTTGTTGTATATTATATACTGTTATATTCTTTGGATTTTTACTTTGGTTTTTGAGCATTGTTTTGTGACTTTTGGACATTAGTTGGGACTATTGCTTTGCACATCTTATTTCATTTTGGCCACTTGAAAGAAAATATTTCTGATGTTCTAAACATGGTTTTTCTGTTTCCCAGCTCCCCCTAAATTGAATCTCCCTTCCTGCATTCAGGTTCTAATTGGGTTAATTCTCTCCTGTATGAAGCCAGTTGACATGTTTATACCATCATCATAACCCATGCCCCATTTTCTTTATTTTTCTTGAACAAATTATATTAACCCATATTTTCCTAAAATGCAACTGGGATCTATTGTGACCTTGGAATGTGTGGGCATGACTGTAGAGAGATTATTGTGTCTGATCTAACAATCTCTACAGTACAAGCCATGACATTTTTTATGTGCACCCAACATGAAGCTCAGGCAGACGTGAGAGGACACAGGAGGGAGTTACTATTGGTGTTTCTTCCAAATTGCTAACAAAATAAGTTTTCAGTCCAGATTTTGCTGCAAGTACTTGTAATCAAAAGTAGGGTGTGTTTTGTGATAGTGGGACAGTAACCGGAGGGTGAATTCTTCATAGAGTGGTGGATGCTGTCCACATCTATAGGGCAGATTGCAGCATAGGATTTGTATTGGGCTAAGGATCAGGTTGTGAACTGGAAGCAAGAGGGTTGGTGGTGAAAGCAGTAGGTGAAATGATAGGGGGCTGTGGGAAGTTGCTGACCTCTAATAGGCTGAGGCTCCTGATTTAACCCTGCAAGCTGCGATGGGCCCCTGTCAGGTTCTGTTTTTTCAGACTTTTTTGTGCATTTTTAGCAATGTGCAGAATGTTATTCCACACTCAATTGTACTTGTATACACTGAGTACTGTTGCCTGTAAAGTGATCTTTCTATGCTGTGCAAAAGTGTGTTTTCCTGACCTTTGTTTAGTAGGGCTCAGTTTAGGTGTAGTAGTCATACCGTTCACAAATAATGTGCTAAACCTGACAGCCTTAGGGTGGTCTTCCACCAACTTTTGCCTGCCTCCCTCCCTCCATTTGTCTGATCTCATTTTCACTGCTTTTAGGACTATGTCCACTTTACCACTGCTAACCAATGCTAAAGTGCTTGTGCTTTCTCCCCTACACATGGTAACATTGGCTCAAACCCAATTGGCATATTTAATTTACCTATAAGTCCCTAATAAAGAGAACTATATGTGCCCAAGGCTGCACACCCGGAAAATGACGCATCACCTTGTCCGCAAGGAAAGAATCAATGCATCTCCTCCACCGCACTGGTAAAATCAACGCATCACTTTACATTACGACACATCACCTCCTCTGTGGAACTCTGAGTCGTTATTTTTGACGCATCCCAGTTACTCTGTGCTAAAAAGATACATCATTTGATTCCTATGGATTAAGAATTACCTAAACATCTACAAAGTGATAACTTTACTTGTGCATATTGGATTAGGTTGTTTTGGTCTCATTGTGTTCAGATAAGTAGTATCTATTTTTCTAAACTGGTGTGGAGTACTTTTGTGGTATTTTCACTGTGCTACTCTATGAGTTATTGCACAAACAGGTTACACATTGCCTTCTAAGTTAAGTGTTTTACATGTTCTAGAATTGAAAAACTCCTACTTCGTTTTCCACTACTTGAGGCCTGCTCCTCTCATAGACTAGCATTATAACTGCCCTCAGATACATTTGGGTGGTAGATTATGATCTGGAAGGAATAGTCCTGTCATGTTTAGTATTGCCAGAATTATAATAGAAAATCCTGCTTACTGGTGAAGTTGGATTTAATGTTACTATTTTAGAAATGCCACTTTTAGAAAGTGGACATTTCTCTGCACTTACTGCCATCTATGCCTTACAGCTCTGTCTCCAGTCTACGTGTGGTCTGTGCTGGTTGACAGCTCCCCTTGTGCACAGGACACTCAGTCACATCTTCATTCATTTGCATACTGAATGGCTTCCCCTGGGCAGGAAGTGTGAATGGAGCTCTCTCTAACACTTCAAAGGCCAGTGGCTTCCCCCCACACACAGGACTGATAACTTCCTACAGGGATCCTGACAGACAGGACTGGGCTGAAAGGGGAACTTGTGCACTTCAAAACCACTCTTTGAAGTTTCTCCCACTTCAAAGGCATTTTAGGGTACATAAACTGGGTCTCTGACTCCCACCAAATCAGACACTTCTGGATCTACACCTGCACTCTTGCAGAGGAACTGTCTGGCTGCCCAAAGGACTCCTCTGGACAGCTTTGCTGATAAGGACTGATGCCCTGCTTGTTGTCATGCTGCCTTGCTGGCCTCTGACCTTGCTGGAGGGACTCTTCCATCCCCAAAAGTACTCTCCAACAGCTTAGATTCAGCTTTCCTTCTGTTCTGAAGTCTCAGGGCCAACAAAGACTTCACCTGCTAGGTTTTAGATAGTTTTTCTGACTTAAGCGATGCCAGGAGCAACTTCAGCAATGCCATTACTGATGCCGCAGCGGCTCCTTCCCCATGGACCTCGCTGTACGTAATGACCATGGCCTGCAATGCAAGTCCAATGTTGCCGCTAACGCCCCGCAGTGTAATCGCAACAGTGCGAAGTCGACTTATCATGTCTTGACCGACCGGATTCATCGACCTCGCCAGGTCACAAGAAACCAATGCCTCGCCCCAACATCGCACCAGCTGCCCCTGCAACCGGACGGAACCGACGCCTCGCCTCCCCTGCCTCGCAGTATGGAACCAACACCTCACCTCCCCTGGTGCCGTAAGAGGCTGACACCGCACCAGCTCCAGTGATGCTTCACCTCCACAACTCTGTGCGATGTCCTTGTTTCCTTGTTTTCAAAGGTACTGTGCCTGGGGGTCCGTGCGACTCCGTGACCAATGCCTGTGGTGTCAGATTATTGGAAACGACTCCGTCAACGACGCCGTGATAGCCCCAGTTGGAGATATTGAGGTCCATATTTATACTTACTTACAAAATACAATTGTTTTTTGTAAGTTTGCGCCGCTTTTGCATCAAAAAGCAGTGTAAATGCAGCGCTAAAAAAGTATAAATATGGGCCTGAGTTTTTAAGCACTTTTGTGAGATTTAATCTTTAAAAATTCATAACTTGGCTTGTGAACATCGGGTTTTCTTTGTTTTGACCTTATTTTATTCAGATAAATATTATCAATTTTTCTAATCCTGCGTGGTGTATTTTTGTTGTGTTTTCACTGTGTTGCTATATGGTTTTTTGTACAAATAGTTCACACATTGCCTTCTAAGTTAAGCCTGCCTGCTCTGAGCCAAGCTACCTGAGGGAGAGGATAAGTTAGGTTGTGATGTGTCTTACTCTGACTGGGATTGTGGTCCCTACTTGGACAGGGTGCATACCTCTGCCAACTAAAGACCCAATTTCTAACAGAATGTCACCATTGTTAATCTTGCCCCCTCCCTCACACATCTCCCTGTTTATTATTTCTGCAGTACAAGTTCCACCAGAGTCGATGTTGGTTTTATTTTTTTTGTCATTTTTCATGTTTTTTTTCAATGAAATTTCTCTAGCTCAGTCATAAACTTTAACTACATTTCATACTCCTTCTGTTTTTTTTTACTGTACCCCATTCATTCATGTTATTTTTTCTGTTGTTCAAGTATCTAGTTTCTTCTATCATCTCCTGTTGGCATTAACATAACCATTCATGTAGTGGGATAGCATTTAGATGTTATTGCAATATCACATTTAATATTTCTGTGTTTTGATTTTCTAATGAAATGATACATCTACTCACACCACAGTGGTTCTGCAGTTGTGGTAATTTTTCAAAAATAATGTATAAAAACCCTTGATTTTGGTCAGGAGTGAGCCAGAACTTCCCTGAGACCTTTCCTCTGATGCAAGAGATGCTTTCCATTTCCCACCTGGTTTTGCTGCCCACTTGGGCCTTACAATAATTTTGATTCTGCACTTCTCTGCAATGCCCTATTTGCTGAGAGTTTTCATGGCATTGCCACTGTTTAGCCCTACTATGAAATCTGTAATAAAACCTTTAACTATTCTGCTGATCTATCACTCAGTTCTTGAGTGTGGGACCTTTTACTAATTGACTGTCTCTGATTCATCGAATTGTGGGCACTTTGTTGAGATAAATTTTCGAGAGTTAAATTTGCAGAGTTCCCCATGCCCACACCATCAATCCCCTTTATCTTTTCTGGCAGGGACCCAAGAGAGACACAATGGCATAGACATAAAGCATTACGAGGTGGGACCAAAAGTGAACCATTACCACGAGAAACTGGAAAGGAAGAAAACAACAAAGTGCAGAGACAAATGAATGGGTGCAAACAAGAAACTGTAAGGAAAGAAAACAACAAAGAGCAGAGACAAATGATTGGGTGCAGACTAATGTGGGGCCGAAAACCACAGCAGTTAAACAACATATTGTCAGGCTTCTGTTCCATTTTTAAACAAGCATTTGCAATGCAACGGGTCTCGTGTTTGCTCATGTTAGAGCTGATAGGGTTGTAAACTCCTAACCCGACTTTTCACTTATCGGCAAAAGTGCATTTATGTACGTAACCTGAAAAGTGCAATTAACTATGTAAAGCGCTCGACTTCTACCAAGCGAAATCGCGCTAGTAAATTAGAGAAAAAGTAGTCCACGAGCCGGACAGAAAACAGCGAGCCTCGCATGTTTTCTGTACTTGGTCGATGCGCTCGAGGAGGGCTAGCCACTGGAAAAGGCATGACGTATGCATGCCTTCGACTAATGAAAGCAAGCAGATTTTATAAGGCAAGCCCACAAACCAATGAAAAACACTGACGTGACGTCGACAGGGCTTCGAGCCTTTTTCTAAACCCTAAAGCGTCTCGCTGCGATCCGCATGCGCGAGCGCATGTAACGCAGGTTCGACCCTAAAAAGGCCTTAAGTAGGTACTCTCCCAGATTTTCCCAGCAAGTGCTCACATGATTACCGAGTGAGGGCTTTTACTTAAACTGTGTTGTGTGGTCTAGATTCTTTATGAGTCCACTCGCCACTGCCCTGTTGCCACAATCCCATGTGCTTCCCTCCTTCTGAGAAACTCTGTAAGTAATGTGATGGATGTGTTGGTACAGATTTCTGAGAGCCACGGGGTGACAAGACTTGTATGAATTTCAAGATTATGTCATGATGCCTTGCATCATCCTCCCTTAACACCCAGTGATGGTCCGGATGCACCTTTGCAATACCCTGCAGATTTTCCTCTATTTTCTCCAGGACATGGGTCTATTCTCCATCACACTTCAGAGTTCTTCCAGGTGACTGTAACTGTAGAGCCTGTTCACCCCCCGTTTAACAAATCTCAGACTGCATAGAGGACTGTGGTTGGAAAAACTGATCTTCCAAGAGGAAGCATTTTCCTATTTTCAAGGACAATTTTCTCCACAACTCCCTGCATGTGTGGCCATCTGAGAGAGTCAGCCAGTCGTCCTACAAATTGAGGGTTGGCATCTAGAAGGCTGTAGGGTGAGAGGTTGCTCATGGGGGAGTTGTCAGTTCCAACTTGGATTTCCACTGAAAGAACCTTGATAGAACAGGACAGGCAACTGAGGTATTTACATACTGAGGGGTGGATAGGGTACGTCTCACATCTCTAAACTGAGCATCCATAGCTTTTAGCTGGTGCCTGAGGACTTACCATCTGCAGGATTGCCCTAAGAGAGAGACTGGTGGTAGGCAGAGAGGTGAAATTGGAGGTATCCTCCTTCATGGGGCCAACAACCTCCTGTTACTCTGCTCCAAGGAAGGATGCAGATAGAGCACCTTCGAGCATTAGAGGATTAACTTATGAGGTTGCACACTGTGCCCGCTCATGAATGGAATGGCATCAGCATTAGGCTTCTAGTCCCCAGGAGAATGCAAGTTATTACTTTGACATTTGAGAGGTTGTAGAGCATTACAAGAAGATATGTTGTAGAGAGACAGATGTCACATAACATTAGCATATATGTATATCCGTTGTGTGCCCTTGAACATGGGATAGTATAACGTTTTACATGGTAGTGCCACAGATGTTTGCTGTGTGTTTGGACACCTTCCCGTCAGACACTCACCAACGGTCCCTGCAGATGGCTGTGGACATGCATCCTTTCACGTTGTATCTGCTTAAAATAGTAATGACAAACTTTAGGACAGTGTGACTAATTACCGGTGTAATAGTTGTGATAACTAGTGTTTAGGCTCAGCAACCAGATTGCACTTTAAAAACTTTGTAAAACTGTATCCATTAGATATATAGTTTACCATAGTGCAAGCTTTCCTCTGTCGCTAATGAGACACCAGGGCGGGCTGGAACATTAAAAAATCAAAAGTTGTTGTAAATGAATGCATTTATGTTTCCTACAAACGAGTTCAGTAAACGCACATTACTGTATATTAAATGAGAACAGTGTTTGAGAATGTGTTGTTAATGTTTGATGTCTGTCTTTTTACTTTGAAAATGAGCCCTCTTTAATACATAAAAAACATTGCACAGACCTTTTATACAGTGAAAGTAAATAGCCTGTCGGGTCTTAGAGGAATCACAGAGTTGCAAATGAGTAGATACATATTCACGTATTCAACAATGTACCACATACCCGGGAGGAAAATGTGGAGAGTTTATAAAAAATGCATTCGATGTCCATAGATTAGGTATAATAAACATTAACTGCATAAGGTACACGAACAGTTATCTCTAGCGTACAAGTACAGCTACGGTTTTGGTGTTTAGAAATCCTCATTTTACAGCAATCGTTTAACTTCTACAGCAAGGCAACAACATAGAACAGTTTGTCCCTGCAGAGTGCTTAAATTGGAAAAGTATAAGGCCCTCATTATGTCAACAGCGGTATTGACCGGCTACCGCCGTGGCGACGGCCGCCAAAACACCATCGCCACGGCTTCCTACCATCTGCCATATAATGACCGTAGTGGAATTCCGCCAGAAGGATGGCGGAATTCCGGCTGCGGCCATGGCAGCGGACGACGTAAGATGGCGCTGCTGCCAGCAGCAGCGCCACGCCAGTAGACCGTCGCAGACCGTATCATGACACATGATACGGCCTGGCGGTGTTCTGCTAGCGGACGTTGCTGCTGGCAGTAGCGCCCCATCCCTGTCTCCTGATGGAGGACCCCCTGCAATCAGGTAAGTCGGGTGCTCCCACAGGGTAGGGGGACGGGGAGTGATGTGTCGGGGTGTGAATGTATGTTTGTGTGTGCATGCATGTGGGTGTGTGGCGTGTGGAATGCGTGTGTGCATGCATGGTTGTGAGTGTGCGTATATGTTGTGTTGTGTGAATGCGTGGGTGCTTGTATGTATGTGAGTGTGTGTGGATGTGTGTGTGAATAGATGTATGCATGCGTGGGTGAATGTGGGTATGAGTGTGTGTATGCATGTGTATGTTGGTGCGTGAATGTGCATGTCTATCATGGGGGTGTCTGGAGAGGGAGGGTGCAGGAGGACTCTGGGGAGAAGGAGGGTGCGGAGGAGACCCCTATCAGTGACAGGGAAGGGATTCCCTTTCACTGATATTGCCTGCCGCCATGGTTTTTCGTGGCGGTAAAGAAACCACGAAAACCATGGCGGTAGGCGGGGTCATAATCCCGAGGGTGGGACAGTGACGGCTGCCTGGCTGGAGACTGAAGTCCCCAGCCCGGCAGCTTTTACCGCCCTGGCAGACGGAGTGGTACATTGACGGTTTGGCTTGAGCCAAACCGCCAATGTCATATTTTGGGGAAGAGTACCGCCAGCCTGTTGGCAGTACTCTTTTCCAAAATACCACCGTCCGCCAGGGTCATAATGAGGGCCTAAGTGTTGTGCCCAATATTTTCCTCAGAAACCTTAGGCTGACGCTAGCTAGGTCGGGATACCAAAGCTGCCTAGTCTTGATTTCAACAGATGTTTAGTTTATCCACTACTAAACATTTCCGGACCCTTTATCTCCAGCGGCGGTTCCTCTATTATAGCGTTATAGCTTAGCTGCATACAAACATGTAAAGTAAAATGATAATAAAGCAGTTTTATTGTCATTTTATTTTACATGACCAGAACTGGGGCCAAGTCGTGTCTTGGGGGAAGGGCCAAGGCAAGCATGGAGGGCACTTGCAGTGGTGGGCTCTGCAAGTGCGCATGACTGTTTGGCCAGCTGTCTTAGGACATCCAATTCATCGTGCATACTTCGATGTCTCCAGGCTATTGCTGGAGATCATAAGCCACATGCTCCCAGTCCCTCTGGGACTGTGAAAGCAACCCGCTCTGTCCAATCCCAGCATTGCTTCTGTGCTGGGTTATAGTATTACCAGGATGAGAGCAGCATCTGGATTGGCACAGACAAGTCTGGAGGCCTGTGATCAGAGGAGCACTGAGGCTGCAGGTGTCGAGGCGGAAGGTGAGTTTTATTTTAAATGTATTTCTTAATGTCCCCTACTCTGCCTCACCACTTTTTCCTCCTGGCAGCTGCCACTGTTTATCTCATATCTGCAGGGTCTTTTACAACCCAACTTTTTCCCTACCTCACTGTTTCCTTAACTTTCTCTTCCACCTTCCCCACCTTTTGTGTATGTCTCGCTTGCTCTGGATCAAACTTTGTTGAGGGAAAATAAGTATTGGTCCACAAAAATGAGTGTGGGTGACCCTACCTGCAACCAGCTGCTCAAAATAAGCACTGACTCACTCTGATTTTGATACCTAACCCACTCTCAACCCACAGTTAAAAGTTACATTTAAGTTTTTTTTGTGTTGTTATAAAGCAATCATTCATCCCTTAGATCCTTCTGTATGTGATTGCCGTCATGTGTTTATGCCAGGTGAATCATGAGCACATTGTCTGCACTAAATGATGTGGGTGTCCTTACACACTGATAAGAAATATCTTGGTTTTGATTAAATCTTTTCTACATGACGGGCAGTCCTTTTAAGAGCATGGTTAATCAATTCACTCTACCTTTATTAGGTTTTTTCACATTTTCAAATGCACTAGGTCCTTCTTAACCTTACTACCTGGTTGTGTTGTTCTGTTGTGCCTTCTGGTATGAGAATGGATGTATTACTGTTAATTAAATGTGATTTCTTTTTAGCGGGTCATCCAAAGGGCAGAAATAGACACTACATAGAAGGGGTTTGTCTGCCATGTGCATGTCATATCCTCCCCAACACCGCCCAGCTGCTTGTTAATTGAGAGAAAGGGCAAAGGTGTCCGTGGTGTGACCAGCAGCATATCTTCAGGAAAGATGTTTGGGGTGTTATAACCCCTCAAGTAAATTAATTATTTTCTTGGTAGTTGGGTCTAGGTCCTCTGAGTTAGGTTTGCCTATCTGTGTCAGATTTTCTCATCCTGCACCAAAAATAACAGACAAAGAAACGACCTCTGGTGTAAAACAGGAGAGAAAAGAGACAGAGACATACATCTGCTGTCTCAATTTCAAAATGTGTATCCAGACAACCAGGAATCAATACTAGCTTCTCTGCTTGTCCTCATTGTGTAATCCTAGGCAAACATTTTATTTCACAGAGTTCTTTATTATCACATATGAGAGCATTTTTTAATACTTGAGTTCAGGATGTGAGCTGTACATGCACCTGTCAAGTTTGATTTAATAGCCTATAATGTTGCTGCATCAATAATAAGAATCTAGGCCGTGCTTAAGGTTTACATGCCTACTGACTTGTCTCTTAGCTGATGGTGTTGTCATTGGGGGGGGCGAGCCATTCATGTTTTAATAACTGTCTTTCTGTATAGTGATACAACCTGATGTACTAAGGTGAAATGCTTCTGAATGGTTGAAAGTGCACATTTTAATACTTTGCAGCAACTAAATCATAGTTTTACATTAAGCTTCTTGTGTGACATACATGGCAGATGTTTTCATGGCTTGGGTCGTCCTTGGAAGCTTAGGGCCAAGCCTAACCCTTGACTTGGCTCAGCTCGCTCCATTGATTTGCGGGCTCGCTCACCACTATTTGCAACTTCGGGTTAGTGCATTGTCTTTTGATAAAAATGATTTGTAAAAGTGAAGCCTGGAAACACTGAGCCCTGCCAATAGGCACCGATCTGACAACTTAATCATCAAGGCTTCCCGTAACATAGACAAAGAAGAGTGTGTGCAGTAAAAATATATTTAAAATAAGTGATCCTAGGGCAGGAACTCCAGTCAATTGTGTTGTGCATGACCACTGTCAAGAGTTCCCAGTGGGATTACCATGGCCAGGCGGGACAGGCAGGGGCATAGCTTTAGGGTGGGTGTTGGGGGTTTGGCATCCCATAACTGCAGTCATGGTTTGTTGGTTGGTTCTGGGGGGTGTGAGTCATGTTTGCTGTGTCTGTGTCCATTTTTATCACTGTTCTCTTTTCGCTAAGAGCTTTAAAAAAATTTGGGAGCAGGAGGTTGAATCTATATAGTGATTGGTTTATCAGAAGGAATAGTAAGGATGAACCCATAGAAGTAGTCCTGGTATGGGTGCAAATTTTCTATCTTTTTGGAATTCTCAAGCATTGACAGTAGTAGCCTGGAAAAATGTGCCAGGCTCAGGTTCCCAAGCATATTACTGGCAATCAAAAATTCAGATAGTGATGGGGTGAATGCTTGTAAATAGTCTAACCGCTATCGCTCTGAGTAGCATGCCAACCCACTGTTTTTCACCTACTGTGTCTTTCTAGTCAGAGGGCCCACCTAATGGAAATCAATACAAACCCTGTTCCTCAAGGAAACAGTCCATCCTGAACCTTGGTCTTCTTACCCCAGCACCCTGCAGACCACTGCTTTTTTAGTTGGAAAATGTAAGATTCGCCCCCAAACCACATTGAATAAGCTAGGCCCCTGGCCTGAGTGTGGCAGACAAGAACCTGTCCAGCAGGAGTGCTTTTATGCAAGTTAAACAGGTACTATAATTCCCTAACTTTGAAAAATGTGTGCGTCTCTTAAACTGAGGCGCATATTAGCATCTAAGAAAGATTTTAGAATTTGTAACAGTGAAACTACAGCGATCAGGCTACTCTCTGTTTTAGCAGTATATGTTACAAGCAATCCAGTCTTCCTCTTTTCACATTCTCAGTTCTTTCCTAAGAGTTGAACAGCAGCACATAACAGGTTCTAAACATTGTTTTAGTGCATGTTAGGTAGCAGAAGCTTCACTGAAGTTATATTTTTTTTTCAAAGCAATCCTACAGTACCATTGTAAAATAAGCAAATGTGCTTTTTGTATGGTCATTCAGAACCTGTCAGGTGGCAGCCAACCCGCCAAGTCAGAGGAGACCATTTCTTCACTCCCTGATGGACGATCCCGAGCTAAAGATCGGGCAGGTCCGCTGTAGGCTCTATGGAATGTTGGTGCCATGTAGTTTCGCCCATTTTGGCATTTCTGTTGATTTTACATGAACAATTTCCCAAAGCAAGTGTTTGTTCGGACAATCAATTGCATTTGGTAGCATTTGATTGTTTTTTTCTGCCCAGGACGGTCATTCCCTTAAAGGCAGTTTCAGGTAGGGAAATCTAGTGACAATCGCTCCACCCAAAATCGCCAGGTTAAGTGTTTTCACCAACAGAGCCATGTGAGTCTGTTAAGTAGAGCCCTCGCCCTTGTCTACCTATGTATGATGTGGTTAAGAAGGAATTTGGCATGGCAGGAGCAACCATGAGTCACGCCAGTGATCCAAGGGCATAACACAGGGCACCGCAGTCCCAGCCACGCAGAGGGAGGTCCCAGACTTGCTGATCTCAGGGGGGCCCTCAGTCACCTGTCTCTGGCTAGGTGGACAGGCTGTACGGCTTTGTAAACACTGTAAGGTAGTAACGTAGTACACTTACAGCCTACCATTGTAACTGTTCCATTCTGAAATAAAGAAATGCCCAAATAGAAGTTGGGAGCATTGTTTCATGTTCACCTGCAGCTTGTGAGACCAACAGCCGCCGTTGTCAGACTTTGTGGCACAACTTCAAGCAGTAGTGTGGCAAAGATGAAATAGGCTCTGGTGCAATCAAGTAAAATGGCCCCTTTGACTGCCATGGAGGTAGTAAAATATATCAATTATCAAGGTTCAATGGGCTCAGTGCCACTGCACCATCCGCACCAATGGTAGCAACGCTCCTGGCTCCAAGCAGCCAATCCTAAAGTAAGAGGCCATGAGGGCAGGTTTGGGGGTCTGGCAGAGCCTCCTGCCCTGCCCCAGGCATGTCGGACTTGCACCAACATTGGTGTGGGTTTTGAGGTACACCGCCTGCAGCACCAGGCATGCTAGCAATAGGTACCACGAGGATGAGTTATGTCCAGCAGTGTACCGTATGCCTGTGTATTCCTTAAATACACCAGCAGACAGCTGGACGTAGCTCACCCCTGCAGTGCCTCTGTGCTAGCCTGCATATAGCACAGAAGCACTTAAGTATACTTTTTTCAGTTTTTTTATATAGCGTGAACTTGACCCGAAGGTATTGGAGTGCTTTGCATAAGCACGAGTTAGGTTCTAGTACACCGGCACACGGACGTAGCTCACCCCCCGCAGTGCCTCTGTGCGACCCGTAAGTATACTTACGTATAACGACACACTGCTGGAGGTAGCTGACACCTGAAGTGCGTCTGTGCTAGCCTGCATGTCGCACAGAGGCACTTAAGTATACCGGCACATTGCTGGACACTGCTTACCTCTGCTGTGAGTCTGTGCTAGCCTGCATGTCGCACAGAGGCACTTAAGTACACTTAAGTATAACAGCACACTGCTGGAGGTAGCTGACACCTGCAGTGCTTCTGTGCTAGCCTGCATGTAGCACAGAGGCACTTAAGTATACCGGCACATTGCTGGACACCGCTTACCTCTGCTGTGAGTCTGTGCTAGCCTGCATGTAGCACAGAGGCACTTAAGTCCACTTAAGTATAACGGCATGTTGCTAGAGGTAGCTGACACCTGCAGTGCGTCTGTGTTAGTCTGCCTGTAGCACAGAGGCACTTAAGTATACCGGCACATTGCTGGACACCACTTACCTCTGCTGTGAGTCTGTGCTAGCGTGCATGCAGCACAGAGGCACTTAAGTACACTTAAGTATAACGGCATGCTGCTAGAGGTAGCTGACACCTGCAGTGCGTCTGTGCTAGCCTGCATGTAGCACAGAGGCACTTAAGTACACTTAAGTATAACTGCATGCTGCTGGAGGTAGCTGACACCTGCAGTGCGTCTGTGCTAGCCTGCATGTAGCACAGAGGCACTTAAGTACACTTAAGTATAACTGCACGCTGCTGGAGGTAGCTGACACCTGCAGTGCGTCTGTGTTAGTCTGCCTGTAGCACAGAGGCACTTAAGTATACCGGCACATTGCTGGACACCGCTTACCTCTGCCGTGAGTCTGTGCTAGCCTGCATGTAGCACAGAGGCACTTAAGTCCACTTAAGTATAACGGCATGTTGCTAGAGGTAGCTGACACCTGCAGTGCGTCTGTGTTAGTCTGCCTGTAGCACAGAGGCACTTAAGTATACCAGCACATTGCTGGACACCGCTTACCTCTGCTGTGAGTCTGTGCTAGCCTGCATGCAGCACAGAGGCACTTAAGTCCACTTAAGTATAATGGCATGCTGCTAGAGGTAGCTGACACCTGCAGTGCGTCTGTGTTAGTCTGCCTGTAGCACAGAGGCACTTAAGTATACCGGCACATTGCTGGACACCGCTTACCTCTGCAGTGCCTTTGTGTTAGCCTGCATGGTGCTACGAGGATGTCCTCCAGAACCCACTCCAGTGCAGCAGTCCAAGAGTTTACAGCTCTCTGCAGCACGGGTCCCCCAGGAGCATGATGGTGCAACTGGCCGTCCCTTCTCGCCCAGACCTGAGTAAGAGCACACTTCCCAACTATTAGTTAACAAGGTGAGTGGAAAGTAGTGGAGAGAAAACAGATGACAGAGAAGGCCACAAAAAAGGCAGAAAGAGAGTGCAGAAAATAGGGTAACGTCAGGGCTCTAAGTAGAGCTGGGGTCCAGCTTTTATGCCTGACAGTAATTATACTCTAACATCGAAACAAGACCCTTCCGTACCCCATTTTCACGTCCTGAACTTTACAAGCAAAAACAATGAGCGATTTCTAACAATTACAGTAAAAACCCTAAAGGTAATGGCCTGGCAGCGGTGCAGTCCCCTTTTATATTTCACGTTTTACCTCAACTTGCATTCCTTAAGAATATTTGCTTTCTCGTATGCTGTGGGGCAGCAGGTTATTATTATGCCATGCATGACTCTTTCTGTTGCACTCAGGGAAGAGATTTGCCTCTAGGTATCTGGGGGAGTCCAGGGGATGGATGGATGAGCACGACAGGACATGATAGGCAGCTGGAGTTGAGGCTAAAGGTAGTAAGGGGCATATTTATACTCCGTTTGCGCCGAATTTGCGTCGTTTTTTTGACGCAAATTTGACGCAAAACTAACTCCATATTTATACTTTGGCGTTAGACGCGTCTAGCGCCAAAGTTCCTGGAATTAGAGTCATTTTTTTGCGTGAACACCTTCCTTGCGTTAATGATATGCAAGGTAGGCGTTCCCGTCTTAAAAAATGACTCCGATGCTATTGCGTCGGATTTATACTCCCGGGCAAAAATGACGCCCGGGAGTGGGCGGGTCTAAAAAATCCGCATTTGCGCCGGATTTTAGCGCCTGGGTCAGGGCAGGCGTTAAGGGACCTGTGGGCTCAGAATGAGCCCAGAGGTGCCCTCCCCTGCCCCCAGGGACACCCCCTGCCACCCTTGCCCACCCCAGGAGGACACCCAAGGATGGAGGGACCCACCCCAGGGACATTAAGGTAAGTCCAGGTAGGTATTTTTGTTTAATTTTTTTTTGCGGCATAGGGGGGCCTGATTTGTGCCCCCCTACATGCCACTATGCCCAATGACCATGCCCAGGGGACAGAAGTCCCCTGGGCATGGCCATTGGGCAAGGGGGCATGACTCCTGTCTTTGCTAAGACAGGAGTCATTTCAATGGGGGATGGGCGTCGTAAAAAAATGGCGCAAATCGGGTTAAGATGATTTTTTTGCCTCAGCCTGACTTGCCCCATTTTTGGACGCCCAAACGCCATTTTTCCCTACGCCGGCGCGGCCTGGTGTAAGTGTTTTTTTTTCACGCACACCAGGCAGCGCCGGTCGGCTAACGCCATTCAATAAATACGGCGCCCGCATGGCGCTTCAGAATGGCGTTAGCCGGCGCTCATTTTTTGGGCGCAAAACTGCGTTAGCGCAGTTTTGCGTCAAAAAGTATAAATATGGGCCTAAGAGTTTCTTATAGTGCAGAGTTGGAGAAACAAGTAATATGCATTCGCATCCGATACTTTACCTCTCTTCTGAGTTCACAGAGTAGTAGTTACATAAGTGAAAGTATGTGAACGATAGAACTGTCAAAGAGGGCAGCATCAGAGGAAAAGGCCATTTTCTATTTGCAGATGAGGGGAGAGAATAGTTGTCTGTGTGAAAGGGAGAGGGCATGGTGAATTGGACTTGATGCGAGGAAGTGGACACGGAAGGACAGAGTGTAAAGACAGTGATGAAGATGAAGTGTGAGAGGGGCAGGTGGAGGGCTTTAGAGAGATCCAGAGGTAAAAACGGCATAAGTGTCTAATAGTGAGATACTGCTGTGGAAAATGATGTGAAGGAAGGAAGGAAGTGACTGAGCGACTGAAAAGACTACCCAAAGGTCTTAGTAATGTTTAATTCATGGCTCACATTTATTTTTAGACTTGAAACATTTTCAATGGTAATTATTCACAAAAACCATTGTTATCACATTATGTTTGCACTTACACTTGGATACACCATGGAGACATTCTCTCAAGAGTGTGGTGATCAATGGCAATAGAAAGGCTAAAATGTCCCCGGGCCAGAACTCACAGGCCATGGTCATATAATAGGTATAGAAAGATAGACGATTGTGCTTCAGTGCACTTACCTATATCCAATGAGAACGGCTGGAGATACGATAGAGCATTCAGGCCCAGATTTATACTTTTTGCCACAAAACTGCACAAATTCAGTTTTGCGCCACAAAGTATAGTGCTGGCTTGCGCCATTCCACAGCACCAGCAGTGCGCCATACTAAAGGAATGGCGCAAGCGGGCACTAAACTTGGGCTAGCATCTTAAAAAAAGACGCTCGCCGGGTAGGGACGGCGGGCGGTAGGGAAGGATGGGGTTGTGCATCAAAAAATGACCCTAGACTGGTTAGAGTCAAAAAAATGCCTCTAACCAGACTAGCACCATTACCTGGCGCTCAACCACCAAAAAGGTGACTCCTGTCTTTGGGAAGACAGGAGTCAAACCCACCACCCCAATGGCCAGCACAGTGGACAAGTGTCCCCTGGGCATGGCCATTGCACCATGTACCATGCAAGGGGCCCCAAGTTAGGGCCCCTGATGGCAAAAAACAAACAGTTAAAAAATACTTACCTAGACTTACCTGGTATCGGGTCCCCCATCCTCTGGTGTCCCTTTGGTGGAGGTGGGGGTGTTCCTGGGCCTTGGGGATGGCACTGTGGGCCCATTCCATGGTGTACAAACATGGAAATGGGTCCACAGGTCCCCTAACGCCTGGTGTGACCCAGGCGTTAAATAATGGTGCAAAGCAAGGTTTGCACCATTATTTAGCCTCTCCTCCTACCTGTGTGTCATTTTAGCAGAGGGTATAAATATGGGGCTATGGGGATAGCACCATTTTTTAGATGGGAACGCCTACCTTGCATCTTATTGACGCAAGGTAGGTGCACGCATCCAGAAAATGGTGCAAACTCCTATATTTTGAAGTTAGACATGTCTATAGTCAAATTATAAATATGGAGTTAGGTTTGTGCTGAATTTGCGTTAAAAAAATGACACAAATTCTGCAAAATTGAAGTATAAATATGGGCCTTAAAGTGTCCCTCTAATGATGCAAATGATCACACTTGCACCAGGTTAACCTGGAATAGTGTGAGCATAGAAGAAGGAGAGCATATCAGCATGCAAATGAGATTTGCTGTGCAACAGAACACAGTTCTGGGAAAAAGGGTGCACTGAACCTTTCGAAGCCTAATGCTTAATGTCTGGCAGAGATATTGCTTAAATAAGGAACTTTCCCTCTTCACACTTTACCACCATATAGAACTCAGACATACTTTTCTCTGTAATATGGTGAACACTTTTCTACTGTATGGGTCTGAGTCTCCTAGAGGTGCTATGTTAGATTTAATGCATTTTACGCTTCACTTGCCTAGGACAAACTGCTGGAAATTGAGATACTGCAATGTACAATTTACTACACTACTAAAAAGACCTACTGTTAATCTTCTAACAACAAACACTTATAAGAAGGAGCAAAATGACAGTACGCCTAAGTGGAACTAAAGCCCTAATTTTGAACTTGGTGGGATAGCCTGCCGCCAACCATGTTGACGGTCGACAGAAGACCGCCAGTGGCAGTGGCAGGCATCCCGCCAGATAACAACGCCTGGAGCCTCCCCCCCATTGATGGCGGTGAGGGCCACCAGGTGCCATGCTGGCGGTCGGTGGCGGGGGTTTATGCTGATCCACCCTCACCGCCATGTCAGTCCAGACACCACCAAGCCTATAATGATGCAGTCATAGGCGTGGCGGTGTATGGAGATGTAGCGATGCTGACGGAACAGGTAGGTGCTGACCGACAGGGAAGGGGGGGAGGGCTCTTGCGGGAGGTGTGTTGAGTGATTGAGTGCGTGCATGGGGGTGTGCGTGTGTGCTTGTGAAAGGGGGATGTGTGTCTGCGTGTATGAATGCGTGTGTGTGTATGTATGTGTATGGGTGCATGTGTATGTGGGGTTGGTGGTTGGGAGGGGACCTGAATGGAGGTGGGGTGGGTGCGGGATGGTGAGGGTGTGTTGTGGAGGGCCAACAGGGAGATTGGAGGGAGGAGAGATAGGGGGTCGATTTTCGGAGTTCGTGGGGTGGTGGTCGAGGGCAGTTCGAGGGGTTGTGGCAAGGGGGGCCTAGCGTGTCACATACAGGTGACAGGAATGGGAATTCCTGTCATCTGTATTCTTTCCGCCAGGGATTACGTGGCGGGGTATCCTGCCAGGAAATCCCTGGTGGAAATGGGAACATTATCCCACCAGCGGTCTGGCCTCCACCGCCGGGTCAAAAGTGGCTACTGTCGGCCCAGCGGTCGATTCTGCCCTGGCGGTGGGAAGTGGTGAACTGGCTGTTTTCATTATAGGGAGATCTGAACTGCCATGACGTTGGTGGTAATTACCGCCACCTCCTGCGGTGCAGTCTGCACCGCCTTGTTCAAAAGAGGGCCTAAGTGTCACAGTGGGTAGTAGTGGCTCTTAAGAGATCTCAACTGATTTAATTATTTTTTCTCAGATCATCGACAATCTGGTAAGAAAAAATAAAGACTTCCCCCATGAATTCACAGAATATGTGAATCAACAGGACATTCTAGTTCACAAGAATATCCACCTAGGAAATTTCCACCTAAATAGTTGGGTTCGGAAAGGTGCAATATTTTGACCACTCAAGAATCTTCTACAAACAATACAAAGCAACTTTCTAAGCTACTCACCCATACCAAAGGCAAAATATTAAACTTAGCAATTACGGAAAATGTCTAAATGAACTGCCTCAAGGAACTAGAAACAGAATAGTCTGATCACTCCTGCATCCATGTGAAAATTCATAAATCTGAAATGCACAATTTTTCAACCCCTTCTCCAAGGAAGCAATCACAAAAACGCCCTTTCAAAAAGATCTCTGATGATACTTTTGTGCTTGCAATAGCTACAGCCACAGCCAACCAACAAATAGGCAACAGCCACAATCCCTCTTCTTCTAATTATAATGACGCAATAATACTAGCAGTTAACAAAATAGCAGCCTATAGGCTTGGGGAACATTTTCCCAAATGTGGCAACCCATGATTTGTGGATGATTTACTCATAAAAAGAAAGAACTAATGATTATTAGAAATGAAATAGAGATCTGACAAAGCTCACAGCATTCAAAGCATCAGATCATGTTTCTATCGTCAAAATTAAATATGCAAATCACTAAATAACTACGAACTCTAATGAACTATTTGAAATAGTTAAAAGTAATCACAATCAAATTAACAAACAAATCATATCCTCACAACAACCAACAGAAACATAGAAAACCAGCCCCGTTTAGCATGCTGTATGCATTTGAATTTCATTTTATCTTGGAAGTACACTTGTTCAATACCATTAGAAATGTCAGACCATCCACCTACCATGATGACACCATTCCTTTACCAACCTTCGTCTATTTACCAGGCTATGGTGACAACTAATAAATACATCCATTAGAGAAGGCTGTTCCCAAAAAATGATAAAAACAGCTGAAGTCATCCACACCATAATGATTTCTCAGACCTATCATTAACTTCTAGTGGCTAGGAAAAGTCTTTGAAATATGTGTGGCAGAACTACTACATAACATCACTTAAGTCCAAAACGATCTCCTAGACCCCTACCATTCTAATTTCACAAAGGATACAGCTCAGAAAAAGCTTTAAAATTCATTTACAACAAGCACATTATGGGGGTCATTCTAACTTTGGAGGAGTGTTAATCCGTCCCAAAAGTGACGGTAAAGTGACGGATATACCACCAGCCGTATTACGAGTTCCATAGGATATAATGGACTCGTAATACGGCTGGTGGTAAATCCGTCACTTTTCCGTCACTTTTGGGACGGATTAACACCTCCTCCAAAGTTAGAATAACCCCCTATATTGTTTAATGACAATCCACACTCCTTATTATTCTTTATTTATTAGCATGTACTACAAACTATCACAGACTTTTCCGAATTCTGGACACACACGTGCTTTGGTGGAGATGTGCTCAAGTCATTCATCTAATTCCTTAGCAGCTGCAAACATCTGATTATCAGTACAGCCACCTCTAATCCTACTCCCTCACTCAAGGTTCAATAACTGCACATGTGCTGATTAACATGGAGCCACTGAGATTTCTGATGAACCAGATTGTGTGAATTAATAATTTATGATGCATATAGTCATAACCGATGAACTAATAAGTTTTGTTCAGAAGTGTGACTAATAATGCAGTATTGATATGTCACAATTTCTGTGCGAGACATCATTATTTTAAAATGGATGCAGTTTCTAGTGTTTAGCTTGTCTTGCTCATGTTTCTCCCCCTCCTACCAATCAGTTTATGCTGCAAGTCCCCTCTCACCACAGTTTCCGTGGAACACAGAATGCTATGACAGAGGAGATAAACTATGTTAGAAAACGTGTATTGTGAATGAAACTTTCCATCATGTAGCTGATGTTTCATTTTTAAGGAATCCCGCTGGATGTTACTGTGCAGGCGTGCAAATAAAATAATTCTATCAGCTACTGTCTGAGAAATGTTTTGTATTATGTTGTACATTACCAGAGTACAGTTGCTGAGAAAGTGAGCAGAATGTTTTTCTTATCTTAAGAACTGGGTTAGTGTTAAAAACGTTTAGTATAACGTGTTTATTTTCAATTTGCCAGTGTTACCTAAACATGCTCTTACCATGCTGAAACTGCAGTTTTATTTGTATGCATAACTTTTGTGTATTAACCTCTGATATTGAATTATGGGGGCAATTTTTCATTTTCCCCAGGACTCTGTCTAATTATTCTGAGAATGTCTTCCTCTCTACAATGCTGTCAGTACTCCTTATGAGTTTGACATTTACTATTTAGAAGGATTTAATTGCCTAAATAGGATTTTAATTACGATTTGTGATTCTGTATTCTGCATTTGAGCATTTATGGAAAATTCATGCATCTTTTTGCATCATTTTTACTAATAATTCAGTCCTAAATCATTTTAACTCTATTTTGAGATAGAACTCAGTTATTATTGGTCCTAGTTTCAATTTTGTCTTTACTATGCTGAAAACGAATGCTTGTCCAGGGGGCATAAATATAGGGATTCAGATAATTATTGGAATTTTGCTCCCACAAAGTTTGGTAGTAGAAGGTGGTTAGTATAAATGCACCTCCTCTTTAAGGGGTTCCACAAACGGTTTTGTCGTTTTTTGAACTTTTAATGTCTGGATCCTCCCAAGAAGCTGTATGAGCTAAACATTTCTGAGTGAATAAAGAGTGTAAGTATGAATAGGAAGAAACTGAGTTTGTTGGTGTGTCTCGAAATATGGGTTTGTAATGATAGATCTCTGATGGAATGATGGTTTCTGTGCTGAGTTTCTTGGATATGTGATAATAATCATGGGATCAGTTAGTGGATTCATTGCGATTGTGCTGATGTATTATTCATATTTGTAAATCACTTGAAGAATGGTACAGATAGCCTTTGTGGTTTTGGTGTTGTTCATGATTATGGATCATAAAGAGGATTCATAATATCTTCAGGAACCCCAATAAAAAATTGCACCGCCCATAGAGCTGACAAAGATATGGTTACATTAGGAAGTAGTTGTGTAGATCAGTTGGCCAGATATCGTTCCCTTCACAGTCAGTTGTTCAAGAGAATGGAAATGATGATTTCACAAATTATACTGTACAGAATTCCAATAATGTGAAGTCTTTCTTCATGAATTCAATGAACACATCTTTGAATGAGCTGAGAGATTTGCAGGTGGATGCTCCTGAAAAAAAGAAAAAGAAATGGGAACACTGGGCTTCAAAAATAAATAAATCAGGATTTGCTTGTAAATTCAGAACAAAATATGGGGGTCATCATGACCCTGGCGGTCGGTGTAAATGTGGCGGTAGTACCGCCAACAGGCTGGCAGTACATACTGCCACATTATGACATTGGTGGGTTGGCTGAAGCCAACCCACCAATATACCAGACCGACCACAATGGCGGTAGCAGCCGCCGGGCCAGAGATAACAATCTCCAACCCGGCGGCCCCTACTGTACCGCCGGCGGCATTATGACCCTGCCTACGGCCATGGTTTTCCTGGCGTTCGTAATGCCACGAAATCCATGGTGGTAGGCCCTACCAGTGACAGGGAATTCCTTCTCTGTCACTGGTAGGAGGCCCACCCTCCCTCAACACTTCCCAGACAATCCCCCCTCCTCCATCCAATACACACAGGCAGGCACACACCACGCATTCACGCACTCACTCACACAGGCATACAGACATTCATACATGCATGCATCTATTCATTCACGCACACATCCATACACACGCTCAAACTGAGACGCAGACACGCATTCACATTTCCATTCATACACGCATTCTCACACATGCACACACACACAAACACAAACAACACTACACACTCATTCGCATTCACACACACACTCACACATTCATGCACACCCCCTCCCACACACACACAACAGTCCCCACCCCACTCCCCTGTCAGAAACCCAACTTACCTGCATACAGGGGGTCTTCCGGCAGGGGACGGGATGGGGCGCTGCTACCGGCACCAGATGCTGCCAGCAGAACACTGCCAGGCCGTATTATTTGACATAATACGTCTGGTGGCAGTCTACTGGTGTGGCGCTGCTGGTGGTAGCAACGCCACCTTTTCACCGTCCGCTAGCATGTCCACCGCCGGATTTCCGCCCTCCTTGTGGCGGGAATCCGGCTGTGGTCATATTAAGGTAGACGGATGTTAGCCATGGCGACGGTCTTTTGGCGGCCGTTGCCACGGCGGTAGGCGGCATTTACCGCCGTTGTCAAAATTAGGGCCTCAGTGTTGCAGCCCATGTAGAAATATTTCCATGTTCAAACCCATGCAGGAAGAAATAGTCTGGTCAGGATATTTAAGAAGTACTGGCAAAACATAGGATTTAGACGTGCTACTGAAGATGTACGAAGATGTTAATTAGTCATTTAAATAACCAAAGCAAGAAAACTGAATTTTTTGTTGTAAAAGCAAGCCTAGTAAAGGCATGTGTGGAATGGCATGCGTGGTTCTAGCATGCCACCCCCCACCTGCCCTATAAACACAACTACCCTGACCCACCACCAGCCCTAAAAATAAAACTACCCATCCCCCGACCCACCCTAAAAATACAACTACCCTGACCCATCCACCCACCCCTAAAAACTACCCCTATGCCCCCACCCAGAGCCCTAAAACCTATCTCGACCCCCCAAACTTCCCTAAAAACTGACCCTCACCCCACAAATAAAATTACCCTGCCCCTAAAAACAGAATTACCCCGCCACCCCACCCTAAAAATAAAACTACCTCGACCCCCCCACCCGCTCTAAAAATAAAACTACCCCCACCCACAAAATAAAACTACCCTGACTCCCCAACCCGGACCCAAAATAAAACTAAACCCTGAGCCCCAAAACCTACCCCAACCCGCCCTAAAAACGACTGACCTCCACCCCCAAAAATAAAACTACCCTGCCCACCACCCCTAAAAACCTGACTCCTCACCCACCCTAAATACAAAATCACCCCGATCCCCCCACCCCTGCCCCTAACAACAAAATTACCCCAACTACCCACCCTCTCCCTAAACACCATAGTAGTCCACCCCCCATCCCCGCCCCTTAAAAAAAAGAACCCAACCACCACACCCGTAAAAACGACCATCCCAAAAACTACCCCCAACCCTGCCCCAGCCCCACTTATCTGACCGCGTCCTACCCCAATCCGCCACCCCGTTGCTAAAAACAAAATTACCTCAACCCCCACCCCTAAAAACCCGACTGCTCCACCCGCCCTAAATACAAAATTACCCTGACACCCCACCCCTGCCCCTATAAACCCACCCCCCACCTGCCCTAAATTCAAAATTACCCCCACCCTGCACCTAAAAATAAAATTACCCTCAACCCCCAAAACCCCTGCCCTAAAAACAAAACTACCCCACAGCCCCACTTACCTGACTGCATCCTCTCCCGATGCTGACTCCCTTTTTCTCTGCCTTAACCTTTCATGTGCGTTGTTCAGCACATGCATGATTAATGCAGAGAAAAAGGGAGTCTCTGTTAACGCAAGCATGGTTCTACTTGCATTAACAACGTTGTTGTGGTTCCGGCATCGTTGTTCCGGATGTTTCCCCTCACAAATAGATCAGATAGCATTACAGTTGCCAAATTGTTGTTGAGGGAGTTGATACCTAGAGTTGAACTCACAACTTCTATTGAGACTGATTGTGACGCACACTTCAAAAATCTGCACAGCATTTGAGATCAGAGATTTCATTGTAGCTATCGACCACAATTTTCAGGTTTAATGGGAAGTACAAGTGACACTCTCAAGAATAAACTGGCAAAGTTCTGTGCTTCAACTGGCTTGAAATGGTCCAATGCTCTTTCCATTGCTTTGGTGAATATGAGAAGGGCTCCTGACAGAAAGACAGGCTTGTCTCGCCATGAAGTATTGATGGGCTGAGCACAGAGACGTGCATATGTACCTTCAGCTGCACTTATTTCAATAAAGATGACATTGTTTTGGATTATTGCAAATGTCTGTCTGGTATAGTGAAATTTGTCTCTCATCAGGTGAATGTGTCAGCAGAAGATCACAAGAGTGCACCTTGCCATGGATTGAACCCTGATGATTGGCTGGTATTTCGAACACACGTTCATAAACGCCATCTTGACAAAAGATGGAGATGGCCTTTACAAATAGTGCTGTAAAGTACATGGATGTGCCTCAGTGGGTCCATGCTACTCACACAAAGGTTGTAAGAGTTCCTGAAGAAGTGGATGAGGCAATGTTCTAAATACAGGGGGCCCAATTCAAAAAGTTAAACGTAGACGCTTGGTCTAAATTTAGATCAAAAGTCTAAGTTTATGACTTTGGGAATTCACAAAGGATATTTAAGAGTACTATCTTTTGGTCTGTAGTCAGGGTGGAAATTGGCCCGTAATGCGGGCCTAAAGATAGTACTTTCTTTCTCCTCACGTAACTGATTTTAATATGTCTCTAGAGAATTCACTAATAATATTGAAATTAAATATGGTGAGTATTTGAAAGTGATTGCACAAAACAAATATGATAGTAATTTGAATAAGGAACGTTCATGTTTGTTGAGTAATGAAGAGTGTGATCTAATTAGAAAGTATAATGAAAGAGGAGTGAAAATTGTGGACCATTTTGAGGTGCAAAAGATTGCCTTAAAGGAAATGAAAGAGAAAGCAGAATTTAGGTTTTCAGATTTACATTTTGATAGAAAATGGATCAAGCAAGGACAGTCAAAATGTGTATCATTAGAAGTAATCTTATGGAAAAGGAGAAAGTTGAATTTGTAACAAAAAGTGTTTGATGCAACTCCTATGAGGTCAGTGGAAATCTTTTGTCTGAGAAGAAACTATTATGAGGGGAATTTGTTGTGTTTGTGGAAAGGCTGTTTATTTGAATAAACTGAGAAATTGGGTAAGTTCATGTTATGTAGGTTTACTTTGCCCCAACATTTATCATGTAGATGAACTGGGTGAAATACACGGTTTAAAGAGAGTGAAACAGAGCTTTGAACAAGTAGCTGTAGACATTTTAGAAGCTATTATTCTTCCATTGGGAGTAGCAATGAATGATGTGAATTTAGACTATTGTCTACATTACAGCATAGTCCTCCAGATTAATGAATGTAGAAATGATAGCAATTAGAGCAATGGTCTAATAGATATGGGTATTAGAGCTAGAGCAGAGTGTTACAGGGGCAAGTTCAATGTTACACTATTTAAGAAAGCAGTGACGGGGTGCATCAATTAAATGGGCACCAAAAGCACAAGAGGGTTGAGACTCCTTATTGGGTAACCTTTGTCATTTGGGAACATATTTTAACTCCCAGCTACCCACCACAATGTGCTACCAATGCCTACAGAGGACACTGGCCTGCCCTCTATGGTGGATGGGCAATTACACTGGTTAACATCTGGACTGGACAACAATCTCGGTCTGAGGAGATGCCCACTGGGTAATTGCTTTTATTGTTGTCCGTCCTGAGTACTGTTGAAGTATCCCCATTGGTTCTTTATGCTGAGCGGATGTGTCTTGCCACAGGCCAGAGAGAGAATAGAGACTGCACTGGTGTGAGACCCTTAGTTGCTCATGCTGCCTAAACTCGAATCTCAGAATAAAGATTTGGGGTTTTGTCGGCACTGCATCTGCTTCATAGACCAAAATGACCTCAGGTCCTATGGGACAGCAGGCTCCAAGGGCGTCCACCACCGTGGCTTCACCAAAACTACCTCTTGGCCAGGCCAAAATTCTTTTGAACAGAGCTATGCAGAGATTTTAAGGCAAATTTGGGCAGAGAATTTGCAAACCTGCGTTTGGACCCTGGTAACAAAATTGCTACACTCAGGTCTGACATCGATTCTGCCGGCACTAGGGTAATAGAAGCTGACTTGGAAACCCAAAGCTTGACACTGATGCATAAATGTATAGACCTTCATGTTTGAAACAATGTGATGTCTAAGAAAACTGACAATTTATAGAACAGGTACCAAAGGGACAACTTACACATTTGTGGCCTTTGAGAAGGAACAGAAGATCCATATATTGTTTTCTATGTCACAGGACTGATTGCCTCTGTTTCTGGGGTGGAAGATGTGAGGATCAAACTGGACTGAGTACATTGAATGGGTATACAGCAACTGGGGATGGCAGGAATGCTTCACTCCACATGTGAAATTGGCAGAATTTCCACCAATCGCTGCATGGTAGAAGTTTTTCCAGAGACGCTCCAGAAATGTGAGTGAGATTTGGCATACCCTAGGGCCATTCTCTAATGCCGACAGGTGCAGTCAGAGGGCTGCTTCTGAAGTTGATTTACTGCAGCTCAAGTATATTTTCAACTCAAGTGGCAGCAAAATTAACTCAAATGGAAGCATGCTCTTGCTCACCTTATGGTGCCTTTTGAACTGAGTTTTCAGCAATGCTCACACTACTGGTGCTAAATTACAGCACTAACAGTGCAACATGCCCATTTTCCACCCATTTGAAGAATCTCACAGAGTTTTTATGCATCTACGCAGAACTCTGCAGAGTGATTCTCAGCAAGATCCACCCACCTCTATTCACTTCTTCATGTTGCAGTATCTGACTTTCTCTAATAGCTGGCTCTTAATATTTCCCCTAAGACAGTACCTCTATCCTAAGCATTTCCTTCTAATGTTCTTCATTAATTCTTGTCTGTTTTAAGTTTATGCTTTATATCTGCAGCTTTACGCAATTCCCTTTCTTAATTTAATCTATTATGTCTGGCCTCACGTTTTCTATTGCCTTGTCCTTCCTGCACCCAATAGCTGCATTCCAATCCCTTTTTTTCTCTTCGTGTGCTGCTCTCTCTTGGTTTCTTTCTGTTGGTCTCCTTCTCATGGCTTTTTCTCCTGTTCCTACAACTATCTCTTATTCAGTCTCTCGGTCACTGGTGTTTCACTCTTTCTATCTCTTGCAATGCCCAACCTTTCCTTTGTTCTCTGTGTTACCCAATGTTTGTGTCTTTCTCTTTTATTTCCTTTTTCAGTTTTACTTCCTATCTAATTTTCCATTCTTCCTTTTCCCCCTTTCTCACATCTTTTTCTGTGTTGTTTCACCATTTTCTCTTTTTATTTTGTTCTATATTTGTCCATCAGTTACTTTTTCAACCCTGTTAATTATTGTTAACTCTCTATTGCACTTTTTGATCCAATTTCTACTTATTTTTTTTCCAAAGTTCTAGTCCTCTTGTGTATTTCCCATCTTTTGGTTTGCTCTCTTCTATTTATTTCCCTGCTGCTATACATTTGACAGTCAAAGTTTTTCTCCTCTTTCTTTTCATCTCGTCTGTTCTTTCTTTCTGCTTTACTGCTTGTGACAGATCGAACACTATACCAATGATGACGAGATATGCGTTTTAGTTTGCGTTGAAGTTTATTCTAAGGTTAAGGTGGAATAAAGAAAATACTAAAGCTAAGTAATCAAGTGTCCGGGTTTTCTTTAGGGGTTGCGGTACAGTTCCTGTAGTGTCGATCTAGTTGATATAGTTGCAATGGTTCTTTTCCTGGGAGACGTCTGGCGGTTCCCTCAGGTGGAATCTCAGTACCGGAAAACATAAGAAAAGAAAAGGACACAACACCCGGGTAAATAAGGGGGTTTTACCAAACGGATTATTTCATACGTTCTCTGTATTCCTGTCTGGGTGTGGGTAGGAACGGTAAGGAGGGTGTCTGTGAGGAAGAAAACTAAGGGTTATAGGTGCTCTCACTCTTCTTATGATAGATTTTGTGGTGTGCCCGAATGTGCTTGTTACCGTGCCCTTTTATCCCTTCCCTTTACGTTGTGATATTCCCTCCCTTAGTCTACAGTGGACTTGGTTTTGGTCCACAAGGACCGTACCTTGGTAAGCCACGACCCTCCTGGGTCGTGGCTGGCGTTGTAGCGTTCCTCTGATGGGGTCTCTTCTCCTTCCGTCTCTTGCGGGGTCTCCTTCTCCTGGTCTCTCCTCTCCTTCTCCTGGGCTCTCCTCTCCTTCTCCTGGGCTCTCCTCTCCTTCTCCTGGGCTCTCCTCTCCTTCTCCTGGGCTCTCCTCTCCTGCTCCTGCTCCTCCTGGTCTCTCCTCTCCTTCTCCTGGGCTCTCCTCTCCTTCTCCTGGGCTCTCCTCTCCTTCTCCTGGGCTCTCCTCTCCTGCTCCTGCTCCTCCTGGTCTCTCCTCTCCTGCTCCTCCTGGGTCTCCTCAGGGCTCCTGTTCTCCACGTGCTCCTCCTGCCTCTCCTCCTCGGCGTTGTACTCCTTCGTCTCCGCTCTCCTCCTCTCTCCCCCTCTGTCGGTGCCGTCCTCCCTTTTAAATTCGCCGCGCCGGGAAATCCATCCGGTTTCCCGGGCAACGGCCTGCCCCCTGCCTCGGTCGGAGCGCGTTGCCCCGACAACGGGGAGACGCGGACATGACGCATCGGCCTGCTCCGATGCGTCATGTCGAGCTGTGGCGGCGGTGTACGCCCTGCTACACACCCCTTCCCAAGAACGGTCCTGATCGAGGACCGAGGTAGAGTTCGGGTACCTGGAGAGGTAATCAGCCGGGATCTGTTGGGGACCAGGGATGTGACGGACCTGAAATGAAAAGGGTTGGAGTTCAAGGAACCACCTCAAGATCCGAGAATTCGTATCTTTATGAGCCGACAGCCAAGTGAGGGGAGCATGATCCGTATAGAGGATAAAAGGGCGACCCAACAGGTAATACTGTAAGGTGTCTACCGCCCATTTTATGGCCAAGCATTCTTTTTCAATCGTGGGGTAATGGCGTTCCCGAGGAAACAGTTTCCTACTAATGTATACTATCGGATGATCCCTCCCCTCCCCATCGGGCTGGGTTAGTACCCCTCCTAGTCCGACATCAGAGGCGTCTGTATAGAGATGGAATGGCATAGAGAAATCGGGACATCGTAGGATGGGCTCTCTAGTCAGAAAGATTTTTAACTGTTCGAAACTAGTCTCCTGTTGAACCGAGAAAGGGGCTAATTGATTAGGACGAGATTTAGCCAGAAGATCTGTAAGGGGGGCGGCTAGGGTGGAATAATTGGGAATGAATCTTCGATAGTAGCCGACCAATCCTAGGAAGGAACGCAAATCTTTCTTTGTTGCAGGGTTAGGTGCATTAAGAATAGCCTCTACCTTTTTAGATTGTGGCTGGAGGTTCCCTTGACCGATTTTGTATCCTAAGTACAATATGTCAGGCTGGCCGATAACACATTTTTTTGGATTGGCAGTTAACCCTGCCTGTCTCAGAGTGTGGAATATCTGTTGCAAATGTAGTAGATGATCATTCCATGTTTCACTGAAAATAACTACGTCATCTAAATAAGCAGCCGAAAAGTGTCGAAAGGGTTTTAGGAGGCTATCCATTAGCCGTTGAAATGTGGCCGGGGCTCCATGTAGTCCGAATGGCAACACTGTGAAATGATACAAGCCTGACTGCGTGGCAAAGGCTGTTTTCTCTTTATCTTCTGGGGCTAGTGGAATCTGCCAATATCCTTTAGTTAAATCTAGGGTGGACATGAATTTTGCTTTTCCTAGTTTTTCTAATACATCATCCACCCTGGGAATCGGATAAGTATCGAACATGGAATGTTCGTTGAGTTTCCTGAAATCGATGCAGAACCTGATAGTACCATCAGGTTTTGGTACCAGGACAACTGGGGAGCACCAGGGACTAGTAGAAGGCTCTATTACTCCTAACTCTAGCATCTTTTGGACCTCATCCTCCATAATCTGTTTCCTGGCCTCTGGTATACGGTATGGTCGTAACCGGACAATTGTACCTGGGGCAGTCCGTATTTCATGGGTGATCAATGAGGTTTTGCCTGGCACTATGGAGAAAAATGATCTGAAGTGTTCTAGTAGGCTGAATACCTGTTCCCTCTCTAATTTTGTTAATGAGGAGTTCACTGTGGGTAGATTCTCCCCAATAGTGGCCTCGGTCGGGCAAAATTCAATTTGAACCCTCCCATTGGGACATAGGAACCGGCCCACGGCTACGGTCGAGTTAGGGCCCTCGGGTTCTTCCCATTTTTTTAATAGATTTATGTGATAAATCTGGGTTTTCTGTGGAGTGGTCGAGATTTCAATTAGGTAAGTGACTGGGGTAACGGCTCGTAATACTTTATGTGGACCCTGCCATTTTGCCACCAATTTGCGTTCAGACGTGGGGCGCATTATAAGTACCTGGTCCCCTGGCAGTAGAACTCTTAATTTACTCCCTCGATCGTAATATTGTTTTTGGTTCTGTTGGGCCTGTTCCATATTTACTCGAACTGTATCCCATAACCCTTGTAACTGAGATCGTAAGTCGTGGGCATATTCTAACAAGGGTTTCCCCCCTTCTTCTGCCTCTTCTTCCCAAGTTTCTATAGCCATGTCTAGTAGGGAACGGGGCTGTCTCCCGAACACGAGTTCGAAAGGACTGTGTCCAGTAGACGCCTGTTCATGGGAACGTATGGCATACAATACCAAGGGCAATTTTTGATCCCAGTTTCTTCCTGACTCCTCTACTACTTTTCTCAGCAGAGTCTTTATGGTACGGTTGTACCGTTCTACCAGGCCATCGGTCTGTGGATGGTACACTGAGGTGCGAATTTGGGAAATGCCTAACGTTTTGCACACTTGTTTCATGAGGGTAGACATGAAAGGGGTTCCCTGATCAGTGAGTATTTCATGAGGAAATCCTACTCGAGAAAATACATTAATCATTGCTTGGGCTACTGTTTTGGTTGTCATACTTTTCAAGGGAATGGCCTCTGGATATCGGGTGGCATAATCCACCATGACTAGGATATAGGTGTGTCCTTTCGTGGAAGGTACTATGGGACCTATCAAGTCCATCCCCATTCTACTAAATGGAACGTCTATTATGGGTAATGGTATAAGAGGTGCTTTTCTAGGTCTACCGGGTTCGGTAAGTTGGCACCTGGAACATTGAGAGCAAAATTTTCGGATGTGGGCAAAAACCCCCGGCCAATAGAACCGCCGGAGGAGATACTCTTCTGTTTTTTCCCTCCCGAAATGACCTCCTCCGGGTTGACAGTGGGCTAGGGTTAAAACATGTTCTCTATAGTGCTCGGGGACTAACAACTGTTGCTTACGGTCCCCGGAGCGAGTAGTGGTTATGCGGTATAAGAGGTTCTTTTTAATTAAGAAGTAGGGACCCACCTCTTCGGTTTCTTCTGCTTTGGCTGACTTCCAAGCTTGAGCGAGAGAAGGATCTTCTCTTTGTCTTTGGGGAAACCCGACAGGTACTTCATGTGTCTCGGCAATCAGACCTGAGGGGGTGCTATGTGCCTCGTTCTCTCGGTGGGTTGCTTTTCCAACACGTTTCTCTCTACGTGATAGTTTCCTTCGGTTAGGGGGGGCTCTATGTCGCTGTCCGAAAAGGGGGCACCCTTCCACCAATCCTGGGTCAGGATTGGTTGTCGAACGTGATCCAGGATCTCCTGAAAATGTTCATAATCTGTCCCAATAATACATTCCTCTATCAGGTCGGAGATTATACCCATCGGAAGGCTATCCCTGTAGTTCCTCCACTCTACGGTCAGGGCCTGTAAGGGGTATCTCTCCTTATCCCCATGGATGCAGCAAATAGTTACCCAATGTTCGACTTCTTGGTCTGCTAGGGCTAGGAAATCCCTCCTTATCACGGATTGACTGCATCCGGAATCTATAAGGGCGTAAACCATACGACCATTGACATTTAAGGAATGTTTAAACTTGGGGTTGCCCTGACCTGTACACAGCACCCGTCGTCGGGTAACTCCAATCTCCATGGGTTCACTAGTGTCTTGTTTCCGGGGACACATACGGGCAATGTGTCCCCATTCTCCACAGTTATAACACTGGGGACCCGGTACTGGTGGATGCTCGTAGGTTCTGCGAGGGACAGTTTCTTCGGGAAGGACTCTGGGAGTGCTTTTGGGGTTGAGGAGGCCTGACTTTATGATGGGGCGGGTGGGCATATTTCGTACATCCGCCGAACGGTGGTATGCACAGGCTAAGTCAATGGCTGTCTCCGTATTCACTTTGGGATGTTGACGGATCCAGTGTTTTGTGGCCGTAGGCAAGGCATCTAAATATTGTTCGAGAACAATGGTTTGGATTACTTCTTCCCGGCTATTCCCTGACAGACCCAACCATTTTAAAGCTAAATCGTTTACCCGATAGTAAAAGGTTCGGGGATCCTCATTCGGTCCCCACTTGATTTTCCTGAATTTGATCCTATAATATTCCGTGTCATGTCCCACCCGCTCTAATATACTAGTTTTTATTTCGGAATATGGGGTTGTTCCCCCGGGATTCGCAGCTTGGTAGGCGGCTTGTAGGATTCCTGTAAGTAATGGGGCGATATACTGGCCCCATCTATCTTCTGGCCATTGTGCGGTTGAGGCCACCCTTTCAAAATTAGTGAAAAAGGAATCGGGATCATCCCCTTCTTGATATTTTTGTAGGACGGAGCTTGGGACATTAGGATGTACCTTAGTGGTAGCGATTGTCTCGGTTAGCTTTTTCATGGCCGTCTCATGGACTAGTTGATTATTGGCCAGTATGGTTGCCTGACTTTTCAAAGCCGACTGTAAGGCCTCACGGTCCTCCTTAGCCTCCCTCTGGTGGGCCTCCCACACCAACTGTAGGTGGCGTTGGCCTTCGGCCAACTGTTTTATCATGTCTTCCAGCGTGGGGTTGTCACTCATTGTGTATACCGTTCGATTGTCGAGGAGGATCCAGAGTTTGATCCCACTTCTGACACCACTGTGACAGATCGAACACTATACCAATGATGACGAGATATGCGTTTTAGTTTGCGTTGAAGTTTATTCTAAGGTTAAGGTGGAATAAAGAAAATACTAAAGCTAAGTAATCAAGTGTCCGGGTTTTCTTTAGGGGTTGCGGTACAGTTCCTGTAGTGTCGATCTAGTTGATATAGTTGCAATGGTTCTTTTCCTGGGAGACGTCTGGCGGTTCCCTCAGGTGGAATCTCAGTACCGGAAAACATAAGAAAAGAAAAGGACACAACACCCGGGTAAATAAGGGGGTTTTACCAAACGGATTATTTCATACGTTCTCTGTATTCCTGTCTGGGTGTGGGTAGGAACGGTAAGGAGGGTGTCTGTGAGGAAGAAAACTAAGGGTTATAGGTGCTCTCACTCTTCTTATGATAGATTTTGTGGTGTGCCCGAATGTGCTTGTTACCGTGCCCTTTTATCCCTTCCCTTTACGTTGTGATATTCCCTCCCTTAGTCTACAGTGGACTTGGTTTTGGTCCACAAGGACCGTACCTTGGTAAGCCACGACCCTCCTGGGTCGTGGCTGGCGTTGTAGCGTTCCTCTGATGGGGTCTCTTCTCCTTCCGTCTCTTGCGGGGTCTCCTTCTCCTGGTCTCTCCTCTCCTTCTCCTGGGCTCTCCTCTCCTTCTCCTGGGCTCTCCTCTCCTTCTCCTGGGCTCTCCTCTCCTTCTCCTGGGCTCTCCTCTCCTGCTCCTGCTCCTCCTGGTCTCTCCTCTCCTTCTCCTGGGCTCTCCTCTCCTTCTCCTGGGCTCTCCTCTCCTTCTCCTGGGCTCTCCTCTCCTGCTCCTGCTCCTCCTGGTCTCTCCTCTCCTGCTCCTCCTGGGTCTCCTCAGGGCTCCTGTTCTCCACGTGCTCCTCCTGCCTCTCCTCCTCGGCGTTGTACTCCTTCGTCTCCGCTCTCCTCCTCTCTCCCCCTCTGTCGGTGCCGTCCTCCCTTTTAAATTCGCCGCGCCGGGAAATCCATCCGGTTTCCCGGGCAACGGCCTGCCCCCTGCCTCGGTCGGAGCGCGTTGCCCCGACAACGGGGAGACGCGGACATGACGCATCGGCCTGCTCCGATGCGTCATGTCGAGCTGTGGCGGCGGTGTACGCCCTGCTACACTGCTCATCTGTATCCCTCTCTCTTATCATTCTTTTATTTTCTCTTTTACTTTATTTATCTTTCTCTGTCACCCCACCAGTCCATATCACCTACTCATCCAATAAAATGCAAGGGCCTTTGTCAGACAGTTTTCCTCCTGAAGTAGCTCCCAAGTACATGGCAGGAGATGCTTCAGGGGGAAAAATGATCAATGAACACGCTTCTGCCATGTGATGCTAATCCAGTAAAACCGATTTATCTAAGTGGGTAGGGGTCTATCTTTAGGAATAACAACCTAATATCTGTCATGTGCAGAGAGGATTGTAACAGCAGGTGGGGTTAATTTCAAGAGCCTTTCTTTCTGATTCCATCTTTCTTTATATGGCTATTCCACACAGTTGGAAGGTGGATTATGGGTAGGGGTAAGTATGCACCTACCACGAGCAATAAGGCCACCAACACAATACAAGGTCCGGTCAAGGTCTCAATACATTAGCCTCTGGCTCAACCCTTGCTGGCTGCGAGCAGGCAGGCTTAACTCAGGAGACAGCTATTTAAAGCATTTAAAACACCAATACAGTAAATAAGTAAGACACAACACACAATAAAAACCCCACATATAAATATAATACTTATATCTTTAACATGATACCAAAACAACAAAAATCTAATATAGGGAACCAGAGATATGAATTTTTTAAGATTAAATAAACAAAATGTGCTTTTTAGTGCCTAAAAACCAATAGCGCCAACCAGGGACATCTTGTCGCACTTGACCAGGTCAAAGTCACAATTTCACTGAGCAGAAGGGGTCAGTCAAAACTTTACCTTTAGACGTAGAAATGTTTCTGGAGGATTTTCTCTCAGCATTGTGCGGTCCGCTTCAGCAAAATTATTTCGATGCAATGTCATTGGGTTGCTTTTCTGTGAGGCACTGGTCAAATCTTAGAAGTTTGGAGCTCTGGAGCTTTCAGCATGACAAACCTGAAATTCAGGCCGGGTCGCGGTTGAAGGTAGTCAGCTTGACTGTCAATGGAGGGTTGGTCCACTTATGAATCTTTTTCCAAAAGTTGCTCCAAACTTTCCAAACTTCTGAAACTTCTTCCTGAAGATCCCTTTGAGGGTTCATAGTGTCTAAACACAAATCTAAGGGTCTAAAGCTCTGAGTTGGTCCTTGGAAGTTTGGAAAAACAATTCCCAGAAGGCACCTGGCCAAACCCGTAAAAGTCCAACAGAAGCATTCCAGGCAGAGGACTTCTTCAGGGAGATGGTAAAAGGCAAAGTCCTCAGGGCTGTAGTTCCCAGTGTGCAGCTGGAGCAGTCCTTCAGAGAGAAGACCTTTGGGGTGCACACCAGGGTTCCAGCAGGGCAGTCCTTGTTCTCCTTGTAGTTTCAGGCAGCAGATCCAAAGTGCTGTGCAGCTCATACATATTTATTCAATGGGCTGGAAGGACAAGCAGGGGGGCACCCCTGTCCATTGAGGTACAGGGTGCCACCCAAACGCATGACAGCTTCCTCCAAGTGTGGCACATTCTTGTCCCACAAGGCACTGTGCTTTAAATATTCAAGATGGGTGATTCCTCTCCAGGACCACAAGACCTGGCTAAACCAACCTGCTGGTGTGGCTCATTTCTATTAACACTCCCCCTCCAGCCCATCTGCAAAGGCAATTCCTGGGCCTTTCATCTGGCTGGGGATACAGGAAGAGGGGGTAGGCCTGGCTGGCATACCTTACTGTCCTGCCCTTTTTGAAGCCAAGTTTGGTTTACCGATCCCCCTTTCTGGCCTGTGCTCTGCAGATGCTGAGCTCCCCGTTAGATAACCTCTGCTCTATGCAGACCACTTGTCACCTCATCAAAGCAACTTGGCTAAGACTGTTAAGGCTGACTAATCTTCCCATATTTTGACTGTGTGCTGGACTCTACCAATTGCAAGTGCTCCTGTGTAAGGTGTATGTATAATTGGCTTTTCTTTGATTGGCAAATTTGATTTACTAGTAAGTCCCTAGTAAAGTGCACTAGAGGTGCCAGGGCCTGTAAATCAAATGTTACTAGTGGGCCTGCAGCACTGGTTGTGCCACTCACATGAGTAGCCCTGTAAACATGTTGCAGACCTGCCACTGCAGTATCTGTGTGTCCAGTTTAAACTGCAAATTCGACCTGACAAGTGTACCCACTTGCCAGGCCCAAACCTTCCCTTTTTATACATGTAAGGCACCCCTAAAGTAGGCCCTAGGTAGCCCGATGGGCGGGGTGCAGTGTATGTTAAAGGTGGGACATGTACTGATGTGTTTTACATATCCTAACAGTGAAATACTGCCACGATCGTTTTTCACTGTTGCAAGGCCTATCTCTCTCATAGGTTGAGATGGGCGCTGCCTTTAAATATTCTTAAATTGCAGTTTCCCTTTGAGAGCGTATAGAAATGTGGAGTTTGGGGTCTCTGAACTCACAATTTAAAAATACATCTGTTAGTGAAGTTGGTTTTTAGATTGTTAGTTTGAAAATGCCACTTTTAGAAAGTAGACATTTTCTTGCTTTAACCATTCTCTGACTCTGCCTGTTTGTGGAGTCCCTGTCTGGGTCAGACTGACAGTTGGGCTGTTTGTGAATCTCCTCTAGACAGTGACAAAAGGGGGCTGGAGTGTAGCCTGCATCTCCTAATGAGCCATCTGAGCTAGAGTGTAGGGAGGAGTGGTCACTTACACCTGAATGAGCCGTGCATGCCCTCACACAATGCAGTCTCCAACCCCATCATGTGTGTCTGGGGCCTGGGCTTGGCAAGGCAGGATCCTGTAAAACAACAGAGACTTTCCTTTGAAGTTTGCCTACTTCAAAGGCGGAAAGGGGTATAAATAGTGGACCCAAAATCCCAGACTTCAGATTTCTTCAAGATCACTTCTGGACCAAGAGGAACCTCTGCCAAGGAGAAGAGATGGAGCGCTAAAGAGAAGTGCTGCCCCTGACTGTGACTGTGCTTTGTTAGGCTATCCTGCTGTTGCTGCTTCTGCCTCTGAAAGGGGACAAAGACTGGACTTTGTTGTACATTCCTGCTTGAGAAGAATCTCCAAGGGCTTGAACTGAGCTTGCTTCCTTGTCTGAAGACTCAGTGCCAACAAAAACTTCCTCTGCCAGCATCTGGACTCTCTGCTGAGACTTCTTCCCTACCAAGTGGGGTCCTGTCCAGTCCCGGGACCCTTGAAAAGTTAAGTTGGCAGAACCAGAGCTGAAATCCACGCAAAGTACACCGTGCAAGGAAATTTTCAACACACCAGCTACAACACAGCTGATAAACGATGCGCCACCCGCTTTGCGGCTGAAATCGATGCTCCACCTGCATTGTGGGTGGGAGATTGATGTATCGTGGCTGGAGAAATTACGCAACACCCGCTTGCGGCTGCTGATAATGCCACAAACCCCACGCAGCGCGGTTTTCCAACACTGTGCGGCTGGATTTTACACACAACGTCGCTGGGCGTCAAAGTCATCGTGAACCTGCGCGGATCAGATGTGCCCTGTCTGGAAATCGACACATCCCTCTCTTGCAAGGGAAAAAATCTACACATCTCCTACCCGACCGGAGACGAAATCACGCACGCCCTCACTTGTAATTAAGGAATCAACTCATTGCTGATTTTTCTGTCTCACACTCGCTCGTGCGGCAAACCAGGTACTTTGTGTAAAATCAACTTTTCCATTGTTTTCTATAGAGTAAGACTCTTATTCTTTTGAAAATTCATATCTTGACTTGTTTATGTTGGATTCTTATTGTTTTGGTCTTGTTTAGATTAGATAAAAATTACCAATTTTTCTAAACTGATGTGGTGTCCATTTTGTAGTGTTTTCACTATATTACTGTGGGTGTTGGTAAAAATACCTTACACATTGCTTCTGAGTTAAGCCTTTCATGCGAAGCTACTAAGGGGGTGCGTGAGGTTTAACCAGATGTGTTTCTCCTTTGTCCTGACTAGAGTGAGGGTCCTTGAAGGAGGTAACCTGACTGCCAACCAAAGACCCAATTTCTAACATTGCTCTAAACGTCTTCAAACTTCTTTGACTTTTTCTTGAAGTTCCTCTTCAAGGTTCAAATCAAAGTGTCCAAAACACAAATCCAGGGAGTTAGAAGCTCTGAGATGGCCCTTGGAAGTTTGGAATTACAATTGCCACAAGGCACCAGGCCAAATCCTTAAAAGTCCACTGGATGCATTCCAGGTTTGGGATCCTTGAGGGAGTTGGTGCAGTTAAGATATGATAACCAGTTGCTTTCAGGGAGTCCACTCCTTAATCCATTTAGAAGCAAGGCAAAGTCCTCAGGGCTGTAGTTCCCAGTGTGCAGCAGGAGCAGTCCTTCAGAGAGCAGTCCTTTAGGGTACAGACCAGGGTTCCAGCAGGGCAGGCCTTCTCTTTGTAGTATCAAGCAGAAGATCTGAGGTGCTGTACACCTCTCACACATTTATTTAATGAGCTGGAGGGACTAGCAAGGGGCACACCTGTCTAATGGTGTACAGGGTGCCACACAAAAGCATGACAGTTTTCTCCAAAGTGTGGCATAGTCGTGTCCAACAAAGCACTACACTTTGAAAATTCAAGATGGGGGATTCTTCTCCAGGTAAACAAGACCTGGCTCAGCTAACTTTTATATTCTAGTTAGCACTAGAATCAGAACCTGGGGGAGTTCGGGAAGTGGGAGCGCGAGAGAACTGGGGTGCGTGAGTAAGACGTTGGGCTAGGGAGAGAAGGAGGTTGGAGCTGGAGAGAGGAGGCTGGGACGTTGTATCTGAAGACTCTTCTTAATTTGAATTAAACTAGTTAAATCTCTACATTTGTCCTTGGACTCACTTCGATTCAACACTGGCGATGAAGACGACTTACTCTGCGTGCTCTGGGAAATCTCGAGTAACGTCTCAACTCCTTCAGCACTCTGGAGCGGCTCTTCACACAAGTAGACCGTGTTTCTCTCAAAACTGTTGCTGCTACCTTGGCATGATTTCAATACGGCGATACATTGTGTAATATATATTTTTTTTCTTTCTGTGCTTCTTCGTTTCAAGAATCATTTTTTTTCTCTGCGACACTTGTGGTTGCTCTCGTTTCCTAGAAACCGAGAGACGTCTTTCCCCGCCGTTCACTGCGCTAACTCCCCTTCAGGACACATTGTGTCCAGCGCCGCTGTTGTTGCCAAGTTGCTGTTTCAATCTTCTAGAAACTGGGAGACGCCTTTCTCCGCCGTTCACTGCGTTTACTCCGCTTCAGGACACATTGTGTCCAGCGCCGCTGTTGTTGCCAAGTTGCTGTTTCCATCTCCTAGCAACCGGGAGACGCCATTTCTGCTGCTCCTAACGCCGGCTCAACACTCTCATCTCCTAGCAACCGGTGACGCCATTTCTGCTGCTCACAACGCCGGCAGCAATTTCTTGCATAGCGTCTCAGTTTCCAGTTTCCAAGATCGTCTAGATGTTCTTCGCTTCAGGAAACTTTTCTTTCAGCAACATTGATACTATTTGATTCGTCTCTCTCAGTTTTTTCAGCAAGTTTAATTTTATTTTTGGACTGTTCTGGTTTTTGTTATTTCTACGGACGCTCTTACATTGTTAATATGATATGTTTAGATTTTCTCTTAGGTTTCATCTATTCAACAATTGTTATACAGGTATTCTAGTTTTACTTCACATATTGTAGTGTAGTGTAGTGTTTTTTTTCTTTTTCTTTCTCTTCCTCTTAGTTTATATTTTATATGTTTACATATTATTGAGGATTTTTTTTGTGTGTTCTTGTGTTACAATACTTAGCTTTTCTTTGCAGTACATTTATTGTGGACTCTAACATACTAAATATGCAGAATGTTTCCTCTCCACCTTTTTTCCTTTCCACTCCTGGTGAACCCCCAATCAAGTGGGAAAAGTGGAAAAAGGTTTTCGAGAGATACTCCAGAGTGTGCGGTACCTCTTTGAGCAATGAAAGGAGAACTGCTCTACTTCTCCACTGTTTGGGACCGGAAGGTCAGGAAGTTTTTGACCATCTTCCTGATCTTCCAGACAATGAAGCAATTAAGTTAAATGAATATGAGATATGCATTAGGAAACTAGATCTACATTATCTTCCTAAAGTTAGCACAATCTTAGAGAGGTATTATTTCGGGAAACGTTTACAAGCTGAAGGGGAAACTGTTGAGAATTATGTCACAAAGTTAAGGTGCTTAGCCTCATCATGTAAGTTTGGGTCAACGCTGGAAGAGAAGATCCGTGACCAATTTATGCTAGGATGCAATATTGAAAAAGTAGGAGATGAATTATGGCTTTTGGATGATCCTCATATTGATCAAGTTATATCTATAGCCAAGAGGATTGAGCACTCTCTTAAGTGTGTCGAGGTTGTGAAAGGCTGTGGCTCAAAGGTTGTGAATGTGGTTGGGAGTACTAAGTCCAAAGTGACCAAGTCTTCTAGCAAAGAAACGTTCTCCAACACTAAGGGAAAGAAATGTTTTAGATGTGGAAGAGAAGGACATCTTGCTAATAGTAAGCTTTGTCCAGCTGTTAACAGCTTTTGTTTGTATTGCAAAAAGAAAGGTCACTTTTCGGTTGTGTGTAATCTTAAGAAGACCAAACAGTCGGTAAGTGTGATTGATGATAATTCTGTTGTCAACAATGATGAGTCTGACTTTGCTTGTGGTCAAATTGTACTTCAAGTTTCAAATGACAAATTGTGTGGCCCTCTGGATTATATTACTGTAGAGGGAAAGAAAACCAAAGTGCTTTTTGATTCTGGTGCAAAGCTTTCCATAGTTTCTAATTTGTTTGATCAGAATGAGTTAAAGGGTAAGGTTAATCTGTTAAAACCTGATATTAAGCCTTGTGGTTATGGTGGTGAGCCCATAGATTTACATGGATATTTTGTTGGGTTGATTGAATACGACCAACGTTTCACATCAGGAAAGGTCTATGTTTAAAAAAGAGGTGATAGCATCATTAGTTGGTGGCATCAGAAAGATCTTGGGGTGATGCTTGACCCTAACAGTTCACCTCCCATTATAGTGAAATAAGTGCAGAATTTGAATGAGTTGAGTGTATTATCCTCTACTGATCTCACGGAGAAACTACGTAAAGAATTTTCTAATGTCTTCAGTGGGAATATAGGATGCTTGAATGGATATTCTCATAAAATTAAATTACTTCCAGGTGCTGTACCGTTCTGTAGCAAAGTGCAGAATGTTCCTTTTGCGGTGAGGGATGAGTTACGTTCTGAACTTAAAAAGTTACAAGATCAGGGTATAATAGAGGAGGTGGAGGGGGCAGATTGGTTGTCTCCTATAGTCATAGCTAAGAAGGATAATGGCAATATCAGGCTTTGTGTTGATCTTCGCAAACTTAAGAAATGTGTAATGGTAGACAGATATCCGCTTCCCAACATATCTGAATTATTAACTATGGTGTCAGGTGCTAAGATTTTCTGTACCATAGATTTAACCTCGGCCTCTCATCAGATAATTTTGGATGAGTCTTCTAGGAATCTGACGGCTTTTGTTACGCCTTTTGGTACTTTTAGGTTCATTCGTCTACCTATTGGTCTAATCTCTGCCGCATTTGTGTTTCAAAGGGCCATGGAACGTATTATGAGAGGGATTAATTGTGTATGTGTTTATCAGGACGACATTCTTATCTATGACAAGGACAGTACTGATCATGATGAAACTCTTAGAAAGGTCTTATCGAAGATTTCTGAGCATGGTTTAACCATTAAAGTAGAGAAATGCAAGTTTGCAGTTGAGAATATTGACTACCTAGGACACACTACTACTGGAGGTGGTTTAGTTCCTAAGAAAGATCTGGTTGACACAATTAGAAGTCTAGCTTCTCCAACTTCCAAGGAGGAGTTGATAAGATTTCTTGGTATGCCTGAATATTATAACAAATTTATTAAAGATTTTGCTAGTTCTTGTTACAATATGAGACTTCTGTTGAAGAAAGGGGAAAGAATTTATATGGAATGAAGAGTGTGAAAAATAATTCATCATGTTAAAAAATTGCTTATTCAATGCCCCCAAATTAAAGAATTTTGATCCTGACTTACAGTAGATTCTGACAACAGATGCCAGTGGAAAAAGGGTTAGGCGCGGTTCTACAACAGGGTATATGTAGTTCTGAGAACACAATTGCATTCATCTCCAGGAGTTTGAAAGAAACTGAGACTAAGTACTCCGTAATAGAGAGAGAGGCTCTTGCTGTTTATTGGGCAGTTAGGAAGTTTAAAAAGTTTTTGTGGGGGAGACCTTTTGTAGTTAAAACTGATCACAAACCTTTGTGTGAGGTTCTTAAGTCTAAAGGTGTTGATGCTGTCTGGAGCAGGATTACTAAATGGATCATAGCTTTGCAGGAATATGATTATGTGGTGGAGAATGTTCCTGGGTCTGACAATTACTCAGCAGATGTCTTATCTAGACTAGTATCACTGAATATGTCAAATTGTGATGAGGATGAAGACTTTGAACAGTTTGATAGAGTATGTGAGGTAGATTTTGAAACCATCTCTGAAGAAAAGTGGCGTGAGGATACTAAGGCTGACAGAGTGTTACAAGAATTGGTGAATTTGTTGCGTTCTGGATGGAATAGTAAGAGTCAATGCAGTGCAGAGTGCAGGGAGTTTTGGAGTGTGAGAGATCAATTAGCTGTTGATCGGGATTTGTTACTTAGAGGGTTGAGGTTGATACCACCATCTAGTGTGAGAGGACTACTGATTGATCGAGTGCATGTCAGTCATATGGGGATATCCAAAACAAAGGAGAGATTACGATCATCGTATTGGTGGCCTGGTATGGATACCCATGTGGAGAGGGTTGTTCGTGAGTGTGTGAAGTGCGGTTTGAGTGAGAAAGCTATGAAGCCTAGGATTCAACCAATGATTATAAGGGACAAACCGAGGGGACCATGGGAAGATATAGCATTGGATATAATAGGTCCTATATATAGTGAAGGGTCAGCTGAGTATGTCATAGTGATCATGGACATGTATTCTAGATGGCCTGAAGTTTGTTTCACCAAGGGGATAGAAACTCGGAGGGTGATAGAATTTCTCAAAAATCTCATTACTAAGGAGAGTATTCCTTCCACCCTTCTAACTGATAATGGCGTACAACTGACTTCAAGAGAGATGGAAGAATTTCTCAAAGGGTGTGTAATAAGACATAAGTTGTGTGCATTATATCACCCTGAGTGTAATGGGTTAATTGAGAGATTCAACCGAGTTTTAAAAGAAACTATCACCTTAGTCAAAGATAACCATCTCAATTGGAAACAAGAAGTAATTAAAAAAGTGGCTGTATATAGACATACTCCGCATTCAACTACAGGTCAAACCCCTTTTGTTTTATTTTGTGGGAGGCGGGAGAACACTATTCTTGAGCCAAATTGGGTCAATAAGTTTTTGGGGGTGAAAGGAAAGAAGGCTATTGATGAAGGTTGGAAATATAGAGAACAAGAGACATTTTTGATGAGTAAATGTAACTTTGATAGGAAGAACTCAGTGAAAAAGACTATAGTAAATGTTGGTGATTGGGTTATGGTCAAGAATCCAGTTTTGAAAAGTTGTGGAAAGAGACTCTCTTCTCCTATAAAGGTTGTGAAACTTTTTACTAATGCTGTAAAACTTAGTGACGGCCGAATATGGAATTTGAATAGAATTGTTAAGTTTTGCGGTAACACTGCAAGTTTGGAAACCCTAAAGGGACAGCAAGATGAAAATCCTCGTTCTGCAGTTGAGATGGAGCTAAGGAGAGAAAACTCTAGTTCTGCTGATGAGATGGAGCTACAGAGATCCGAGAGGAACATCAAGACTCCCTCACATTTAAAAGACTGTGGCGGTCATTACAACATTGGCAGTAAAAGCCCCATACCACCGTGCAGAAGACCACCAACACACCGCCGCGGAAATCCGCCACAGCCATTATGACCCACAGCACGGAATCCGCCAAAATTCAGACACCCACACAAGTCCGCCACACCAAAGGTCAGTGATAAACTGGCGAAAACAAAACCTCCACCGTCACGCCAACAGAAATACGCCCACACTATCACGACACACGAATCCATGCGGCGGTCTTTCAACCGGGGTATTCCATTGGCGGTACACACCGCCGCGCTCAAAATACACACACATTTACAAAACACAGCCATATTGGACAATTCGAAATACACACACCTGATACACATACACACACCACTCCCACACACCCAATACAATATATAACACACACCCACATCACCCACAAACCCCTACGACCAAAAATCACGAAAGAAGGCCAAAGAGAGACACCACCATCAACATTATTAGCAACCACAGGCACACAACACCATCACCCACATAACTTCTACGCACCTCACACTACACACCACTACATATCAGCACACTTATCACCCCACACACCACCCCACACATCACCTACACCACCCCATGGCACGGCAAAGACACCCCAGGTTCTCGGAGGAGGAGCTCAGGGTCATGGAGGAGGAAATCGTCCTGGTAGAGCCACAGCTATTCGGATCACAGGTGCAGCGCACCTCAATTGCAAGGAAGATGGAGCTATGGAGAAGAATAGTGGACAGGGTCAACGCAGTGGGACAGCACCCAAGAAATCAGGAGGACATCAGGAAGAGGTGGAACGACCTACAGGGGAAGGTGCATTCCGTGGTCTCAAGACACCACCTGGCGGTTCAGAGGACTGGCGGCGGACCCCCACCTCCTCCCCCACAACTAACAACATGGGAGGAGCAGGTCTTGGCGATTCTGCATCCTGAGGGCCTCGCAGGAGTAGGTGGAGAAATGGACTCTGGTAAGTCAAATCTTAACTATTACATCCCCCACCCTACCTGCATGCCACCACACCCCCACCCTCACCCTCACCCCCATCACTCCAACTCCTCACAAATGTCCCAACATCACAAACCACACATCCTAACCCCAAGCCCTGCATGCAACAACAAAGCATGGACACCCATCACTAAAGCATGCCCACTGCACATACCCATACACCCCCCTAAACCATCATCACACAAGGTCCCACACAGGAATGCAAGCACTGGGGTACACGGTCACCCACCCATTGCACACCATGACACACACAGATGTAATAAACATCCTTTTATACCCCTGCAGGACCCCTACCCAACGTCACCGGACAGGAGGGTCCACAAATGTCCACACCACCAACCGAAGAGGCCCACAGTGATGACAGCTCCTCTGTCCAACTGGATCTAGATGACCAGCCCGGCCCATCGGGGACCTCGGGACAGTCGGCCCCACACCCAGTCACAGGCCACCACAGAGCTTCCCCCCTCTGGAAACACCAGCACAGCACCCACCCAGCGGGCCCATACCTCCGTCCCCAGGACACGTCAATCAGCAGTGTGTCCACCACTGCAGGGAACCCAGGCTAACCCACCACCCCAACAACAACAGGGACCTGGGGGCAGTGGTAGTGGGCACACGGTCCAGGGGACGGAGGCCCAGGAACACAGGGGAACTGGGAGGGCTGCTGTGCAACAGGGGGCGGACAGGCCCAGGGAACCCACTCTCCACGAGGCCCTCTCCTCCATCATGGGAGCCAACCACCACTCCCAGGAGACAATGGCAACGGTACTGGCCAAGTTTCAGGAGACCCAGCGCCTGCAGGAGGAACAGTATATGGGCTTCAGGGAGGAACTCAAAACCATCAATTCCACCCTGGGCACCATCGTAAGGGTGCTGAAGGAAGTACTCAACACCAGGAGGGACACTGTGGCACTACAAGGGGCCCCTGACACTAGCATGGACGATGAACTGCCCACCACCTCTGCCGGCGCTAGTGGACAGGAGGCACCGCCACAGGACCACCACACCAGCACCCCACCCCCTGCAGAGGTAGAACCACCTCACAAACGGTCCCTGAGATCCAGGAACAAGACAGAGAACGATGCAAAGACCCCCGCCAAGAAATGAGACCACCCTGATTGTCAATCTACTGCCCCACTTTGTCATCCTGTCCATCCTCAAACTGCCCCAGCTCCACTTCCTATGCCCATTTGGGCAATGCACCTGTGAGACTAATAGACTGGACTCTGCCATGGACATTCCTCCGCCATCACCCCTCACCATTTTGCTACCCCCTCCAATTTTGAGCACTAAGATAAACACCCTTAAAGCACAAAACAATCTGGAGTCAGTCTGTGATTTCAGAATACTGTATTAGAAATTACTGTGGCAAAAAGCTCTTTCATTTGTAATGTCAACATACCTATGTCACACAGCTCTAGTCCATGAAGAATCAAAGCAGATGTCACACTGTGGGACCCCATCTGTGAAATCGTAAGGGAAAGTGACAACTCAATCACCATACACTGGGTGAAAACGACAGACAGTATAGAGGTAGTAGTGTTTAAGTACATGTAGTAGGCAGGTTTGTATTCTTACCTGTGTTTCACTGGAAATATTGCTGGATCACTGAGTCCCTGTTGTCCATGTCTTCTTCCTCTGCTTCCTCGTCTTCACTGTGCACAGGCTCCACAGCGGCAACAACACCGCCATCTGGTCCATCCTCCTGCAGAAAAGGCACCTGTCGTCGCAAAGCCAAGTTGTGAAGCATACAGCAGGCCACGATGATCTGGCACACCTTCTTTGGTGAGTAGTTTAGGGATCCACCTGTCATATGGAGGCAGCTGAACCTGGCCTTCAGGAGGCCGAAGGTCCGCTCGATCACCCTCCTAGTCTGCCCATGGGCCTCATTGTAGCGTTCCTCTGCCCTTGTCCTGGGATTCCTCACTGGGGTCAGTAGCCATGACAGGTTGTGGTAGCCAGAGTCACCTGCAAGTGGCGAGGGACAACTGTTAGACACACACTAACCTGGAGGGATTTACCCAGACAACCATTCCCACTGACTAGCTTCCAGGTTCTCACCTAATAGCCACACACGGTGCCTCTGGAGTTGACCCATCACATAAGGGATGCTGCTGTTCCGCAGGATGTAGGCGTCATGCACTGAGCCAGGGAACTTGGCATTCACATGGGAGATGTACTGGTCGGCCAAACATACCATCTGTACATTCATCAAATGATAACTCTTCCGGTTTCTGTACACCTGTTCACTCCTGTGGGGGGGTACCAAAGCCACATGTGGCCCATCAATGGCACCTTTGATGTTGGGGATATGTCCCAGGGAATAGAAATCACCTTTCACTCTAGGCAAATCCTCCACCTGAGGGAAAATGATGTAGCTCCGCATGTGTTTCAGCAGGGCAGACAACATTCTGGACAACACGTTGGAAAACATGGGCTGGGACATCCCTGATGCTGTGGCCACTGTTGTTTGAAATGACCCACTTGCAAGGAAATGGAGTACTGACAGCACCTGCACTTGAGAGGGGATTCCTGTGGGATGGCGGATAGCTGACATCAGGTCTGGCTCCAACTGGGTACACAGTTCCTGGATTGTGGCACGGTCAAGCCTGTATGTGATTATCACATGTCTTTCCTCCATTGTCGACAGGTCCACCAACGGTCGGTACACCGGAGGATGGCGCCATCTCCTCACATGTCCCAGCGGACGGTGCCTATGAAGTACAACAGCGAGCACAGAGTCAAACAACTCAGAGGTACGTACCCAGAGCTTACGCAGAACACAAATCATAATCTAAAAAGTGGCCTGTATGTGCGTTGAGTCTAGGCCTAGGTATGTGTGACGCAGTTGAAAATGAAGCCATGTGGGCCCCTGAAATGGCGGCTGCCTGACCTGTAAAGTGGGACAATGGGATGTGAGGTAACTGCGCTGGCGTTGTACACCGTCGCGGTAGGCGGTCGAAGACCGCGGCGCAATGATACATTGGTGAACATTGGACCCTATAGGTCCCAGGAGCCAATGACGACGTATGCCGGCGGTGACGGTACGCACCGCCGCGGACGTGACCGCCATTTTCTATCTGTTCAATCACTCGATACCTGATCTTCGACAGGAGAGGACCTACACTGCAAGTGCTGCTGTGACCTCGGTCTGGAAGAGACAATGGCTCGAGTGTCTGGGGAAAAGGCCCCTGCCTTCACATCGGAGGAGTTGGAGAAACTCGTGGATGGGATCCTCCCCCGGTACATGCTACACTACGGTCCTCCAGACAAACAGGTAAGTACACTAGGAGCATGCTGTATGGGCTATGCCTGTGTGGAGAGGGGTGGATGTAAGTGCGGCGTACATGAAGCGACGGTGAGTGCATGTGCCACATGGCAAGGGTAGGGATTGGAGCCAATCACTTTGACATTGCAGTTGGTAATAAGTTTCTCTTCCCCTGTACAACTCATGTAGGTCAGCGCCCACCAGAAAAAATATATTTGGCGTGCCGTTGCCAAGGACGTCTGGACCCTGGGGGTCTACCACAGACGGAGCACCCACTGCCGGAAAAGATGGGAGGATATTTGCCACTGGAGCAAGAAGACGGCGGAGGCTCAGCTGGGGATGGCCTCCCAACATGGGAGGGGTGCCCGTCGCACCTTGACCCCCCTGATGTTCAGGATCCTGGCGGTGTCGTACCCGGAGTTGGATGGGCGCTTGAGGGCATCACAGCAGCCACAAGGGGGTGAGTACACTCTCATTCTGCTGATTTCGCGTGCAGTAGAGGGGTCTGGGTGGGGGAGGTGGGCTGTCGGTTTCCCTAGGCCAGGGTGAGTTCCGTAGGCAAGGTCCCTCCGTAAGGCAGGCCATGTGGCACCCCACCGCACCTCTGTAGAGTGCCAACTACACCTAGTCATGCCCCTGTGTCATCCATGTGTGCAGATGTCGTCCATAGCCTAGTAGGCCATTTCCCAGGAATTGAACATAGGAGCCCAATAGCGCGGCGTAGTGCAGGGGCCTTCTGTGTCTGTCGTGTCCGCCAACGATAGCGGTAATGCATGCACTCAACATGTCTTTCTTCTGTGGTCCCCCCCTTTTTGTGGTCTCCCTGTTCTTGTGTGCATTAGCATCATCAGGCAGAGGAGCAGTGGCACCGGAACACGAGGGGGCTGCATCCCACATGGCCATAGAGGGCCCACTACGGAATCGGACTTCACCAGTGGGACGGAGGGCGAGGGGAGCTCCACAGCGGGGACAGGAGCTGAGACCAGTTACACTGACTCGTCCTCTGATGGGAGCTCCCTTGTGGTGGCAGCAACTTCTGTGCCCCCCCATCTACAGGTACAGCCGCCCCCCCCCCTTCCAGCACCACCCTCCCAGCAGCCCCTCAGCCTTTGCCCCGTGCCCGCTCACCCAGGAGGGTGGGCATCACCTTCGCCCCAGGCACCTCAGCCCCTGCCCCAGTCACCCCTGCTGTCCTCAGTGAGGAGGCCATTGACCTCCTCAGGTCCCTCACTGTTGGGCAGTCTACCATTTTGAATGCCATCCAGGGTGTAGAAAGGCAGTTGCAACAAACAAGTGCATTCCTGGAGGGCATTCATTCTGGTCAGGCGGCCCTTCAGAGAGCTTTTCAGACTCTGGCACAGCACTGATGGCAGCCATTGTCCCTGTCTCTAGCCTCCCCCCTCCAACTTCCTCCACCCAGACCCAATCCCCTGTACCCCAGCCTATCCCAAGCACACCTCTAGACCAGCATGCATACACGTCAACACACAAGGGAAGCTCAGGCAAACATAAGCACCACACATCCCACAGGCACTCACACAAGCATCATACCCATGCAGACACACCAACATCCACTGCCTCCACTGTGTCCCCTCCTCCTCATCTCCCACCTCCCTCCCAGTCTCGTCTACACTCACACCTGCATGAACTACCTCTACAGCCATTACTGGCATCACCAGCAAACCCACCACCACACCCCGCTCACGTGCAGTCACCACCCCCACTACCATTCACACGTCCCCTGTGTCCTCTCCCAGTGTGTCTGTGACGCCCCCTCCCAAGATACACAAACGCAGGCACACACCCACCCAACAGCCATCCACCTCACGACAGCCTCCAGCACATGCACCTTCACCCAAAGTCAGCAAACAAACACCTCCTACAACCACAACCTCTTCCTTCACTCCCAAACCCCCTCCAGCTACCCGTCCCAGTGTCTCCCAAAAACTTTTCCTGTCCAACCTTGACCTCTTTCTCACACCTCCCCCACCCCATCCGTCTCCTAGGTCCCGAACTAGCACCTCAGCCACAACATCTCAGGGACCAGTGGTGCCTGTAGTCACAGGAATCTGGAGTGCATCGGCCACCAGGGCAGCCAGTGTGGCACGGAGCCACAGCACAGACAGTCCCCCACCAGTCAAGCATCAGAAATTGGCCAGTGCCCGGCGGGAGAGGGGGAAGACTCCAGCCACCAAAGCCGCTCCCAGGGGTACAGGTGGGAGTGGGAGTCAGCTGCGACACCTTCCAAGGTGGGGAAGGGGCACAAGAAACTCAGCAAGTCTGGGAAGAGCAGCACGGCGGAGAAGACCACCATCATCCCCGCTGCCCAGGGGCCACCAGCCCTGCTGCCCAGGAGGCCACCGCCAGCACCAGCCCTGCTGCCCAGGAGGCCACCGCCACCAACCCTGCTGCCCAGGAGGCCACCGCCAGCACCAGCCCTGCTGCCCAGAGGCCACAGCCATCATCCCTGCTGGGACAGAGAGGATCGCCAGCACAAGCCCCGCTGGGACAGAGAGGACCGCCAGCACAAGCCCCGCTGGGCTAGGGAGGACCACCAGCACAAGCCCCGCTGGGCTAGAGAGGACCGCCAGCACAAGCTTCACTGGGACAGAGAGGACAACCAGCACAAGCCCCGCTGGGCCATGTCACTGCAAAGGAGCCCGCCGCACCAAGCACCGCTGAACAGGGCACAGCAGTCTCAAGCACCGCAGAACAGGGCTCCGCAGTCTCAAGCACCGCTGGCCCATGAGCGCAAAGGGCACTGACGCTACTGAGTCTGTCACGGGAAGGATGAAGCACTCTGGGCACCCTGCCCCCTCCAGAACCAGTGGAGAGATCCATCCACTACCTCTGTCCTTAGCATGATGAAGCAGTCTGGGCACTATGCCCCTCCAGAACCAGTGGAGAGATGCATCCACTACCTCTGTCCTTAGCAGGATGAAGCACTCTGGGCACCATGCCCCCTCCAGAACCAGTGGAGAGATCCATCCACTACCTCTGTCCTTAGCAGGATGAAGCACTCTGGGCACCATGCCCCCTCCAGAACCAGTGCAGAGATCCATCCACTACCTCTGTCCTTAGCAGGATGAAGCACTCTGCGCACCATGCCCCCCCAGAACCAATGGAGAGATCCATCCACTACCTCTGTCCTTAGCAGGATGAAGCACTCTGGGCACAAGGCCCCCTACAGAACCAGTGGAGACTGTTATCCACTTGAGAGACTGTGGCTTTGCACTCCCCAGGATGGAACAGTGGGCAACCCACCCACTGTAGAGACTTGAGAGACTGTGGCTTTGCATTCCCCAGGATAAAGCAGTGGGCAACCCACCCACTGTAGAGACTTGAGAGACTGTGGCTTTGCACTCCCCAGGATAAAGCAGTGGGCAACCCACCCACTGTAGAGACTTGAGAGACTGTGGCTTTGCACTCCCCAGGATAAAGCAGTGGGCCACCCACCCACTGTAGAGACTTGAGAGACTGTGGCTTTCACTCCCCAGGATATGGCAGTGGGCAACCCACCCACTGGAAAGACTTGAGAGACTGTGGCTTTGCACTCCCCAGGATATGGCAGTGGGCAGACCACCCACTTGTGAGACTTGAGAGACTGTGGCTTTGCACTCCCCAGGATTGAATAGTGGGCATGTGGCCCTCTCGTGGATTTGGCGTCGTGCACTCAAGCGGCTGAGGTGCCCCCCCCTTTCCCTCCCACTGAGGTGCCTGTTTTCTTGCTCTCTGATGCCCCTGCAGTGTTCTCTCCGTCATGGTCGGGGATCTTGTGTGGGCCCAGTGTTCCACTGACTTAATTGGAGCACTACCTGGACTACTATGCTTGGTGTATATTTTGTTAATGGTGTGTATATATATATATATATATATATATATATATTTTTTTTTTTTTTTTTTTGCCTACTTGATTTTAATATATTACAATGGTTACACTCATTTTTTTATTGTCTTTGCATTCTTCCGGGGGGGTTGGTGGGTGTAACTGTGATGTATCAATATGTATTAGTGTGTGTGTTGTGGTGGGTGAGGTTGGGGGTGGGGTTGTTGCGTGTTGCGTGTGTGTGCCCCTGTTTTTTCCCTCCCCCCTCCCCTGTGTCGTAGGTGCAGTACTTACTGTGGTCTTCGCCGCTGGCGTTCGTGCTCCTGGTAGAGGAGCAGGAAGACTATCACAGGGAGAATGTGGAGTTCTGGGTCCATGGTGTCCTAGTTCCTCGTGGGGTGTGTAGAGGTGAGCGTTTTCCCTTCGGAATCCTGTTTCCGCCGTGTTTTTATCCGCGGTGAATCCGCCCCGTAAAAGGTGGCGGATTGGTAGGTTGTGATATTGTGGGCGGTACATTGTCCTCCGCCTGTCTGTTGGCGGTGACCGCCGCGCTGTTTGTTTGTGCCGCCGTGGCGGTTGGAGTGTTAAAGTGGCTGTCTTTGTTGCCGGTTTCCGCCACAGTCGTAATTGCAACATTTTTACCAACGGCCTGTTGGCGGTCTTACCGCCGCTTTAACACCGACTGCCAGGGTTGTAATTACCACCTATGTTTTAATAGGACGAAAAGAATACAATTCAAATGCTATGGATGATAGAGAGTTTGAGAGATTGAGGAGGAACATCAGGACTCCTTCTCATCTGAAATTTTTTGTGTTGATGTGATTTTCTAATATTCTTTTGAATGTTTCAGTGTATATACATATTGATGGTTCTTACAGTTTGTACTAATTTTCTTTCTTATCCTGTTACTACCTTGTGGTCATCAATGAAAGGGGAGAGATGTGTTATATTCTAGTTAGCACTAGAATCAGAACCTGGGCGAGTTCGGGAAGTGGGAGCGCAAGAGAACTGGGGCGCGTGAGTGAGACGTTGGGCTAGGGAGAGAAGGAGGTTGGAGCTGGAGAGAGGAGGCTTGGGACGTTGTATCTGAAGACTCTTCTTAATTTTAATTAAACTAGTTAAATCTCTACATATTTCCTTGGACTCGCTTCGATTCAACACCAACCTACTGGGGTGGCTCATTTCCATTAACACTCCCCCTCCAGACCATCTGCAAATTCCATTTCTTGCCCTGCCATCTGGCTTGGGGGCTGAGAAAGAGAAGGTAGGCCTGGCTGGCATTCCTTACTGTCATGCTCTCTTTGAAGCCCAGGTTCATTTACTCAGCCCCCTTTGTGGCCTGTGCTCTGCAGATGCAGAGCTCACCGACCAGATAACCTCTTCTTTGTGCAGGCCATTTATCACCTTATCAGAGCAGCTTGGCTAAGCCTGTTAAGGATCACCATTCAGGAGAGGCTGCTTGAAGGGCGGATTTTGGCTCACAGAGAAGAAAGTCCTATAACTTCTCTTCGGTATTAGTTATTATAAAGTCAACAGTGGCAAGTTGTTGCATTTAATCATCACCAATCTTTTGAGTCCTTGAATGACATTGTTTCTAACTCCTTCCTAGCAATATTGATACTTAAATGAAATATTCCAATGTTAGCCTACGGAGCTAAGTATCTACAATGGGGGAAAATGAAATGGGCAGCTTTTCCCTCACCAGAGCATGTAACACATCTTTTATAATGTCCCAGCTTATAGTTACATGTTACCACCTCCCTGAGGTACTTAGGGGAGAACTTAGAGTTGGCTTATGTGGGAAATAAGGTAGATTGCCACTCTGGAAATACCTTTAACTCCAAAGTCAAATTTGCATATATTTTACTTTTAAAAACAGTCTGCAAAGCAGGGATGACTTCAAAAATAATACACTAAGGGAGAGTATATGGGAGCAAGAAGAAGAACACAAACCGTACTCGACTCCCAAAAAAACAATACTGAATCACAAATGTGAGTACAGGGTTCTTGTAACGTAAGTAGGTCGGTAGTGTATCAATTGTGACATAATTGGGAAATAAAAACACCTACTCAGATACCCGGGTGAATTTTAAAGAAAAGGGGTGGAGGAAAGGCGCTTGATTCAAGCGGTCCTGAAGGAGAGGTCGGTATAGGCGCACAGAGAGCGCCCACCTTTGATGCAAGTCTGACTATAAGGGGACGCTCCCTCTCCAGGATACCAGAGGCCACTAGCCTCGAGTGTTAGGGTCCTCCCCAGGTATTCCCTTGGTTAAGTTAGGTCCTTCCTCCACCCCTTTTCTATTGTGATTATTTGTGCAGCGCTTAAGAAGCATATGCAACAGGGATCCAACGCCCTGATGAATGCCCAGAGGCCCTCCATAGCTCAATTACAAGGGCAGAAACATGTCGGCTACTTCTTTTAGATAGGTGACCTTGTGAGTCATTGCTCTCACACCGGTTCCCCATTCCTTTTTAATCACACCACACAGAACCCTTTATTAAAATTCACCCGGGTATCTGAGTAGGTGTTTTTATTTCCCTAACATAGCTGGATCCCCTTTTCCAGAAATTAAATTAATTTACGCGCTCCCTCCTGTTCTTTTAACAGTGAGGTCGACTCCGCTCAGGTGGCACTGTCCTACCTGGGTGGGGCTAAGTGGTCATATGATGAAGCATGACACTATATAGTGTGTGAGACCACCTAGTCCGTAAAGGAAATCCCCCTCACAGACCACACACCACTCTACAGCTCACCTACATTTCACCTCTAGTCGAGGTACACGAGTGGTCTAGTGTCACAATTGATACACTACCGACCTACTTACGTTACAAGAACCCCGTACTCACATTTGTGATTCATGACTTCAAAAATGACAGCAGGCAACAGAGCAGCGCACATTCCAATTTAGGAAATCTACTGGGCCTCTAAACCTCCCTTGACTGATCTATAGTAGGGACTTATAGGTAGTTTGAATCCCCCTTGCCTTTTTTTATCCTAGGGACTTACAGGGGTCTGTCATTGCCAATTGTGATTATACCTAATTACCATATGCCCTTTTAATCAGAGCATTGGCCCTGGGCCTGGTTAGCAAAGGCCCACGGCACAGTCAGTCAGTTATCACCAGTATAAAGTAAAAACAATGGGGGTGAACAGAGCTAGAAGAATGACTTTCTACCACACACAGAAAGGACACCACACAAAATGGCACTGTAGGGTCCAGTGTGAATTGTTCAGCCCCGCTGGCCTTTCCAGGAGCATTTTCTCTGCTGATAGGTGGTTCACATGGCAAAGATGATTGCACTTTAAATGGGAGCTGCTGAGATAACAGTGAAAAGAGAGACCATGGTGATAACCTTAACACTTACAGCAGTATGCAACAGCGAAGGCATCACTAGGGCAGATTTTCCCCCTAGGGAACAAATGGGTCACAGGCAGCAGCAGAGCAAGCTTCAATTACACATACAGGTAATGCACATTCAGCTCAGCACCATTGAGACGTTTATGCACACATGAAAGATGTACAGCGCTGACAGGAGGGAGTTAACGATTCGCTCACTTAGAACAGTGACAGTATCAGTTTTGAAATTTCCTTCATATAGTAAGGGCAGTGCATAAAGTAGCTATGAAATGTTTTTTTACACAAGGAAGACACCGCATAGACAGCAGGACTGAAAGCTAGGGCAGCAACTATGAAAACAATTTTACACAAAACAGATATTGTATGCAAAGTAGTAGTGCAGTCATCATACAAAAAACATGTGCATTACACCTTTCTTCACATATTGAAGTGTAACTTAGCATCTGGTTGTCATCTCACTTACCCCCACGTCTTTGAAATACAAGCCAGATATAAGCCAGACATTGCGGTTGTATCATCAGGTCACCTTTTACAGCAATGAAGCTCTGTGGAGCAACACAGAGGAAGGATTTTACCAAGGGGAAGGACTTCATTTTGCTTTCCTCCTTTGAAGCTAATGACAGCATTAGGAATGAGGACAAAACTGCTGTTGCTGCAGTTTTGTATGAAAGCAGTAGACAACCACAAATATGGAGATTAGGCTTGCATCACAAGCACTGGTCTAGAGTCGCAAGGGCCAGCTGCCTTGACCACTGGTGTGAGGCCCACTGCCTGCAACGCAACAGGAGCCTGTCCCAAAACTCGAGAGCTACCCAAGAGATGTTTTCTCCATCTAGGAAGAACCATCACACAAAAGAGAGAATAGTACTCTTAGTCATGCCGCACGGAAGAGCTTGAGAACGTTTGAGGTAAATCACTGCTTTTATGTTGCTTGGCCAAGTTCCCCTTCATACACTGGGGTTTTATTTTCCTCTTTCCTCCTGTTGGTGCTTTGTGTGTTATCTCCCACATCGCTGTTGCTGAGCACCCTTTGGTGCGACCATTAAACCTACTGTTCTTGCAGTTTACGTGCCCTAAGACTGGATACATTCTCCTGAATTCTGCATCGCCTATGAAATAGATCACTAATGACTGCAATGATTTACCCCGCTTCTTGGGCAGTGACCACTGGACACCTTTTTATGTTTTTTAAATATTTTTCATGAGATCCAGAGCCAAAATACATTATTCGCATTTCACAGATGATAACATAAAGACACCGAACAAATAACACATCAATACTGTTAATTTCATATTGCACAATTATCGTCTAAGGTGCCCAGAGCCTGTCAGATTCCCATAGTCACATTTCTTGCAGATTCCCTCCCCACAGCTGCCGCAACACAGAATCCTTACAATTCCGCCACTGATGATCTGGTTACGCAGTTCTCCCACCATCCACTTCTGCCTCATTTATTATGCTATAATATCTCCATGAACTGTCCCCAGATTTGAGAGAATTGCGTAGTCCCATCACATCTCAGTGCGTACTGCCACTCCTGTTTCCTAACTTGCTGCATTTTGGTGACCCATTCCTCAAGAGTGGGGATTAACGAAGTACGCCACTTCTATAGTAAGAGAGATCTAGCACCTGCCATTGGGATATATAACAATTTTGCAAACTTGGAGTCCTACTTACCCAAAGGATTATAGCCCAATGCTAGTAACCAAATATTTGGAGCAATTTTTATCTGCAGGGCTGTTTCAAGAAACCGAAAAACCTTGTCCCAGAATTCTTGAATGGGACCACAACGACCTACAGCATGGGTCCAGTTTGCGATAACTGCAGCCTTACATCGAAAACAATGCCCGGGCTGATTCCGATTGACCTGTGCTAAAAATTGTGGGCTTCGATAGAGTAGCCATTTACTAAAATATAGCATTCTGCACCAGTTGGCTCCTCTTAATACATTAAAGTTCAACCAATTAATTTTCAGTCACATTTTCTCTGTAATTCTAAACCTTCATATTTCTCCCATTTTCCGATTGCTTTTAGACAGGGGTCTGAGCCCCTAATTTCCGTGAGAAGCCTTTTCCATTCACTTGCCAACTTATAGCCCGAGGGATTAACCAGGTCTTTAACAATATTTTGACTGGACTCTACCTGGCTGCTATCAAGCCCACAAAAATGTCAAGCATCGTTTCATAAGACGCTAAAATAAGGAAATCCCCCTGTACCGCTACACTGATTTCTAACAAGATTTTCCACTTATCACCAGAAACAAAGTTCCCATCGTCCCTGAATCCAGCATGCTCTCATTTTCTCATTACATCCAGATCCAACCTGGTGCCTGATTCCATTACCAATTCTGACAAAGGGGTGAAAGTTTGAATATGGGGTATTGAATACCTACAATAGAGATCAGCCTGCTTCCTGAACAACTCCTTGAGGATCTTATAACAAACTTTTGGGGGGGATTCCGATAATTTTACCACATCCCGTACCCAATGATCCTCACAGATCAATTCCACAAATACATGTGGGAAAAAAAAAACATGTTGCAGCTTTCTATTGAATCTAGCCATATATTGTCCAAAGTATGCAAAATAGTATTCTTTGATATTAGGAAGTGTCAGGCCCCTCTTCTCCAATTTTGCAGATAAAGTGCTCAGTGCAATTCGGGCAGTTTTGTTTTTTCAAATAAAGGAAGTAAACATAGATTCTACTTTTCTAAAAAAAAACTGAGTGGTTAAAACACAGGGAATGGCTGAAAATAGAAAATTAAATAGTGGTAGTATCAACATTTTAACCAGAGCAACCCTTCCTAAAATTGTAAAAGTAAGCAAACCCAACCGTGATCGCATGGTCTGAACTTTATTGAGGGGAGAGGCATGATATAGATCATATAAACCATCAATGTTTGAAGATAATTCGACTCCCAAGTATCTCTTAGGTCAGGGGCTCAAGCAGGCCCCAGCACCAGTGGTCTTTCCCGAAATCTGTATCTTTGTTTCCACAATTGGCACACCCATGGCACACAGTTAAGTCCCTTGTAAAATGTACCCATGGTACAAAGGGTCCTGTGGCTAGGGAAGGTCCCCACTGGGGGACCCATCACCAAGCACATGCACACTGCCTTTGCAGCTTGTGTGTGCTGGTGGGTAGAAGAAGGCAAAGTCGACATGGCACCCCACTCAGGGTGCCATGCCCACAAACCACTGACTATGCCATAGGTAAGTCACCCCTCTAGCAGGCCTTACAGCCCTAAGACAGGGTGCACTATACCACAGGTGAGGGCATAACTGCATGAACAATATGCCCCTACAGTGTCTAAGTCCATTCTTAGACACTGTAAGTGCAGTGTAGCCATACTGAGTTTATTGTCTGGGAGTTTGTCTTTACGAACTCCACGGCTCCATAATCACTTCACTGAATGCTAGGAAGTTTGGTATCACACTTCTCAGCACAATAAACCCACACTGATGCCAGTGTGGGATTTATTGAAAAATGCACCCAGAAGGCATCTTAGAGAAGCCCCCTGCATGTTAGCCAAACTGCTAGTGAAGGACTGACCTGTCTGTGCCAGCCTGCCAATTTAAGACAAGTTTCTGACCACATGGGGTGAGAGCCTTTGTGCTCTATGTGGCCAGAAACAAAGCCTGTCCTGGGTGGAGGTGCTTCACACCTTCCCCCTCCAGGAACTGTAACACCGGCTGGTGAGTCTGAAAGGCTCAAGCCCCAGGGCACCCCCGCTAGTAGACTTGCCCATCCTCTGGACAAAGCCCTACTTTTAGCAGCAAGTCCAGTGGGAAAATTAGGGAAAACATGGGGGAGTACCCACCCCAGCTAGGACCACCCCTAAGGCAACCAGAGCTGAGGTGATCCCCTCCCTGCAGAATCCTCCATCTTAGTTTGGAGGGCAGGGACCAATATGGTTAGGTTTGCGCCCCCCTCCCCAAAGGGAGTGGACACAAGAAGGGTGCAGCCACCGTCAGGGACAGTAGCCATTGGCTGCCACCCTCTGACCTCTGTAATGCCACTAAATCCAGGATTTAAGGGCTCCCATGAACCCAGATCATCAGATTCCTTGTGGCCTGACATGAAAGAACAAGTACTGCTAAGCTGAAACCCCAGCAGAGGAGAAGGAATATGAAAACTGACTTGGCCCTAGCCCTACCAGCATGTCTCCTGCTTCAAAGATCCTGCACAAGAACAGCGACGCATCCTGCAGGACCAGAGACCTCTGCCAAGCTCCAGGGGACTGCTCTGCATCCTGAAGGACCCAGAACTCCAGAGGAAAGTGGTCCTGTCCAAAAAGAAACTACACCAAAGGACTTCAGAACCTCCCGGGATCCGCGAGTCCTGACCACTCTACACCCGACACCCATGTTCAGGCGGCCCAACCAGCTAGAGAGGATCCCCAGGCAATTCTGAGCAAGTGGCCACCCAGGGTTGACCTTTCCTGCCCCTCACGACAATGTCTGCAGTGTGAATCCAGAGGACTCCCCTGACCGCGAAAGCTCCAGACAAAGATTTCTGGTGCCTAAAGGTGCACTGCACCGAACCCCCCCTGGCCTTGGAAATCCCAACAACCGGGGCAGCAACATTCAGCAGGTGACCCTCGTACTTGTCCAGCCTGCGGTTTTCCTGAACAGGGGCCTCTGGACCCAGCCTGCAGCATCTAAGTGACCCCCAGGGGCTCCTCATAGGAAAGCATTGGGAGCCCGATGCTTTGTTTGCAATCTGCACCCAGCCGCCCCTGTGCCACTGAGGGTGTGTATTTGGTGTCTACTTGTGGCCCCGGTGCTCCTCTGAACCCCCAGGTCTGCCCTACGAAGACACAGGTACTTAGCTGCCAGCAGATCTGAAACCGAGTGCCCCCAGTCTCTATAGGAGCCCATGTTCAATTTGCCTCAACTCTGACTTCTGCACCCAGCCGGCCCCATGTTGCTGGTGGTGGGTGTATGGGGTTAACTTGAGCCCCAACCTGTGGACTTCCTACCCCCCGGAGACTGGCACTGTAAGTCAAGTATTTAACTGTAAATTGTACTTTTCTTCCCCCAGGAACTGTTTCTGAAAATTGGTGTCCACTTTTTAAAAAGATTAATGCCATTTATTCAAAAACTGTACAACTTACTGATTCCAAACAAAGTGATATTGATTCATATGTGAAATACATATTTATTAATGTACTTACCTGCAACTTGAATCTTGTGGTTCTAGAAATAAATTAAGAAAGGTATTTTTGCAACACAAAAACCATTGGTCTGGAGTCGTTGAGTGTGTGCTTCTTCTATTGTCGGTGTGTGTTCAATAAATGCTTTGCACTACCTCTGATAAGCCTAAATGCTTAACCACACTACCACAAAAGAGAGCTTTAGTATTATCTACTTTAGCCTCTGTTAAACCTCTAAGGAACCCCTGGACTCTGTGCATACAATATCTCATTTTGATATAGTAGACACAGAGCCAGCTTCCTGCACATAATTTTCTCCATATTACTATATTCCATGTTTCTTACTCCAGAAATCGGGCATTTTAGAGCAGAAATACTACTGCCTTTGACTAGCTCCTGTGCTTGCCATGCCAAGAATCTACCCGTGAAATACTTTCCTCATAAACTTTCTGCCTATAGGTCGGGTATATTGCTTCAGACCTACACAGGCCTCTATCGCTAAAAGCCTGCGTGGCTTGATCTAGGCTTTTCTTATTTTCTCTTGAGTGGTACGTTACAAACTTTTCTAAGCTCTCCTGCACCCTCCCTTCCAGGGTCCGCATCAATTGTCTAATGCTGCGACTATTGGCCGCTTCCCTTGCTATCACAATCCCCCTTATATAAGCTTTCAAAGCATCCCATACAATACCAGAGGGGCTGTTCCATTATTCCTACTAAGAAATTCTTGAATC